>NC_134232.1:10335000-10640000 GCF_965140235.1 Caretta caretta
CATGATTTGTTAATGGTTATACCTGAATTTTTTTTTTCAGGGCTGAGAAGTATAGAAACTGCCAAGCCACTTGGTTGAAACAAGCTGAGAAATATGAGGAGAAAAACCTAGGTGGCTTTCGCAGAATTTACCCCAAATCTGATTTGGACAAATATGATAAGTTTTTCCAGCACAACAATTCACTCTTTCAGGAGACTGCAGCTTCCAGGGCACGAGAAGAACATGCTAGGTAAGGAGGATTTCCAGCTCAGTTTTCATTAGGTAGGGTGGAGGATGCATTCTGAATTCATGTTAAATAATAATAGCCATCACTTACATAGCACTTTACATTAACTGATGGTTCTTTGAGATGGCCCTGTCAGATAGGTAAATGAGCATTATCAATCCTAATCTGACAGGTGGTGAAATGGACACACAAAGGTTAAGTGACTTGCTCACAAATCCATGTCAAAGCCAGGATTAGAATTCCAGAGTTCCTGAGTTCAGCGCAGAGCTCAATACTCTGAATCATGTTGCCTCGAGATCTGGCCAGACTTGTTCCATATAAGGCCGAATTTGTAGCCAAGATCCAGTCCGTGGGACTTGTATCATCAGAACTATTTTAGACCTGTTAGGACCCATTTGTATCTCTATCTACAGGCTGCAGCTACAGGAGCTGCGAATGAAGCACGAGCAGAAAACAGCCCATTTGCGAGAGAAGAAGATAGAGCTGCTGGGGGAGTCTGGGTCTGAGAAGATAAAGACTTTCAAACAGAAGTTAGTGAGCAGGACAGCTACAGCACAAGGATTAAGACAGGTATAATGCAAGGGGAAGATTCAGTTGATTTTTCACTAATTCTCCTACTTCTTGGGGCATGGGAAATAGAAGTTTGAAGGTCAGAAATAGAACATCCACAAGAAAACTAATGAGATGGGATAATAATGGTGATGGGCATATTATATATAAAAAGACTCCACTGGTGTTCACAAACTTTCAATTTTCTCCACTCATGCAGGTGAGGGACCCTAGGCTAATCATCTACAGACTTTTCATGTAGGCAAATATGTGCATCTTATAAGCAAATATCATCGCCTAGATCTGGTTGTCACCTTTTGTCAGACATCAGAAGTGTTTTCTAAAAACACTGCTGAAGACAAGATAACTGGTGCTCATTTCTCCCCTATCTGAGGTCAGCCCGACACAGAGGTGGTCCACCAGGGATCCAGTTACAGCATCAATTAGTGTGTTTTTCTAACTTTATTTCTGGCATAAAATCTCTAAAGGACCTTATGCCAGTAGAGGATTGGTGCAGTGGAGCTCTCCTGTGCCACACTACCAAAATGTTTCCTCCTTCCCTCAGCAGTCCCCCTATACCAGATTGGTGAGGGGTCATGTGGCACTGGACATGCCTCCCCTAGGTTTATACAAATGGAGATTTCCCCTCCACAAGGGAAATTCTCCACTGGCCATTTACAACCAGAATATGGCCCTTTCGTGCTGTTTACACCAGAGAAACTGGCCCCAGCTCTTCTTCTGGCAACAGCATTGCTTTTTATTCATATGAGATTTAATTTATTTTTTTCCATTCTCAGCATTATCTTTGTTCAGAGTCAGGACCTGGCACTCCTCTTCTGCGTCAGAGTTTCTCAGGTGAAAAAGAAACAAAGAAAGAAATAGTTAACGGGGAATCAAGCATCCCACAAAAAGAGCACACCAAAACTCACGAGTATTCAGATGCACGTGAAAAACAAGCAGTACAGCACTACAGCTCCATGCCAAACTTGATAGTGCAGAACTCAACTAGTGCCCCGGACCAGTACAGCTCCAACCCTGACCTGAGGGACCACACAGTACATGGTCATCACTCTGCAGCAGATATGAACATAAGATTAATAGTAAGTAGCAGAACACTAGTAAGTATATATTTGTAGTAGTTTGCCTATATTTCTATCTCCAGTCCATTCAAACATCCATCTCAGACTGGAAATGACACTTAATGTGGGCCCCAGAGCCAGCCTACAAACTGTCTGTTGCCTACTTTGCTTCAGGCTCACTGAAGAGTTTAATGCTAGCATATGCTCAACACAATTAATATTAACAGGGGAGAAGGACTGCCAAAACAGGGAAAGAACAGATTAAAGAATATTTAGGTAAATTAGATATATTCAAGTCAGCAGATCCTGATGAAAGTCATCATATGGTACTTAAGGAACAAGTTTAAGCAATATCAGAACCATTAGCAATTATCTTTGAGAAATCACGGAGGATGGATGAGATCCCGGAGGATTGGAGCAGGGCAAACATAGTACCTACCTTTAAAAAGGGGAATAAAGAGGACCCAGGGAATTATAGACCAGTCAGCCTAACTTTGATACCCGAATGATACCGGAACAAATTATTAAACATTCAATTTGCAAGCACGTAGAGGATAATAATGGTATAAGGAATAGCGTCAACATGAATTTGTCAAGAACAAATCATTCCAAACCAATCTAATTTGCTTTGACAGAGTTACTGGCATAGTGGATAAGGGAGAAGCAGTAGACATGATATATCTTAATTTTAGTAAGGCTTTTGACATGATCACATCCAACGTTCTCATAAGCAAACTAGGGAAATATGGTCCAGATTAAATTACTAAATGGTGGGTGCACAACTTGTTGAAAGACTGTATTCCAAGAGAAGATATCAACGGTTTGCTGTCAAACTGGGAGGTTGTTATCTAGTGGGACCCTGCAGGAGTAGTCCTGGGTCCAGTACTGTTCAGTATTTTCATTAATGGCTTGGATAATGGAGTAAAGAGTATGCCTATAAAATCTGCAGATGATAACAAGATGAGAGGGGTTGCCAGCACTTTAGAGGACAGGATTAGAATTTAAAATGACCTTGATAAATTGGAGAAATGTCTGAAATCAACAAGATGAAATTCAATAAAGTGCAAAGTACTATACTTAGAAATGAAAAATCAAATGCACAGCTACTAAATGGGGAATAACTGGCTTGGTGGTGGTACTGCAGAAAAGGATGTAGGGGTTATAGTGGATCACATGTTGAATACGAACCAACAATATGATGCAGTTGAGAAAGGCTGATATCACTATGGGTGTATTAACTGGAGTGTTGTATGTAAGACATGAGAGGTAATTGTTCCACTATAGTTGGCACTGATGAACCTTCAACTGAAGTACTATGTCCAATTCTGGGCACCATACTTTGAGAAAGAGGTACACAAATTGGAGAGAGTCCTGAGGAGAGCAACAAAAATGATAAAAGGTTTAGAAAGCCTGACCTATGAGGAAAAGTTAAAAAACCTGGGCTTGTTTAGCCTTGAGAAAAGAAGATTGAAGAGGGATCTGATAACAGTCTTCAAATATGTTAAGGGCTGTTATAAAGAGGATGGTGATCAACTATTTTCCAAGTCTACTGACGCTAGGACAAGTAGTAATGGACTTAATCTGCAGCAAGGTGGATTTAAATGAAATATTATGAAAAACTTGCTAACTATAAAGAGAGTTAAATTATTTAATAGACTTCCAAGGGAGGTTATGGAATGCCCATCACTGGAGTTTGTAAAGAACTGGTTGGGCAAACGTCTGTCTGAGGAGGTTTAGATTTACTTGGTCTTGCCTAAGTGCAAGGGGCTGGACTTGATGACCTCTTGAGGTCCCTTCCAGCCCTACATTTCTATAATTCTGTTATTCTACAAAGGGTATAATTCTAATGGAAACTACTCTATTATGTTAAACAACAGGATCAATATACCGCCCATTCTGATTACACAGTAGCTACAAAATCAGTCCTTGTCAGCAATGATCAGATAAGTCAGATGTCAGAGCAGGACAAAAAATGTGGTGGTAGTGTGCAAGCCAGATCCTCCCACAATCTCAGAATAGCTAGGTGTTGCTCCTAAAATCAGCAGCAGTGAAATGATTAATGTTGACATTTAAATTATCATTAGAGTGCAAAGTCAGCACCCCATTGAGGTTAATGGGATAGTTTTTACAGTTTACTAATTTTTCTTCCAAAATTATATTCAACTGTCATTCTGCACCTGCTGACATGGTCGTTGAATCATTCCTTGGTGCTGTCAAGGTGTCCGGCATATAGCTTCATGAGCAAGGGAGCACCGCTGAGGTTAATGGGATAGTTTACAATTTACTAATTTTTCTTCTGTTTTTCTGAAGACATTTCATTCAGACAATGCTACATTACATAAGCTGGAAGTTATCTCCTCAGTCATAAGGGCTAAAAATTTAGACCTTGAATCTCTGTTTCTCCAAACCTATGCTTCACAAAGGAATGGAAGTGGGTGCAAACATGACTTTAAGGCAGTACGCTCCCCAGTTGAATCTTGGAGCAGCTGTTGGCCTGCCTAACCTCCCGCATAAATATAGCAGCCTCAAGGATTCTCCAACCTATGCTCTGGCTGCAGCAGCCCCAAATGGGCCCTGTGAGAGGTGATAATATCTGGAGAACAGTATGCTAAGACTGTCCCCTCCCTCCTCCAGTGTGCCCACTTCACTGCCTCTCTCCTATAGAGACAGCTCTGCACTGGCCTGGGAACCCCATAAACTGGGGTATTTCTCTGCGGTTGTTTCTGCCCCCTTTGTAGCTCCTAAACTCCACTACAGTAATGTAAAGGGGGCATTAGCATAAAAGAGAATCCGGCCTTTAGTTTTTTAAATAATAATCAAATTTCAAATCCAGTAGAAACTGCTGGGGCCACTAGAAAAGTTTTGGTCCTAGGTACCATCGGGCTAAGTCTGACTCTTGCCCCTCATTAACTTGATCTTTCTGATTTTCCCCTCCAGCTCCAAACACCAGTGGATTGTTCCAGGGTATCTGATAATCCAATTCATTCCTCTTCAAAGCCTTTCCCAATATTGGCTCAGCCTCGGGCTGCAATCACAACAGCAACTGGCGTGGTTTACTGTGAAAGCACAGTCACTCAGATTTTGGTGCCATTTGGATGCCAGAGAAAGCAACACCAGCCCCATGTCAGGGAGAACTTGGCCTCATACTCAAAAGTCCATAGATCACACAAAAACTTGTTAGAGCCTGAAATAGACAAGAAACCTATCTTGTCAGAATTCTTCAGCAAACTCAGTTTCGCACCGGGAGAGAAGGCCATAATATTCCCTTTTCGCCACCACCCTCATCTCATCAATAGACCACGTGAGTGTTATCTTCATGGAGTACATTTGTATCATATCATCTAAGTGCCTAGTGCATCTCTGGGGAAACACAGGGTGATAGTCCCAGTGTGCCTCAAACGTACATTATTGCAACACAAGAGGAAATCTTAGCATACCCGCAAGTCGAAGTGTAAGAATACAGCAGATCTGCCCCTACAGTATTCTTACTCTCTGTCCCTCTATCTCTTCTCCCTTTGTATCTCAGAT
The DNA here is from genome assembly GCF_965140235.1 of Caretta caretta. Lineage (NCBI taxonomy): Eukaryota > Metazoa > Chordata > Testudines > Cheloniidae > Caretta > Caretta caretta. The sequence continues at coordinate 10,340,383 of NC_134232.1, forward strand.
TCAGATACATAGACATGGACTTTAGGAAAAGAGGTCTGGGGTGCAAATTGATTGCAGAATATAAATCTGACTTTTGTTTACACAGAAAGTGCTTTCCACTCCAGGAGAATCCATCTGAGTAGCAGAAACTCCACAGACAAGAGACAAACGAAACTTCAGAGTGCCCAAACAGTATTCCAAAAAACAAATTGTCCCCAGTTCAGCCTTCAAGACCTTTTGGTGATCTCCACCCCAGGTCGAGTGGACCCGCGACCTAGGAAAAGCAATACCCTAACTTCAGGGGATATTCCGACGGGCAGGTAATGGGTAGAATCACTCTGCTATAATATTGTAGAAGCCAGTAGCATTCTGGCCTGCTTCAGGGAATACTTTTCCATTAATGGACATTGATTAGTGAGGGATAAATTGCAGTGTGAAATTATGCTGTTTAAGTGGACCTGGTCAGTTTTCAGACGTGAGATCAGGTTACTGCAGGAAATCATGTTAGTCACATGACTCGGTCAGTGATATTCTTTCCTCTGAATAATCATTGTATCAGTCTCTCAACTTGATGCTCAAGTGTTCTGTGCTTAATGGTATTGGGTAAAATTTTCAAAAGTGCCTAAGTGCCATTTTCAAAAGTGACTTAGGTACTCAAGAGCTGCAATTTCATTGAAAGACTAAGGCCCAGGTCCTCGAAGGTATATAGGCACCTAACTCCCACTGAAATCAATCTAAAAATCAGTGGGAGCTAGGTGTTTAAATAGTTGAGGATCTGAATTTTAAGTGCCAAAGTCACTTTTGAAAATAGGAATTAGTCTCCTAACTCACTTAGGGACAGATTTTTAAAGGAATTTAGATGCCTGAATATGCAGGTAGACACCTACTAGGATTTTAAAAAACACCTAGGACCTTTAGGAAAATCCTGCTAGGCACCTATAGGCATCTTTAAGTGACTATATACCTCTAAAAATCTGGCTGTGAGGCGCTCCTGAAAATTTTACCCAGCATCTTTTGATAATATGTAACACCAAAGCCTGGAACACATAGGCTCAATTAAAATCCCATGACACTTTTTGTAACACCAGGGGGTGCTAAATCAAGTCTCCTTTCATGCTGGGTGATTACATTCTGCCTTCCTAGATTCCTGCTGAGTTTATTCCTGGATAAATTCTTCTTCACTTCCCTACCTAAAGATTATTGGATACTGTTGCTACTGTAGAAAGCTTGCTGCCTTTTATTGTTGGGTGACTAATGACTATATGCTTAGCACTTTGGGATCCTTCAGAATGAAATAGGTGTAATCTACTAGTATTGTCAGTTTCTGGCATAAATTTGCATATAGGAATAGCAATGAACTCATGCAGTGATCTGGGACAGGGAGGCACAACAGAGAAGATGCAAGCCAGGGAGAGACAGAGGGCAGATTTGAGGTTGCTACCGCAGTGAGTACAGCCCACAGCATAATTTACAGTAACTTCCCCAGGGCTGTCTATGGATTACACAACAGAATCCTCCATAGCACTGAGAGCTACACTACTCCACCTTTCTCTGAGGGCTGTGAGAGGGGTATATAAGGCCTCAGATATTAGCCTGATATAGCTCCTGTACCCAAGCAATTCTCCCAACACTTGAGGCTTCTGTCTGGCCCCTATGCACTGCTGGAGAAGTGTATAGTGGCCGGGGGGTGAGGGTGCAGAATCGGTCCCTAACTGGCATTATGCAGTGTGATATCTGACTCGAAGCTGATCTGTTTTCTTGGTCTGAACTGTAGCTAGTCTGAAAGGCGAATGTTGACAATGAGGCTGCTGCCTACTCACGCTGCCTTCTTCACTTCTCCTATAATATGTAATGTTAGAACTTCTATGAAAAGTGCTAGGAAGAATGTATCTTAGTCCACCTATTCAATGTGCGTGGTGTTATATTTCCTTCCTTACAGGGACTGAGCAGAATGACGGCACTGTTTTGCCTCCTGAAGTCTGGGAGATGCTCACTCCTGTAGACAATCTGTTCATCAGGAACTGACAGAAACATTTTGTTGTTTCTTTTCAAATATACTGATTGGTGATTGCCTCCAGTTATACAGCTTCCAGAGCATGAAACAGCAATGTGTGACCAATAACATTTGCCTTAAAAAAAAAAATGTCAGGAGTTTATGGGTGTCTTGATGTGAAACTGTTGAACCGGAACTCGATGTATATCTACTCCCTTTGGCAGTGTCTGCTTACTGCCAACTCTTGTTTTGTTTAATGAAAAATTCTTTTGTAAGAAGAATTCCTGTGTGATGTCTTCTCTATTCCATTGAACATCAGCCCTATTAAGGGGAAAATTCCCTGCATTGAATTTCAGCTGCACAACTCCAAATAATATCAGCTGGAACTGCACAGCTGAATCCCTGCAGCATAATTTGAAAACTTACCCTGAAATTTGCATGACAAATTCATTTTGGCTAATGTAGAGTGACGTTACAGTCCTGACTTTTAACAAGAGTTCAAAGGAAATAAAAATGGGCAGTGTAGTGTAGAAGGGGTTTTACTTTTCAGGGCCACAGAAAGCAAAGGCAGAAAGCGGAAACAAAAAGCCCAGTGGGTACATGCTGTGGCAGAGTAGCATAGATGCCTTCTACGTTGACCGAAGGAGTTTTTCCGTCAGTGTAGTTAATCCACCTCTCTGAGGGGTGGTAGCTAGGTCTACAGAAGTATTCTTCCATTGACCTAGCTGAGCCTACATTGGAGGTTTGGTTGACCTCACTACGTCGCACAAGGCCCAAAACTTTTCATAACCCTGAGCGACGTAGCTAGGTCAATCTAAATTTTTAAGTGTAGACGTCCCCAAACATGATGCTGAAGGTATTTAGATTCTGCAGTGTTTGTAGTTTAGATTCTTCCATTCAGAGCCAGTATTTTGCACTTAATGCTCTCAGAGAGTACTCAACCTTCATAAAAATGCCCTTTGTTGGCCCAGTCTCCATCTGATTAGTGGGGAGAGGGTCTAAAATCGCTGAGAGAAGTTAATTCATTGAACGGTGCTGCTTCTTTTTCAAGTTGTGTTTCTGAACATGCATGTTTGATTATAAAATTTGTAACAGCAATGGCTACTCAGATCATGCTGAAAGCCACAATACAGAGAGGGTGGATGGCTGACTGGACATATGGATGTGTTATGGGACACAAGGATGGGCAACGTAAGTACTGCTAGTTAGGAAATACATTTGTCGAGATGTGCTAAGATCTATCACCTTGTCATAATGGAAAGTCTTTTAAATATTTTCAGTTGTGAATGAGGAAATCCCCCTAGTTCATTATTAATCATCTTATGTAGTGTCAACAACACTCTGTAGATCTGCAAGAAGGCTCTCGTCCTTCCCAGCAGGCTTACAGTTCAAGCAGTGATTTCTACAAGCAGTGATTTCACTGGGAGTTTTACCCAAGTAAGGAATGCAGGTTTAGGCCCTAAACTCACAGAGCTAAATCCTCTGCTCTAAGCCACCTTAGAGCTTCCAGTGCTCTCTAGTGGGGCCTGCCGTGACCTCCAGCACAAGTTAACAAAACCCAAGGGCTGCTCTAAATTGCACCAGTTTGTAATAGCCCCAAAGGGGCCTATACACCTGTAAGATTCATTGGAGCACAGTGCATTTAGGTCTTGCCCCATACTTGGGGAGGCATGCACACTCCGGCATAGAACCAGCTATTCTAGCTTTAGACCATCTGAGGATTGCTTCACACCAAGGGAATTCCCAGCCCCATCAGCTTTATAGCAGCTGAGGATTCCCACAGGCCAAGGGAATCCCCTAGCTGCACACTTAGTGCAGCTTTAAGATCTCTTTGCACCATGTTCCAGGATTGGTCCCATAGTAACCAGTTCCAAATTATTTCACACATTTTCCTCAATAGGAACAGAAGTGTAAATAAAAGGAACAAGAGGATTTGTCCAGAATAGGCAGGAACCTAGCCTGAGCAAGTGAGATCTAGATGATAATTACTATTCATTATTTTACAGTGCCTAAAGATGTGGTAGATCGGAGTACAAGTAGAAAGAGAGAGGTCCCTGCCCAAAGAATTTACGGTATCATATTAGACGTGGCAGAACAACTGGGTGTATTTAATAGTATGGGAGGGTGGAGGTGAGGAAGATCAAGAGTTCCAGCAACAAGACTTAGTTTCTTGAATTAGGCTCATGTAATGGAATTTCTATTAGCAGGAGGAAGAGGTTATTTTCTTTAGTAGTTAATATTATTAGAGATTATAGGCTCCTTTATAGTGAGGTATTACGGAAGGCTATTTTAAGCCTACATAGTCTCTTAATGATCTTTGATCTTTCACAGTATTAAAGGGAATGTTTCAAGGGAGAATATTTAACTATCTGAGAAACAGTGTTTCTGTTCTTACAATTGGGAACGTTCAGAGGTGGTCCAAAGGGGGGGATCAATTTTTTAACTTCTAATTCCCACACTGCCACCATTCCTTCGCACACATTCATGGTCTGATCCATATTGAGAGAGTTGTAGGAAAAGAGGCTACAAGGAAAGCAAGAAGGGCCTCCTAGGCCATGGTCTTTGCAACAAGCAGTGTCTTTGGAATTGGAAACCTGTTTTCTACATTAGGGTTCACTGAGCTATTGCTCAGGAACAGCATCACTTCAAAGCAATCTTTTCCTCAAAGGCATCAATGGTATGTACTGAGGCCCTTTCCTCTGGGAGGGACTTGAATTTGCATGGACTTTCAACATGATTATAACCATCAGGGCAGAGCTGGCTCTAATTAAATGTTAAAGATGAAATTGAATGTTTTGAAAAAAAAAATTAACCATCACATACCATCCAGAGACTCTCTGTGGGCTTAAAATGCACAAATTAAATATATTTCAAAACAAGATATTTGGAAATCACATTTCTTTGGCAAGTTATGAGTTTGATTCCAGATTTCCCCTACAAACAGCACTTAGGGTCCCAATCCAGCAATCATGCTGGGCTTAGGTAATAAATGTACCTTTTTTAAAATTGTTGGACATTAAAATACTCTCAAAAACACTTACTGCCATTACCTAACTAAAATGAACCTGGGAAATGACAAAAATACATCAGCCCTTCTGTTAACTAGCCAATGGAGACAGAGAAAGGAATATTTGCAGTTGAAAAATCAAGTTCAGGGAGATGCATTTGGTGACAAAGGTTACACAGCAAAAAATGTAGTATAAAACGCAGCATTTTTATTTTAAGCCTGTAACTGCATGGCATACTGAGAAAGCTTGTAGGTGGTACCTGCTCGGTCAGCAGTGCTTTTGACATTTTTCTCCATCTGTACTCATTAAAGGATGGCTTGCTAAGTCTCTCTTTCCTTCATCTGCTGGTTCTCTGTTGATATATGGATTTGTGATGACATGCCACCCCTTATTTGGTGTTTAGAGCCAAGTTTATTAATCTTATTTAGGCCTATAAGGCCAGTTAACTAACTGGTCTGTCTACCCATGTCTGCCTTCCGCTCTGTTCCTAATGAAAAGCACAACTGTCTTATTCCCCACTCCTTGAACTACCCACACACCCCACTATCCTTTAAGATGCTTTCAAGATTGCCAGAATTGCCTCTCTTTTTTTTTAATCAAGAAAGAAACAGCTCTCAGAGAAGAGCATTAACCTGATGACCATTATCATGAAAGATTTGGGATAAGAGCTTAATCTGTTGAACTGGTGAGCAGTCTTCTTAAATCAGCAAAGCCCCCAAATACATGAGTCATCTGTTAAAATTGAGCATGTGCTGAAGTGCTCTGCTGGATTGGGTCCAGAATGCACAGCACTCTGTAGGGCCCCAGATGAGGATCCCACGTCGTCTGCCTTGTCCTTAAGATTTTGCTCTTCAGACACACAGGCTCATCAGTGTCTGAGCCAAGGGATGGGGAAGTTTTTCAACTGTGAATGCTCTTCAGCAGCTCAAGTAGGGAAGCTGTCTTCACAAAATGAAGATGTTCTCAGCCTTTAGCATTAATTCCTCTTATACTCTCCAACATCATTCACTAATGATCTGGAGGATGGCGTGGACTGCACCCTCAGCAAGTTTGCAGATGACACTAAGCTGGGAAGAGAGGCACTGGAGAGTAGGGATAGGATACAGAGGGACCTAGACAAATTAGAGGATTGGGCCAAAAGAAATCTGATGAGGTTCAACAAGGACAAGTGCAGAGTCCTGCACTTAGGATGGAAGAATCCCATGCACCGCTACAGACTAGGGACCGAATGGCTAGGCAGCAGTTCTGCAGAAAAGGACCTATGGGTATGGTGGACAAGAAGCTGGATATGAGTCAACAGTGTGCCCTTGTTGCCAAGAAGACCAATGGCATTTTGGGGGCATTACTAGCAAATCGAGGGATGGACTAGATGACCTCCTGAGGTCCCTTCCAACCTGATATTCTATTATTCTATGGTCGGTGAATCACATGCAGGAGAGAAACTCACTGATGTCAGATCTGTTCACAAGTGACTGAATTCTCATGCATTTCAAATGTATAGCTTATTTAAAACCAGAAAACCAGGAAAATTACGTTGTCTACATAATAGCTATACAAAAGTTCACTAGCCTCTTATTGCCCCTCCTCACCTGTCCACCCCAGTATATTGCACTATACGATTTTACAATGTAAAACAATATACCTCTAAAAAATGTTTTTAAAAGGATCAAAGCCTGCATTGAACATCAATAGGAATTAACCCAAATTGGGAGTTTAGGCATGTAAATGCTCTTGGGGATCTGGGTTTACCCCCCAACCTCACATTTATGCCTTTGAAAGCCTCCTCTGACATTCCTAGTTTTCTGTCTTGGATGTAATTCCTATTTTAACTTGTGATCCTTTCTGAGCCAATATGCTCTCCCATGCAACGAGGAGGGGACATTTTTTAGGCATTGAAAAATCAAAGACACCCCCCCACACACACACACACACAAATCTTTTTGGTGTGTTTTTTGTAAACGTTAAGTAATTGTCTACTATGGTTAAAACAGACTGAGACAAATGTATCACTTCTGCTGTAATTCCACTGACCTCAGCAGCGTTGCACCAAGGATGAATCTGGTCTATGCCATCAATCAAATGTTAAAGCAGGTAGAGTTATAGCTGTTCAGGCTGGTTGTGAGACAGATGACAGGGTCTGAATGTCAAGGGAAAAAACCTCCAATACAGAGCCCACCTAAAACATTAACCTTTTTAAAATTTTTAATACAGCCTGATTCAATGTAATTTTGCTACCCTGAGTCTTTCCTAGTTCCTGTATGAAAAATGTATCATAGAATACCTGTGCCTGGAACTGCCTTTCCTCCCCACCCTTCTTTTCCCCATACATGGAGTTTGTCATCCTATTGCAAGAAGAGAGAGGTGGAGATGAGGGTCATTGCAACCTTGAGTTGCTTTCTTCATCCTTTCCAATATCTTGACTCTCAGTGCAAAAATAGATGGTAGGGTGAGCTCCTGGGGACTGGTAAAGAGGGGGATATCTGAAATTGGAGTGGACATCAGGCCTCAGGAATGGTGGAGGAAAAGATCTGAGTTTATCCAAGGGCCTTAAAAATGTTGGGAAGATCATAGACTATCAGGGTTGGAAGGGACCTCAGGAGGTCACCTAGTCCAACCCCCTGCTCAAAGCAGGACCAATCCCCAATTTTTGCCCTAGCTCCCTAAATGGCCCCCTCAGGGATCAAACTACAACCCTGGGTTTAGCAGGAACAGGTATCTGAGAGGGTAGAGGGTATGAAATACAGGAGGTCTGGCTCATGTACCTATATAAAACAGGTCCCAAGAGTGGAGGCCAAGGCAGGGAGTATCTCTTCCTTTTATCCTTTATCCTTCGGTTCTGGAACCAAACCTGTGTGAAGAAAATGATCAGGCTTTGCACTTCTGAAGCACTTTCCATGCAAATCACTTTGTAAACATTAATAACTCAGCCCCTGCTATGCCACTAAGGAGGTAAACAAGAATTGCTATCAATTTCACAGGTGGGGAAACTGAAGCATGGAGCAGGAAATAGCTGTCATGGGGGAAGGGACCCTCAGTAAAATGCACCTTATGATGGATGGAGAGGTGGGCCTAGATCCTCAAAGGTATTTAGGCACCTAACTATCACTAAAATCAATAGAAGTTAGGTACCTATAATATCTTTGAGGATCTGGGCCTAAGTGACTTGCTCAGCGTCACACCAGTCATGAACAGAGTGAGGAACAGAACCTGGATCTCTGGAGTCTTCTAGTATTAGGTAGTCCCTTAGATCAGCTCCCGCTTTGATTTGGGTCCTGCTCTGAAATGCCCATATCATGGGATTTAATCAGTTAACAAACAAGGTTGTCCCTTAGAAGCAACATCAGCTCATACTGGCTCCTGGACAAGACATGAGATCCCATCTCTTTTCCTCTCTAGGGCCTTAGCCAGACCATCGCTGTCTTGGAGCATCCCAGGGACAACAGTTTACCTTGATGGTGCATTCAGGCCGATTCAGAGCACCAGCCACGTTGTACCTCCTGGCAGCTCTCCTTGGAATGTTGCTGCTCTAGTGTCACCAGTTGCTCCCGGTTGAAAGCAGTCCTGTCTCTGCGAACCGGGTCAGCCTCTGCAACCTCTGGGCCAAACCTTTCTCAGCTGGTTCAGCACCACTGGATGGGTCTTTGCTGTCCAGGATCACTGATAAGGAATCAGAGCGACTTTAAAAACGCTCACCTCCCATTTAGGCACCTGACTAAAAGGGTTAGATGTTTAAAATGCCCACCAAACAGCAGCTCCGGTTGTTGCCGGCTGCCCGGCAGGCCAGATTTTCAGGAGAATTCATTAGGCTGGGAACTGAAGTCTTCTGAAAATCAGGGCCATGATGGGGGGGGGGGGGTGCTGGGAGCGAAGCGCCTTGGGTTTTATTGGGGCACCTAAATGGAGCATTCTTGTTAATCTGCCTCCAGTGGGGATGCTGAACGCTTCAAACTCTGCCCTGAGCTCTACTGAAAGTTTGGCTAGATGAGACTCACTAAACCAGATCCCCATGGCAGGTTCTGAGTACTGCTGAAAATCAAGCTATTCCATTTAGCTAGAATTCGCTTCATTTAGCTTCGTTTAAAATGAGAACTGGTCTCTTTAAAAACCTGATGATCAGAGACTGTTAACTGCCCCTTTTATTTAACTTGAGGAGAATCAGCCAAGTTCGTACTGAGAAAAAAGAAAAGAAAAAGAAAAGGTACCATCCACTTGTCTGGCTGCAGAGCACATTTTCAATAAGTTTCTGCTCTAACAAGCTGCATCAGTTTCATCTCACTAGATCTGATGGTTATTGAACAATGTTTAATGTTCTGAAGGGGGACGAGGGACATAATTGTTTTTTACAACACTGTGAAATGAATCTGGGTGAAATTAGTGTCACTGGGCAGAATCCCTTCCCTTTAAATTACTTGATCGGAGGGTTAATCAAAAAGGAAATGAAATTTTGAGGCTGCCCTTCAGCTAAGGGCGAGCAAAGGAATCAGCTGCAATAGCAAAGGGGGTTTAGAATCTTCCTGTTCACACACATGGGAGTCAGTCCTGGTCAGTTTCCCAGCTGTGGAATCCAAAATGGAATAAATGTGCTGCTTCTCTTTCAAGTGATCTCCCCTAGAAACCGGTGCCAGGAGAAGCTGGTGCCACTTCCAGTTTGAATCTCCTGCAAGGTCCGAGTCAGTACGGTTTGGGGTCGTGGGAGGGCTGGCCAATCTGGCACTGCAGAGTGGGTTTTCCAGGAAAAAAGGTTTATAACAAGGGGAGGGGGGTCCTGCCCCTGCCCTTTTAAAGCCCAGAGGGCAATCTCCATCCATCCCCTTGCACTGCTTGGGTTCTGGGCTGAGGAGGTGCGAACTGCATCTGCCAAAATGGCCCAGTTCTCCCACCATTGCCTTGGAAATCAGCCCCCAACTCCTTGATTTCTCTTGTATAAAGCGGCTCCCCCGGTGATAAACCAAACCTCCATTGTGCCGCTCCTTTTGATGTGTGTGTTTTGGAAGCAATTCCTGTAAACTTCTCTGCCGCAAAGGCTTTTAAGTCTTGCCATGTATGACTATTGGCTGGTTCTGGCCATTCACCGGAGCAGTTTTATTGTTTTTTGTTTTCACTCCATCAATATGTATGTGTGTGTGTGTGTGTGTGTGTTGTAGTGACATTTATTAGCTGCCATATTCTTACAATATCTTCTAGCTGATGAATTATACCAATAAGTGAGCTGGGCAAGATAAGAGTGATCATGAGCAATAATGTTTATATGCAGCAATGCTATCAGCTACACACTCTGAGGCCTTGTCTAGACTAGGGAAAGTTTGCACTGGTGTAATAAATGAGCACACTGCCTTGGTAGGAAATGATGTTTAGGCCTTGTCTACATGGGTTTAATTTAACTATTTTTTAAATCGATATAGCTAACCTGGTTTAAATTTCAGTGTGGATGCTCTTAAACCACTTTAAAGTCTTGTCTTTACTAGGAAAAAAGGGTCAGCCCTTGGCTCACCCCCTGGAGTTGAGCACTCCCATGAAATTACATCTTTGCTCGGGCGTTTTCTTTTTTTCCCTTTGGAGTGGCTTCTTATGGCTCAACTTAAACCTGTTCCCAGTTGACCCTGGCTATGTCTTCACTGCAAAATAGGTGTGTTTTTACATTGAGATAACTAACTTGATGTACATTTCTAGGAAATCACAGAATCATAGGACGGGAAGGGACCTCACGAGGTCATCTAGTCCAGTCCCCTGCACTCATGGCAGGACTAAGTATTATCTAGGCCATCCCCGACAGGTGTTTGTCTAACCTGCTCTTAAAAATCTCCAATGATGGAGATTCCACAACCTCCCTAGGCAATTTATTCCAGTGCTTCACCACCCTGACAGTTAGGAATTTTTTCCTAATGTCCAACCTAAACCTCCCTTGCTACATTTTAAGCTCATTGCTTCTGTCCTGTCCTCAGAGGTTAAGAAGAACAATTTTTCTCCCTCCTCCTTGTAACAACTTTTTATGTACTGAAAGAACTTCTATCATGTCCCCTCTCAGTCTTCTCTTTCCAAGACTAAACAAACCCAAGTTTTTCAATCTTCCCTCATAGGTCATGTTTTCTAGACTTTAAATCATTTTTGTTGCTCTTCTCTGGACTTTCTCCCATTTGTCCACATCTTTCCTTTCAGTTGAGGTCTAATCAGCGTGGAGTAGAGTGGAAGAATTACTTCTCATGTTTTGCTTACAACACTCCTGCTAACACATCCCAGAATGATGTTTGCCTTTTTTGCAACAGTATTGACTCATATTTATCTTATGATCCACTATTACCCCCTGATCCCTTTCTGCAGTACTCCCTCCCAGACAGTCATTTCCCATTTTGTATGTGTGCAATTGATTGTTTCTTCCTAAGTGGAGTACTTTCCATTTGTCCTCATTGAATTTCATCCTGTTGACTTCAGACCATTTCTCCAGTTTGTCCAGATCATTTTGAATTTTAATCCTATCCTCCAAAGCACTTGCAACCCCGCCCAGCTTGGTATTGTCTGCAAACTTTATAAGTGTACTTTCCATGCCATTATCTAAATCATTGATGAAGATACTGAACAGAACCAGACCCAGAACTGATCCCTGTGGGACCCCACTTGTTATGCGCTTTCAGCTTGACTGTGAACCACTGAGAAAGCACTATTGTTTTTACCCGGTTGTAGCTAATGCTCAAGCCAGGTTGTTGTGAGGCTTTGGTGCCTAACTGATTTCGATGCTTTAACCCCCCCCCCATCCTTAAGGGATCATTAAACACATTACAAAATTTCACTGGATCTGTTAGAGGAGGCACCATCCTGCTGAGACATTTGCCTGTAAGGAGGATAAGAACGGCCCTACTGGGTCAGATCAATGGTCCATCTAGCCCAGTCTCCTATCTTCCCACAGTGTTCAATGCAAGGTGCTCCAGAGGGAATGGAGAGAACAGGTCATCATCAAGTGATCCATCCCCTCCGCCATGCCCAGCTGTTGATAAACAGAAACAGAGGGTGAAAACCACTGCACTGCAGTTTGAAGATGCTGTGTTCTATAGAAACAATATGAGTGAGCGCTCCAGAGAATAAAGGATTACAGTAACCCCGTCAGGAGGAAACAAAGGCATTTACCAGCAACTCTAAATCTTCTTCACTAAGCAACAATCTCAGCAGTAATAAAATCGTGGTTTAGTAATAAATGGAAGATCAGAGCCATTGATGGGTCCGATGACGATAGAGCACCTGAGCTTTCAATGCTTGGAGGCGGGACTCAGAAATGTGTGATCAAATGAAGGCATCTGGGTAGCAGCATCACTCAGCAACCACTTAGGACCGGCAGTCTGCATTTGTTGGTACTGGGTTTCGTAAATGATGACAGCCCTTGCTTGGCCTCTTGTGGTAAGTGACTGATCAACATGAAACGTGCCCCATGGTAACATTGGAAGGGCTTTGTTTATCGGGTACCATCTGCCTACCAGCTGTGCTTAGCCCATTTTCTGACTGACGCATGATGGACATTAAACAAATACGTAAGAGTGAAACTACAGATTGTGTAACTCCTGGGTGTGGTGCTCTGTCCCATCTAATGGCTCCAAGACCACATAGAGAGAGATTAATGTGTCTGCTCTACAGCTTTAACTAAGGGCCATGCGTTTAGCTCCAGAGGTCCCAAGTTCAATCCCACCCGCTGACAAGCGGGGTCTGTCGGTGTTACATGTGCATCTCCTTATGGTACAATTCAATTGACACATACATACCTACGAAAAGAAAAAGGTCCTCCAAACAGATAGCTCATGGTTACATGGAGGGAAACTTACTAGCCAGATAGATTTCTTTTTTGAATAATAAAATACAAATCTCTTGCTCCATGTTCCCTTCAACGTGAAAATTCTCCAAGGTTGGAAACATGACTTAGGTTTTGTAGCAGCTACTAAGGTACTTGGGAGCATCTGGTGTTTACTGATGGTCATCATACATCCTTAGGCAAAAATGTAGCCCTGACCCTGCAGTCTGCTTTGGTGAATGCACGGAGCTATGTGCATGGAGCAGCTTGCAAGACTGGGGTCTACGTTTGGCTGTAGCCATTGTCCTGTTATTGTTATGGTGTGGGAACTGGTAAATGTTTCTATTGGTATCCTTTGGAAACGAAATGACATGTGGGATGGAGTCTGTCCTTTGATGGGGCAGGTGACTTCCATTATTATCAATTATTTATCCCAAGTCCAAAGGGTGGACTCAATAAAACTTTTGCCTCAGGAAAGTGAAAGTCATATTGGAAGCTGGCTGGTTCTCCAACTGTTACATGCCATACTAATGATCAGGAAAATAAAAAGGGGGCGACGTGCCTTTTGCTGCATTGAAAAGCAAGCTGCATTGCAAAATGTTGCTCACATTTTGTACAGTTTCCATGCAGTTGTGTCCTCACTCAGTCCTGTGAATTGTGAAGTATTTATTACGATTACTATTTATTACCATAGCGCAAACATCCTAAATTAGCTATCTAGCTTCACCATACACTAATACCTGTCTATCTAATGACTCTCATCACCCTAATATCTGAGCTTCTGCCATTACTTAAAAGAAGTCAGTGCTCCCTGCCCCCCACTCCCGCCTGCAAAAAGCAGGGTTAGGGCTTTTTATTATGGATGGATCTGTGGGGACTAATGTACTATTGTGGGAAAGCCCAAGCCTGAACACAGTTTCGGATGTTCTTAAAATTGGGGGAATTTTTAAAGCAATAGTGGATAGTCAGGGGTTCTGGATATTTTTGTCCTGCTATCTGTCCATCTCAGCGGCGTCCACACTCTGAAACTATCTGAGTGTTCAGCCTCAGGGGTTTTCCAAAGGCAGCTGTCACATTAGGTTATTGTACCCAGCTACTGCTGTGCCTACCTGTTTCAAAATATAGAAATCTTCCTGCATTGCTCTTGGACCCTACCACTCAACAAAAGGCCAACCGGGGCCTCTTGGGTGATTGCTGGGTCACACAAAGCACATACCCAGACCTGGGAAACATGCAAGCTATCAGAAATGCACACACTGTTTGGATGAGTATGATCAGTTCATCACATCAGTCACATTGTTCCTGCCCAGAGGAACTGCTAGAGCAGGGAGTTTCAAACTTTGTACCGGTGACCTCTTTCACACAGCAAGCCTCTGAGCGTGACCCCCCCCCCACATATAAATTAAAAATGGTGTGTGTGTGTGTGTGTGTGTGTGTGTGTAAATTTAATTTACTGGGGGATCAGGGCTGCCAGCCCCATGGAGCTGACAGCTCACCACCCTGATGTAACCACCTTGCGACCCCTTGAGGGGTCACAACCCCCAGTTTGAGAACACCTGTGCTAGAGAAACACTGCTGAAAAAGGAATGTGCATCAGCTAAGGGTCCTTCACCACAAATTGATACATTTCAAATAAAAATCCATGACCACCTTAAGACGCATTGCAGTGCTGGCAGCATCCAGAGTCCATTCAACATCACGCTCACATTGTGGTAAGTAACTGTTGATCTACCTATGATCCCAGGGGATAGGAAGCAGATCACAGTTCTTGGTGTTAGGGGAAGGTACTCAGGACACTTTCCCCTTGTTGCAGGGACACAGACACAAGGACGACAATATCCAGGGAAAGCACCTACAGAGACCTCTACTCAGCATTCCCCCATACTTGGGGTTGGGAAGGAATTTTCTCCAGGGTCCTGTTGGTAGAGACCCTGTGTGTGGGGGTGTGTGTGTGTTTGCCTTCCCCTGCAATGGGTCACTTGAAGGTTTAAACTAGTGTAAATGTTGGATTCTCTGTAACTTGAAGTCTTTAAATCGTGATTTGAGGACTTCACTAACTCAGCCAGAGGTGTTATGGGTCTACTACAGAAGCGGGTGGGTGAGGTTCTGTGGCCTGCAATCTACAGGAGGTCAGATTAGGTGATCATGATGGTCCCTTCTGGTCTTAAAGTCTCTGAGTCTACATCAGTGGTTCTCAACCTATTTACCATTGTGGGCCGCATATGCAGCTCCCTCTGTGTTAAGTGAGCCACATCCACACAATATATATACTACCTGTATGGCCCTGAGGATGTCACATGGGCCACAGCTGTGCGCTGACTGGGCTGCAAGCAGCCTGTGGGCCATGGGTTGAGAACCACTGGTCTAAACCAGAAATATTGCATATCTCAGCAACAAGGACTGTGCCAAGATCAGGAAGAAAATTAGGTTTTGAGATGATGGAAATTTGCCAGGCCATTTCCCCTGGTCAGGCATTACCACCCACCGATGCATTGCAGCCTTGGGTGAACAGCAGAACCAGCCAGGGGTAGAGGATCCAAGCTGAGGATACAGTGCTATTGCTCATTCAGAAAAATACAGTTGAAGCTATTGTCAGTTGAGTTTGCTTCATTTGCAAATCTGTTCTCTGTTTATGTGGTGGGTAGCAGGAGAAGGAGGCGGGGGGCTGCTACAGGGAATGGGCCTTTGTTCAAGAGGAGAGACCAACAAGTGAGGGAAGAGGCTAAAGAGGAACAAGAGACTCTTATTGGCTATATGTAAATCAGCCAACTTGGAGATGCCCCCTCTCCATTAAGCCAATGAACAAAAGCCTTGTTCACAGGAGACAAAACATAACAAAACAATGTGCCCTCCTGGAGAGATGTCTGGGCTGAGGATTCGGGACAGCTGGGTTCTAGTTTCAGCTCTGCCACTGACCTTCTGAGTGACCGTGGCACATCTCTGAGCCTCAGTTGCCCCATCTGTAAAATGGGGATGATGAAATTCCTTGGTCATCTTCTGGTTTTGAGTCAATAGTGCCATCCTGGGCATGCACAAGACTGTGTAATAAAGGCCTCTACACAGAGATGGGCTGAAGGTCACACAATCTGCACATTTTGTTTTTGTCAGGGTACATGTAGCTATTAGTATTAGCCAAGCATCGGCTGGAAAAGGCCTGGTCTAAAACCCCTTAAAGTCAATGGGAGGCTTTCCATGGATTATAATGGACATTGGATCAGGCATTTAGGGCCATATTTTCAAAAGATCTCTGCATCCACAATCAGGGTCAGATTGTACAAAAGTCCCACAGATTGGGTGCTGAGCACTTCTGTAAATAAGCTCCCATTTGTGGGTGCTGACTTGATTTGGAGCCATTAAAGCTAATGGGAGCTTCGCCTCTGAGAACAGGGCCAAGCCTCTGGACCTGAGCTACTTTGAAAATCTGACCCTAAATTAACAGACACTTCTCTTGAGATTTTTTAAGGCATATTGATTTTTTATGCTATTGATTTTTAGGCATTTTACAATCTATCATATATTATAAAGAAGGTGTTAAAGCTGGTGTAAAATATATAGATTTTGCTAAATGTCATTCAATGAATCAAAAGAGGCCCAGGTGATAAAAGTGTGAAAATATGTTTTTCCATAATCCTTATGATAAGAGAGTAAATATAAATAATGGTGAGTATTATTCAGTGGGGAATTTTAGTGTAAAAATTGGATATTATTTCACAAATAGTGTGGTTGAGGCAAAATTTGAATTCTAAATTGAAAAAGGGAGAAATGGGCCATAATTGCAAACACTTTTAGATACCAATTTTCTTTCTTTCTTTCTTTCTTTCTTTCTTTCTTTCTTTCTTTCTTTCTTTCTTTCTTTCTTTCTTTCTTTCACTCCACCCAATGTACAAGCACCTAGAAGGATGAGGAGGAGACAGGATCACTTGTGTAAGAAATGACCATGCATAATTACACCGCCTGATTGTCTGTGACTCAGCAATCTGTCATTGTGTTGCCCCACCAGAAAGGAGAGGAAATGGGTTACATTATAGAAGTAACACATTCTAAATAAAATGACAGCCCCCCCCCCCACCACCACTCTGCATACAGCTGCCCTAAAAACAGAGCACGCTGTATTTCCACGTCTTCTCCAGTTGGTTTTTGCACCCTGGCTGTTTGTTGCTGTTGTTGTTTTTAATTTAAAAGAAAAAGATTTTGTTTCATATTTTAGGAGAAACTCGCCCGATCTCCTTGAAGTTCGGAACTAAAGGACCATAAACTGGGAACGTTACTGCATTTCTATTAAGGTTTCATAAGGGGGACGAATGATTCATTGGGGAAAGTGTTGAGTTTTCTCTTCTGTGGGACCGTCAGTCCACTGGCTGTTACCTGCTGGGATTTGAAGGACGGAGGAAACCCTACTGGGGAAAGGGATAGGGGAGAAGGCTAAGAGCAGCTGAGCTGGAAACTCGCTTTGACAGAAATCGGGGGGAGGTGACCCTCCGGTACTCCGTAATCCGGTGTTCGCCCAGCCTGCGGCCCTGACAGGTTTGTCTTACAACCGGTTTGGAAGGGAGGGGGAATTAGAAATACGCCCCTGGTGTCGGTGGCCCCCTTGTGCGCCTCAGCTCGGCCTTCGCTTTGGGGGCATCGGGCTGTTCGTTTCCCCTACTAAATACGTGCTGTGGGCGTTGCTTAAACGGTCGTTATTCTAGGGACAGCGCCTAGCGCTCTGTATAGCTGTTCCTGTCCCCTCTGGCTTTTCCCTGCAGGGCATAAAGGTGACACCTCTGAGCATCCGGGCTCTATTTTTTCTCCACGAAGAAGGGGAAAAGATCGTCCCTGATTTTCAAGGGAGCAGCAGGCGGAGAAAGGCATTCAGGTCCTAAAGGGGGTGTTTTGGGGGACTCCGACGTGTTGCCTTGGGGAGCAGGATCGGATCAGGGGATCAGTAATGAGAAGGCCCTTCAAGTCCAGCTTGCTTCACTCACAGTGAAAGTCCCTTTGACTTCCCCTAGGACTTCCTCCAAGCGCGTCGGGCAAGCACGATCGGACCCAGCTCCAAAGCGGCCAGGAGTATCCCAACGCAGAGAGGGGCTTCCTCGTGTGGGGCTTAGTTTAAATGATGATAATGTTGATCATAAGTAGCGGCTATGTAGCGCTTCCAGGCAGGAAAGGCCTTTCCCCGGGTCCCCCCCAGCCCGTGCGTGCCGTGTCTCGTTCGGAGACGGGTGTGGGGTGCTACCGGCTTTAAGGCAAATTTAAAACATCTGCCTCTTACGATGAAGGGTTTTGCTGCGGGTTTCACCCCTTCCGCCCCCCATCCCAACCTGACGCGCGCCCGGGGCTTTAAAACCCTCACAAACAAAACTTGCGGGGAAGAAAATCGCCGCTTTCAAAGGGCAAACGAAGGAGAGAAGGAACCGACCTTGCCAGCGGCGAGCCTGCGACATGGCTCCCGCCGCGCCTCTCGGCCCTTGCATCCCGCCCTGGCGCCCCAACAAGCCCTGAGATGTATTTTATTTTGTTTCCTTACATACTCTCGTACGCTCATTGGTCACTTGCATTTGTATTTACACACACACATCTGTGTGTAAAGGAGAGGACATAAGGGTGACGAAATAGTGTGACTGTTGTGTATATCATTTGCCCTCATGATTTGAAGGATCTTCACACGCGCCCCAATATCTAATCTATCTATCGATCCCCATACACACCCCGATATCTATCTATCTATCTATCGATCCCCATACACACCCCGATACCTATCTATCGATCCCCATACACACCCCGATATCTATCTATCTATCTATCTATCTATCCCCATACACACCCCGATACCTATCTATCGATCCCCATACACACCCCGATATCTAATCTATCTACCTATCGATCCCCATACACACCCCGATATCTATCTATCGATCCCCATACACACCCCGATATCTATATCTATCTATCTATCTATCCCCATACACACCCCGATACCTATCTATCGATCCCCATACACACCCCGATATCTAATCTATCTACCTATCGATCCCCATACACACCCTGATATCTATCTAATCTAATCTATCCCCATACACACCCCGATAGCTATCTAATCTAATCTATCTATCTATCTATCTATCTATCCCCATACACACCCCGGTACCTATCTATCGATCCCCATACACACCCCGATACCTATCTAATCTAATCTATCTATCCCCATACACACCCCGATATCTATATCTATCTAATCTATCTATCTATCCCCATACACACCCCGAGATCTAATCTATCTATCCCCATACACACCCCGATATCTATCTAATCTATCTATCCATCTATCTATCCCCATACACACCCCGATATCTATATCTATCTAATCTATCTATCCCCATACACACCCCGATATCTATCTAATCTATCTATCTATCCCCATACACACCCCGAGATCTAATCTATCTATCCCCATACACACCCCGATATCTATCTAATCTATCTATCCATCTATCTATCCCCATACACACCCCGATATCTATATCTATCTAATCTATCTATCCCCATACACACCCCGATATCTATCTAATCTATCTATCTATCCCCATACACACCCCGAGATCTATATCTATCTAATGACAGGTTTCAGAGTAACAGCCGTGTTAGTCTGTATCCGCAAAAAGAAAAGGAGGACTTGTGGCACCTTAGAGACTAACCAATTTATTTGAGCATAAGCTTTCCTGAGCTACATCCGATGAAGTGAGCTGCAGCTCACGAAAGCTCATGCTCAAATAAATTGGTTAGTCTCTAAGGTGCCACAAGTCCTCCTTTTCTTATATCTATCTAATCTATCTATCTATCCCCATACACACCCCGATATCTAATCTATCTATCCCCATACACACCCCGATATCTAATCTATCTACCTATCGATCCCCATACACACCCGGATATCTAATCTATCTATCTGTCTATCTATTCCAGGAACTAGATCATATTGTTCCATCATTTCGTAAAGAGAGCTTCCCATGAAAATGATTAGGGAATTTTGCGAAATGAGAGATCTAGCCCTAGATTTGGACACCCTGATCCGGCAAGGCAACAGCTGAGATCAGGCAGCTATGTTCTTCTTCCTGTTTGGAGAATTGCCTGGTTCTCGACCAGAGAGTTCGTTGTAGCCTGACGCTCTAGATTTCACCTTGTAGCTTTTACGGGCTATTCAGCCTTTACAGGAGGGTTTATTGCATTTTGCTGCCGTAACTAGGCCGTGGTGACGTCAGTCTCGTGCTTTCTTGCTATTTTAATATTAGAAGAGGTACATTTTCATACGGTTGTAAAAAAGGGAAGTATGAATATTTTCAATGCAGAGTATAGCCAGGATCCGCTATTCATTGACCGGGTGCAGTGACCACGAATTAAAACAGCCAAACGATGTTTGACTTCTCAGTAGGAAAGCTTCTGTGCTTGCCCCGTATTTGCAGCTTCTTGAAAATCAATAATGTGCCAGATTGCACAATGAAAAAGCGAATCGGCTGACATGCTCCATTATCCAGAATGAGAACGATCACATCCTGACTGCGGAAAACCTACAGCTAGTTCTAGGTCAGAAAACATAATGACCCATTTAAAGCCTATCAGGAGGATAATTATGCCTCCACAGACTGGTAAAAAATGGAGTTAATAATGTCAGCTCCTCCTCACATATTACAGAGAAAAAAAATATGTTATCAATAAAATACCTGTAAATCCAGACAAATACAAAACTGCTCAGTGTGGTCAGAAATGTGACCAAGAATAGATGCTTTTAAAATATATTTTTCCCTTCTATTTTCCTCTCGTTTCCGGTTATAAAGTTTTCTGTAGATTCTGCTCTCTATCTGCTCTGAAAATATTAACTTTCAATATCCGGAGGGGAAGCAAATATTTCCCGATGATAGTGAATTGCTCCGAAACGTCATTAAAAGTATCCCCTTGACTTGAAATGTGCTTTGGAGCAGGCCCAGAGAGAGAATGCATTAACCTGCAGAACTGCATAGAGTCCAAAACGAAAGGACGAATCTTAAGCATAAACCTAATATTCATGGAGAGAGAATCCAGAAGAGACACGTTTTAGGACATGAGAACGTAGAGATCCAATTATTCATCGGATTTTGCTGAGATTCCTTTCACTGGGATACAGAACAGATTCATTTTGTTGAAGGTGGTCAGGAAATTAGCAGTGTTACAAGCAGGAGACAGAAATCTCTGAGTCTTTCCCCGCAAATGAATTTCTGGGGAATTAATTTGATGTGATCTGCTTTAATCATTACAAGTGTTTTGGTCTTTTTTTTTTTTTTAAATCATATTTAATGGGATCGGTTTTTTCCTTTGTAGGAAGCAGGGTTGCTCTGAAAAGGACATTGAAATGATACCATACAGTGGTGCTTGTCTCTCTCGCCAAAACAAGCTGGTCCAATAGAAGATATTATCTCGCCTACCTTGCCTGTCTGTTGAAATGAGACTGACGAGAGATTCCATTCGGCAACCGGCCAATTCGTTTGACTGAGAGTTATGCCTATAATCTTACACCAGATTCACCAGGCGGCAGATCCTTCGCTGGGTGTAAATTGTCAGGGATCTGCCCCCTGCCCAAGGATTTAAACCAGAAGCATGATCCACCGAGGAGCAAGGACTCTGACTGCTGAAATCCGCACAATAAAGGAAGGGAACTGTGGGCAGCCAAAATCTAGAATAATTCATAGGCAATGAAACCAGAACTGAAGCGAAGGCTTCAGAATAACCCCTTGATGCCAGGTCACTGCACTGCTAACATACAATCATGCCACTGAAATACCATACAGTGTTGCCAGTCATGCCATCCACACACTGTGCGTAGGAATAAGATCGAATGAAAATTCCATTCTCCTTTCTGTTGCCTTCAAAGTCCGTGTGTATATATGGGGGAGGCGGAAAGTGGGGGGACTGGAAATCTGTCTGGTTCTTTTATTGGCAAATGGATCGAATTTCACAATTCATAACACACCACCGCTCTCCTACATCGTGATCATTGTTCAGAGGGAGCGAAATAAGAGAAACCCTACTTGACTCACCGATCATTGCAGTTCAGCAAATGAGGGCTCCTTGCAATGTGTATAGAATGGGGGCCTGGGGGAAGGAAAGTATCGCTGTGTTTATTTTAAATTGCAATTATGTCACAACTCCCCTGGCTTGTTCCGAATCAGCCCCTAGACCTTTTTGATTTCACTGCCGTCTAAACGAATCGCACTTTCAATTCGATTGCCACCGCTGGCTTTCTGCAAAGGTCTGCACGTTTTCGAGCAGGGAATTCTGGCTCATCACTGAGCTACCGTCGAAGTCGACGGGAAATTCCAATCCACGTCAAATGGGAGCAGGATTGCTATTTATGGCGTCAGCCCCGTGTACCCTAGACCAGGAGCGGTGCTAGCAAAATTGATCTTGGGGAAAAAATAGATAAAAGAGACGTGCTAAAGTTAACTGGGACTTAACATGAGCAGGAGAGATTGTGTTTAAACCCCGTATAATTAGTGTCAGAGCATAAAGGACCCGATCCTGCTTTTCTCCTACACAAATATCCAATGAATTAAATAAACCAAATTAATGCACTCTAAACCCGTATTTCTTGTTTACAGGTATCCAGTTAATTGAATTAATAAATTCCTTCTTGGTATTACTTGATCCAGCACCAAGCAGCTCGAGAAGTAATACTTGCGATTGATTAATGACAACACAGTACGGGTATAAGCAACTTTATTCCTAGAACTGAAAAGCACTTGTCCAATATACCTGCAGAATGAATCCATTACCATGTATAACAATTGTAGCCAAAAATTTAAATTGACTTTGTCAAAAAGCAGTGCCTAACTCCTGTTGAAATCAAGGGAAGTTAGGAGCCTAAATACCATCGTGGGTCTGGGCTCAGGTGCGTATCTGCATATTTAGGCCCCTAAATACCATTAAAAATTTGCTCCCTAAATCTATATTTAGGCCTCTAAACAAGTGGTCTGATGTTCAAAGATGCAAAGGCTTGCAGCTCCCATTGAAGTCAATGGTAAACTTCCGAAAATTAAGCCAAGTATTTAGGTGCATAGGTTAGGATTTGTAGGCCTATATTTAGGCATATACATTTGGCATTTTCCCCCTTTCTTTATTTGTAAAGTTCCTTGCTTTGGGCATGTCAGAAAAAATAAAAGCACAATTATAATAAACAATAGATTTTTAAAATATAGTAAAATCAGACACCGGGGCAACATAAACAAGGGGAAAGGCTGGATCTGAGATTAACTCAAATTGTGAAGACTTCTGCGAAAATACATGATTTTAAATAAGTATTTTTTTATTATTTTTTTCAGGAGTACAGTGGCCCCTAGAAGCTCCAATCTAGATCAGGCTCCAACCTACATAAATATAGACAAAGTATGGGAGGAGGTACAAAGGAAATGACTTGATGAGGTCACATGGCAGGGCAGAGCTAGGAACAGAACCAAGCACCCCCACCCAATCCAGGGAATCATACTGCCCTTCTGGAGGCTGAGATTCATAGATGTTAAGGCCAGAAGGAACCACTATGATCATATAGACTGACATCCTTATATGGGTGATCTGAGATGAATGGGCATGGAAAGAGACCTCAAACCACAGCAAAAGCTTCCCCACATGAAGCCCTAAGGAGCCCTGATATCTCTCTCCATGGATCATCGGATGAAGTGAGCTGTAGCTCAGGAAAGCTTATGCTCAGATAAATTGGTTAGTCTTTAAGGTGCCACAAGTACTCCTTTTCTTTTTTCTCATTTTACAGAGGAGGCAAATAAATCTGGGAGAGGTGACGGACTTGTCTGACTTCACACAGCAAGCAAGTCATTAGCCTATTTGGGGGTCTGCTGATTCAGTCCCTTGTTTTAAACACTGTCTTCCAAAATAATGATTAGCCTTATGGTAGCACCTATAAGCCCCAAACCAGATGCTTCTTATATACACTTTGACAGTCCCTGCTCCAAGAGCTCGCATTCTGTTGTTATTACCCTAGTCTCTGAGCTCCAGTCAGGGGCCTGGACTCAATGTTGCTAGGGGCGGGACAAACCCAGAACTCCTCAACCCAAGAGGCTCACAGTCTAAGTATAAGATAAAGAGGCAACAGATGGATACAAACAGACGGGGGAGTTCTCATGAGGGGCCCATGATCACATAGCAGGCCCAGCAAGAGAGCCCAGATCTCCTTTTGGAGGTCAGATATGGCCCGATCCCGCTGCTTCCAGTGAAATTAATGGCAAAGCTCCCGTAGACTTTAATGGAACGAGGATCCCTGAGTGAAATCCTGGCCCTATATAAATCAATGGGATTCTTACCATTCAAGTCCATTCATCCAGGATTTCATCCAGGATTTCTTCCATGCAAGCCTCTTACTGTCCGGGGAGGACTGAAAGTTGTAGCATTCTTGAGAAACAATGAACTGAGAAACAGTGAATTCTGCAATCCACCGGCGATGTAAGAACATGGTTAAACCCGCCTCTCTATTTGCAAATTCTGTATCCGTTAATTACGCTGCTTTGAGCCAACATCAGCTAAACAAAATGCAAAACTGGGACACATGTTACTTTCATCGAATAAAACTCCCATGGAAATCCAGGCGAGCAGCACGTCCTTATTTAGCAGACACGTTGCCTCTTCGGTATTACGACACAATTTGCAAGGTAGCTTCCCATGAATCCCACACCACATAAAACTACGTTATAATATATGATATTGGACACATTAATCCACTGGGCACTGATATGTTTCCCTCTCTCTACAAACCGCAAGATTCTGAAATTAGCCACCTTGGGAGCTCTAAGTGATGAAGAATTAAAGTATGTAAATTAAAGTAATTAATTTAAGAGGGTATTTCAGGACTGTGTGAGGAGTTAAGATCATTAGAGCCCACGGCGTCGCATTTAGATTGCAAGTGTTTTGACTTTTTAATTAAAAACAGTATTTTTCAAGCCGTGTTTTCCAATTAACAGTTAAATGCAACTTCTTCTCTCCTTAAGGCTATTGTGTCTATAGAGGCGCAAGAATAATTTCCTGATCTGTTTCCCTCAATGAAAGGAGGCTCTTGTCAGCGATTTGAAATGGTCAAGAGATTGGTAGCTGTCTTGTTAATTACCTGTGATCGATAATTAAGGGAGACACAAAGGCTGGAAGAATATGGACGCTGCTGAAACTCTCCAGAATCTTTCCCCGACACAAAGTCAAAGCGAAAACAGGGCGAGTCTCCTACAGTGTGAATAAAATACAGTATAAGCATGTTGTCCGACTGCTCAGTTCCTTAGGGAGGGCTGGACCATTTTAACATGTATTGCATCCCTTAAAGCGGAGGGAGACGAGCTTTTCGAACAATCACAAACCCAGGAAAAACTTGGCCTTAACAAAAAAGTAAAGGATGAAATGAGCATTGGGTCTCTTCAGGACATGAGAAAAGAAAACTGATCTGTTCGAAAGATCGTCTAGCTTGAGAATTTAAAGCTAGATAAATCCAAGGCCCTGCGTAAGGACCAGCGTTACAGAAAAGGAGAGCAAAGGCGAGCATATGCGGGGCTATTCTGGAACAGGAAACACGTCAGAATGTCGCTTTCACCAACCACAGCTTAGCGAAAACTGGATTCGGTTGAGAAGCACGACAGGGCCCGATCCTGAAGTCCCCATTGCAGGTAAAACTCCCTATAAACTGAATAGACTTGTCATAAGAAAGAGAAAATGATGAGCTCAGAAGGGCCGGATCCTGCAGTCTCTAATGATGCAAAACTTCCCTCCCACCTCGCCCTCCTGGTCAGTTGGAGTTTTGTTGCAAAACCGAGCGCCTGTGTCCTTGGACAAAAGCTGTTTACTACAAGGCTTTCTGGAAGTGTCAGGTGGGTGGGGGCAGTTTTGTGGGTGTCCCAGTGAGGCTTGCCAAAACCCCCCCCGCCCCCCGCCGGGTTTGTTCACGCTGGTCTCCTAAGAATGTGTGTAGCAGGGGTGGGGGAATCTCCACCGGAAGGAATTCGCTGGTTTCTGAATCCCGGCCAACCAAAACAGGGGCCGCAGACGCCATGGCATGAATATGGTCGGGGACCAAAAGGCAGAGGAGTTTGCAACCCAGGCCACAAATCTATCTCATAACAAATGTCCTTCCCCCGTTTCTGGCCTCTCTTGTCTACGCTCTGTTGGGCCTGAGGACCCTCCCCTGCCCCCCAAGGGCTGGCTTTACACTGGGAGAACTTCTTTCCGCCTTCCCCAGCTTGCTCCGATGGGGCTCCGTGAACCACCAAGCCCTTCTCAGGACCTTTGTCCATTCCACTCCACCTTCGCAGCATGGAAGCGAAGGACCACTCCAGGCCGGGTTAAGCCTTCAGGCTTTAAACTAGACTCCTCACTGGATTTCAGACCTAAGTAGCCCCCTTATTCTCCAAGAAATGGGATACCGCTGGGGAAAGAGGGTGGGGGGGACGGGACGGAGACCCAGTCTTATTCCTTAGGCGCAATTGGTCGCCACCCCTTCCCCAGCAAACACAGGATGGGTGTGTTACGTTCAAGACTGTTCAGCCCTCTACCTTTGACCTTTTAAACATTCTTTCCCCGGATCGCTGTACACCTGCGATGTTTGCACATGCCAATGTCCCCCCTTTTAAAAGGACCCGTAAATACACTAAAACCTCCTTTGAGCCCGGCAGTTTGCTTTTAGTTTTTATTTTCCAAGGGGAAGTGCTTCTAAAACATTATTCTTCGAGTTTATCTTGAAGTGCAAGGGAGTTAAAAGGGGGATGGATAGTCGTAGTTCATGGATACCTAGGACTAATTTGACTCCTAGCTTACCGACGGGGGGCGGGGAGGGGGGGTGTCTTTATTGGGAAAAAAAATATCATATATAGATGTCAAAAGTTGCAATGCTTATCATTCTCCCTCTCCCTAGGCCGGGGCGGTGTTGGGGCTGGGGGAGGCGACATTTGAGTGGCTAAGGAGTATGGGTGGATTCCCTTTTTTCTCTTAATAGAAATAAATAAAATTCATTAGAGCACTGGATGAAGGCCCTCACATAAATTCAAACTCACGAAGGTGACTGTAAAATCCACATGGAATGTTTGTGCATCAAGAAATGCATTCCCAAGAATTCGGGGGAATTAAAAATCCACCCGGGTTATGTTATGATTTTAGGCTGCGGTTTGGAAGTGTCTTAGAGAAAGAAAGCCCATTGACTTCCACTGAGACAGGAGCTTTTAGAAAAAAAAATGTTATCCTTAATATTTAGATTTTTATTAGCTATTCCCCCTCCGCGGGCTGTGCTGTTGAGGGGAAGAGATGAGTGGAGTCTGGGCACAGAATGTCCTGGCTCACCAGCCCGTTATCAGTATCTAAGGATTTCCTTCAAAATGTACCAGCCAATAAACATTTTCTTATTTTAATTTTTAAAAAATAAAATACCTCGCAACAGACGTGAACGAAAAATGCCTCTAGGCACCACTGGAAGGTACTTGATTCCCAGTATAGAACTGGGGAATCTGAGGCACAAGGGAGGGGAAGTGACCAGCTCAAAATCACCGAGAAAACTATGGTGGATTTATGAACTGAACCCAGGAGTCCCGATTCTGAACCCAGCCCGTCCCCCTCCCCAAACACTAGACAACGGAGTGCCCAAAATGAACACAATCCAGGAAAATATTCCAATCCCAGTGTTTTAACGCAATTAAAAAGAATCCAATAAGCCTGGGAGAAGCAGATTGTGGGTTACAGGCGTCTGTAATATATTATGGCGGATAAAGTTACGAGCTGGCTGGAATTTGCAGAGAAGGATCGTGCCTCGTGAAATATTTGAATTTCAGTTTAACATGTGCAATGAAGCGACCCTCAGTTCTTCCACCTGCATAAAATGTCATTTTTATCTTTGAAACTGATCTTCAGCTGAAATTAATGAGGGGGCAAACGCTGCTGTTGGTTACATAGATGTAAAGGGAGCCACTCCGAATTTACACTAGGAATAATTGAGAGCAGAATTTGGCTCGCAGATGAAAGAACCAAGCCAGCTGAGATATTAGATTTGTTTCTCTGAGCACTGTATTTTAATATTTGTGTAATTCAGCACAGGGTAGCTCCAAAATTGGGTGTGTTTCCCTCTGAAATAAGCCAAATTAAACAGCTTGTTTTCAAATTCACTTCCCAAAGCGCAGATTGCCAAAGACTGGGAAGGGGTTCGTTTCCAGTCAACCCATCCGTAGGGCTTCGACAAACACCCGTTTCTTTCCTGGTTATTCATCACTGTTTCAAGTTGGAATGTAGTGCATGCTTATTTCCCCCTTTTAGACATAAAGCACAAACCCTCGAGCTAACAGGGGCTGATCAAAAGCTCCTTTATGCCAGTGGAAAGACATCCATCGACGTCAATGGGTTTAGGTCATGTTCATGGGGTCTGCTTTAAACGCACCAGTCACGCCTAGGAAATCCATCTTTTGCTCAACCTGCAGTTAAGTCGCGCCATTGCAAGGGTTGAATGATGGGTTCTGACTCTTCTGAGTCGGCTTGTGGAGTTTCATGGATCTCGCTTGATAATAGCTTTGCAGGGTGGCTAGGTAAAAACACACCCAGTTTTTGAGCATTTGTGGGACATGAGTCTCTTTCAGACCCATCCTCGCCCAAAGCACCGAATATAACTGAGCTAAACTTTTGTCTATCAGTTTGGATGCTAAATAATGGACCTCCAGATTGGAAGACACCCAGAAAGTGGATTCTCTGCCTAAAACCAAATTCACGATCACAGTGTCTTTCCCACGCGTGAATATGTTGGCATTTGAATAAGAATTCCCTCTTCCCTTTGCGGGTTCATTTAATTACTTGTAAAATACAGTTACAGGGGAAGGGGAAATTGCCTGTAACAACACCAGCACTGATTTCATTTTGCTTGCATTAAAGATGAACAAACTGTATTAACTAGTAGCAGAAAAAAACAACAACGTTTCTTATCTGAGCAGAGTTTGTATCGAAACTCCATTCGATTTTATATTGTAAGTGCCTCAGAACGGTACCCCACGACCAACGGTGCATGAATGATAAGTATCAAGGGGTAGCCCTGTTAGTCTGTACCCACAAAAACAACAAGGAGTCCGGTGGCACCTTCAAGACTAACAGATTTATTTGGGCATAAGCGACCCACTTCTTCAAGAAGAAGTGGGTTTTTTACCCACGAACGCTTATGCCCAAATAAATCTGAATTATAAGTAAATACCTTTATTCTAATCCTACAGGTTTTGTTCAATTCTCTGCTTTGAAGGTTATGTACAAGATACACATCGAGTGCATTGAATAATTCTAGTCTCTCCATGAGCCGTTGTAGTCAATGGAAAGACTCCTTTTGTTTTCAGTAGAGTTTGGATCAGGCCCTGTGAGGCTTGTGCAGATAAAGGATACTAACGAGAGATCTCAAAGACGGAGTCCCCTACAATGGGGTTCAGCAATTCTTCAGCTCAGTCTAAAGCTGTTGAAGTCCAGAGCTCCAGCCACACTTTTACTGGGGCTCAGAGAGATTTGTACTGATCTCCTCTCGTGGCACAGAGAGGAAAATATGATTGGAATTATTCCAATCAATGCACGTCGCAGGGTGTCACAGTGCAGATTGCTTTTAGCACACCGAGACACACAAATTTGGCTTCACGCCTTTCTAATTTCAGCCCCGAGTTCAGCATGAAAAGAGGAAAAATCCTACCCTTTCCAGATCTGATATGAAACACAAGCGACAAGAAAAACGGAATCTACTCAGTTTCGATCCAGTACAAAGATCAAAATTGTACTGACGAAGTTGGGAGGAGCTGCAGAAGTTTGACGCTAGAATGAAGTTAAACCACCAAATTAGCTGTCAAGGAAAGTTGCATTCGATCATTATATAGTATGAAAAAACACTGTTCAGAAGGAAAAAAGCAGATGCAAGTAATATGTGAAAACTAATCAGAGAAAATGGGGCAATCAGTTTTGGATCCAAATTGTTTGATTCTTAAATCTCTCCTTGCAAGCCACTTTGGTCTTCAGTTGATTTTGATTATAGAATAACAGAATCAATAGATCAAAGCCATTCTAGCCATTTCGGAGAAGGATGGACAGTTTGACTATTTAATTATTGGCATCATAGGATATGTTGGGACATAAACCCTCAAAGGGCAGGCGAAAAGACGACATTCTTTTTACAGTGAGGTTTCAGTTGGAATTAAATTAAACCTGTCTCCTGTTTTGCAAGAGGTAGGAGGGGAAGGCATTAAGGTAACCGGACCAGATCCTACTCCTGTTAAGGTTTGTTACTGGAGTTCAATGAAAGCAAGATGAGCCCATTCGTTTGAGTTTGAGCGACTGGTAGATTTCTACTTTCATGTAATGCTCGCAAAGCTTTTCAGCACAATTTGTACACCGGCACACAGACAGGATAAAAAGAAGAAATGGAGAAAATTGTGTTAAATGGATTTCTTTGCCTTTGCTAAGCAATCCTGTGCACTGTTCCTAAAATATGTGTTTGATCCTCTGTCATCTGCAGACTCCATTAGGGGCGGCGGTGGAGTGAAATTGACAACAAACAAGTCGATCCAGGCACATCATTAATTTCAATGGCCTCCTCTTTGTAATTAAAAGAATAAAGAAACATGACCGTGTCCAGTGAAACGGGGTCCCCTCATCAGGTGATGAACGAGCTGCTCGCTGTTTCTGGTCTGTAATTAAATAATTGGCGAGTCCGATCCTGGGCAAAAACTCCCGCTGGCGTCAAAAGAATAAGAACCAGTCAAGAGTGTGGGAAATAGCCCATTAAGAGGCCTGCGTCTGTTCCCATCTTAAATCCATGGGAAAGGTCCCACTGAGTCCAGAGCAAGGGGCACAGGTCCCAGAATCGGGCTGTTTGTGTTAGCGCCCGGTTAAGAATATGTGTTAACAAGTGACCGTCTCCAGATTACTCTTTTCTTTCTTAGATTTCAGAGCAGCAGCCGGGCTAGTCTGATCCGCAAAAAAGAAAAGGAGGACTCGTGGCACCTTAGAGATACATTTGTTAGTCTCTAAGGTGCCACAAGTCCTCCTTTTCTTTTCTTTCTTAGCATCTTATGCGGTCTCCGAAACGTGCTGATTTCAAAGTCGCGCTGCAGCGTCTCCTGAGGTTGGTTTGGGTTCGAACTGATCATCAGAAGTCTCCTGTCGTGTTTTACCAAGGGGGCCAGTCGGAGCTGGGTTTTTTCTAAATGTGAAAGCAGAAAAGACTACAAAGTTCCGAAGACAAAAATACCCTCCTCGTGCCTGGTATTCCTGACCCTTCGACCGTAAGGAAATACCTAAAACAGCGCTTTATGGAGAGAAAATAGTCCAATTTATTCGGCATTTTTATTATTAATTGCAACACTATTAAAATCCACGCGTCTGTAAAAAGTCTGGAGTACGGTTTTCTTTCACATACGAGCGGAAACTAAACAGGAAAGTACTTTTCCAACTCTCCGAACGATGCCACTTCCCAAAAACCAACACAGACCGAGCTTTCGCTACTTATCCAGTTTCTTCTTCCATAGGTTGAAATGTGTGCTACTGATTTCCTTTAAACGACCTTCAATTTAAAGGTCCCTAATGCTATTTCAGCCGTTGCCCATGGTAAAACCAGTTAACATTTTAAAATCCTCATAATTAAAAAAAATTCATTGAGTATAAAAATATTACTGATAATCTGACATAATTAAGCTTTGGATACAATTTCATAATGCTAGTAATTTTGTTTGAGAAGTGTGTTTCTGTCTATCTATTCTTCAATAATATCCATCAGATTTGGAAGAATAAATATATATTTAAATCATGACATTTATTGCCAGAGGGACAGAACAAATACCAGGCTTGTACAACCATCTATAAAGCTGAATTATATCACAACACAATAATATTTTTACACACACACACACACACACACACACACACACACACACACACACACACACCCTATTCCCTTTTGCTGAGAATTGGCCACAAACTTTGCACAGCGCATACAGGCAGCGACAGTGAATTTACACTTTCAAGCTCATGCAATACAAATAGTCAATTGGGGATTATTTTTTATTGTTTGTTAACGTATCACTTTTTTTTGTTTTGTTTTGTTGCTCCTTTCCTTCCTTTAGGAGATGCGGCCAGGATCCTGACAGGTTCTGAGCAGCCTCAACTCCTTGTTAAAGTCAACAGCAGCCGTTGCAGCTCAGTTCCTTTCAGGAGACGGCTGAGAAGTAGCCCATCAGACGTGTATGCTGTGGCTCTGAACTGCAAGACCCTGATCCAGCACTCCTTGAGGTCCAGTTGAGCCTTTCCTTTGACTTCAGTGAGGTCTGGACAAGGCCTAGTCCGCAGTCATACAAGTTAGCAGTACGGTTGTGAATTGAGTGAGGTTCTGCATTATCAGTGGGTTGATGAAAGCTGCTGCTGGATTTTTTTTACTCCTGAGAAAACTGTGATTTGTTTGTGGCAAAGGCAGTTGTTACGAAGTGGGGGGAGGGAGTCTTCTGAAATTGATAGTAGGATCATGGATTTTGTATCAACAGAGCTATCACTCCCTGCCACTGCTCCAACCAGTTTCCAAAGTCAAGTCTAATGGCAAGATATATGCATTGGGACCTATGGGCCTCATCCAAAGCTCATTGAAATCAACAGGCGTTTCCCCACTATTTCAATGGACTTTGAATAGGCACCCCCTGTGCAGAGTTTTGATGCCATGTGTTTTCATGTTATTTTCATCATGTCTCCAAAGGACATTTCCCCCTCCTCTAAAAGCTTCTGTACTATGTCAGATGCTGAGTTACAACATGTGTTTCAGGACTGTTGACTTTGTGCCAGTATTTCTGGTTGGGTGGAAGGAATTTTGCAATGTCTTTCTCAAAGGAATGAAACAGGCAACTGGGATTGCCTTGCTGGAAAAAAAGGGATCTGGAATTTGAAGATTTGTGTTTCTAATGTAATAACACTACTTAATGGTTCACGTATTTATTTAGAAAACAGTATTACGTTAGAGCTGGTTGAATAGTAAAATAGCTAATGATTCATGCATGTTTTTGTGCATGAAAGCATTTTTCACTATAACTCATGGGGTTGTATTATTCATTACTCCTATTTGCAGTAATGGCTATTTAGACAACTGCCAGTTATTTCTGAACACATGTGCATATTTAGAAAATTACATAACATAACATAAACAATTAGATTCATCTGAAAATCCAAACTGGAAAGAAGGTAATTTGTTATTCCTGGTGTTCTATTTTGGCTCTCCCCCTATTTAAAATGTTTCAGTCATCCAGTCAGGAAGCAGGAACCAAATTAAGTGACTGACTTAGGTGATAAGGTAGTCCATATTCTTGTTGTATATCTCCTGATATGCCCCTGCACTAGAAGAGCTATGAATGGCTGCCTAGACCTGCTATACCATTGTTATGGTATCTAAAGATCCACATTTACAGTAGCTTTTTATGGCCCCTTTGCCATGTTTCTGCAGCCCAAAGGGATCAAAGCATGGGTCAGGATCTGTTCCTGCATATTGTATTTGATGATGATGATGAAGGAGAGAAGGCTGTGTTACATTAGTCCCCCATGACTAATATTCCAGTGTATGGGCTGAAATAGAAGCCATGGACTTTCTCAGCCAGGCTTTGTGAACACTGGAACAACATACACAAATATCCAGCAGATTCTACCCATACCCAGCTCTCCTGCCCCCTTCAAACATTCCTGTCCACCTCAGGCTATCCAGGCCCAAACTAAAGGGTGCAGTATACAAAGGGTGCAATGGTTCCTCTGCCTGGCTGTCTCTCATGAACAGTTATGAAATAATTTTCCTATTGCAGAAGTTTGACCCTAATCTGTCAGAGTTTAAAATAATTTGAGTTTATCTATTGTAACTGGATGCTCTCATTACCTATTAAATGGCTAAGGGATGGTCCACACTTAGAAATTCACCAAAGTAGCTATTCTAGAATAATTATCCCAGAATAGTTATTTCAGTGTGAGCCTCCCTGTGGACATGATTATTCTGGAATAAGCATGTCCATCACATGGGGATTTATACTAAAATAACTATTCCAGAATAATTATTCTGGAATAGCTTTTTTGATACATTTTCAGAAGTGCTCACCGCTGACTTAACTCTGTTCTCGTTGAAGTCAGGCGTAAAACTCCCTCTTTATACACCTGTACTTACTCCAGGGACATTGCATTCAGTGCTGAGCATCTCCTTACCAGAAAGTTATAGACTTAGTGGGGTGGAGGGAGTGGAGAAAAGAGCAGCAGAAATAATCAGGCCGCTGGAGAAAAATGACATAGAAACATATTAATGACATTGAGGGCTAGATGGAGACTTGGATTGTATGCCTGTGAGGTGAAGGAAGAAGTCCCCTGCATGGGCTACCTGCCTGCTCCATAGGTCTGGGCACACTGTGCATCTGCTCAGTCCCTTCCTGGAGCAGGTGGGCAAGGAACATCAGAGAATGGGCACAGCCTTGACTCTGTCCCTTCCGTGTGCCACCCAGCAATGCTGAGCTGGCTTTGGGAGGTGAGGGGATGTCATAATTTGCTGCTGCTCTAGGCCAACAGTAAATGATCACCCTCTCTCACTTGGAGCAAGGGAGGACCAGGGAGAGAACTGTGCATGCTAGCGGTGTCCTTGAGTCACAACATCTCTCAGGGCTTCCCCTGAGATAGTGCAGCTCAGACATCATGCCTTGCTCAGGGTGATGCCTAAAGGTACAAGGTAACCCTGAATACATAGCAGGGTGATTAAAGGCCGGTAATAGGCATCTACAAATATTGGAGGGACTGATGAAACAACAAGGAATGTGAGGAATTATTTAGGGTGACAGAAGGAAGCTATTCAGAAGCAGAAGATTTAAACTGGATATTGGGCAAAATATTGTTATAGCGAGGTCAGTTAGGCTGTGGAATAATTTCCCAAGAGAAGTGGTGGAAATGCCCTCAGTTAGGGCATTTAAAACTAGCTTGGGTGAGGAACTATAAAATGTACTGTTGGGAACAAAGCTACCTACCTACCTAGATTCAGCTAGGGTGTGCTATTGCTCTGCCACCAACATGCTCTGTGATCTCGGGCAAATCACTTTAGCCCAGGTCCTCAAAGGAACTGAAATCAATGGGATTTAGGGGGCCTAAATACCTTTGAGGACCAGGGCCTTTGCCTTTCTTTCACTTCACATCTTTAGATGTTAACCTCTTTGGGGCAAGGACTGTCTCCGACTATGCATACCTAGCACAAAGGTCCCCCAATACCAGCTGAGGTTTCTAAGGGTTTCTAAGGGTATGTCTAACAGCAGTGAAAAACCCAGGGTTGGCCCATGCCCAATTCGGGCTCATGAGATTCGGGCTGCTGGGCTGTTTCATTGCTGTGTAGACTTCCAGGCGTGGGTTGGAGCCTGGGCTCAAGGACCCTGCCAGCTGCGTGTTTTTCTTTGCTGTGTAGACGTACCCTTTGGCTATGTCCACACTAGCCAACTGTACATGTGTCCGTGTGTGTAGTTGTGCCATAGCCCCCTTCTTGTCCACATCTAAACTCCAGAAGCACGTAGAAGGGGAGTAAACTACTGTGCTTGAAAGTGCTACTGTTATATCAATAATATCTGTCTACTCATTTATACCATGGCCACCACCATTGTTTCTGAGCACATTGCCAGAACAGATTCCACACTAGCTTTTGCGCTCTCTCGTTTCTCAGATTCTGCAAGAGAGAATGGTCAATGACTGTAACAATATTTCCTATACTAATCATTTTAAAGTTCATTATGTGGTAAATCCTTCGGGCTTGATTCTTCTCTGTGTGTGAGAAGAAAAAAATAGCAAATCACTGGGGAAAATGTGCCATCAGGGCAGCACACTTTGCATGTTTGGCTCCATTTGTTTTGGCTGATTGCTAGATCTGGAGGTGGGTGGGGGTTTTGGATTTGTGCCTCTGCCTAAGGCAGTCATTGTTCAACCCTATACTAATGTCCATGCCAGGGTCTCTTCTTATGGATCATTGATCTAACCATCTGGCACATTCTGCTGGTACAATCCAGGATGGATTCCTTGGGCATTTCTTTACTAGATGTGAGACCCTCTTATGAAACGATATCTGAGAAATAAACAACATTTGTCTGGAATCGCAGAGTTCTAATTGCCCATAAAACAGTTATACAGTTTTACCCCACTTTTCATGTCCAATCCATGCCTGCTACAGCCATAAACTGCACAGAGCTAGACAATTCTACATATATGATGGCCTTTATGGACTGCCATATTGTTGTTGTTAGGGTTCTAGGATTTTGTGACACATCTCAAGAGGGAAGTAAAAGGCATATCGTAACCTGAATTTTTAGCTGTGATGTGCCATGTACATGCCTCAGCTAAGGAACGGAGAGCGTGGCATGGCTTTAGCTTGACTGAGAAATAAGCCACCCAACAAAATGCTGTTGGCCCATCTCTCTTTTTGTGTATGTAATTTCCATTCAGTCTTGTCCTTCCACCACCCCTGCGCTGGGAGATCTGAAACATCTTGTAATGTGGTGTCTACCCCACTCAAGGCCTAGAGGGGTTAAGATGGCCAGTTAACTGCCCAAGCTGCACCTGGAGGAGACAGGGAGCAGGGATTTAATTAAGCCAGGAAGCTGGTAACAGCAGGCAGGGAAATAAGTTGCAGTCACTCCCTGGGGGAAGGAAGGTGTGTCTGGGGTTAGAGGCATGTAGCCTATGGATATGCCCTGGGAGGAGTGGGAGTTTGGCCTGGGGAAACCAGAGATGAGGGAGAGTCAGAGAGGCAGGCAAGGCTCAAGGGAAAAGCCGCAAAGTATGGGGTAGGTCAGACCTTGGCTGCTGATGAGAGGGCCCCTGAGCCAGGACCTGGAGTAGAAGGTGGACCTGGCCACTGGAGGAGTGGCACAATTGAAGCAGTAAAGGGAAGACTGTCATTTTGTGGGGAGGGACTTCGATACATTCCACCCCCACCCTCAAAAGGAGAAACATGTGCTGACCTGGCTGGAGGGCCAAGTCATGAAGAGGAAGCTCCTTGAGTGGCAGCCGGTGAGAGGATGATGGGAGAGACGCTTGCTGGAGGATGGTGCATTGCCGAGTCAGACCTAATCCCCCAAATGGCCAGGAGGACCCTGTGGCACACCTATAGAGAACAGTTGTTTCATCTGAGGTTATGTATATAGTACCATATGTGTCTATGGTGTTTTGCAGATGTGTCAGAAGATAGGCCCCTGCCCCAAAGGATCTACAAATGATTAGCTCCATCCTGCTGCCATTTACATCAATGGCAAACTTCCCATTGACATCAGCAATGTAAGATTGAGCCACAAGGACCCAATTCTGCTAGGATCATGCTCATTGCTTCTAACGTTTGTGAGCAGAATGGAGCTGTACTGGGATCATTTACTTTAGGCCAGAGATGCCTTTACTCACATTGAGTAATAACTTACTCCACAAGTAGGGGCACTGATTCCAATGGGACTTTTCTGGAAGTAAGGCATGACTCTGTGTAAGGAAGCATGGCAGAATCTGGTCTTCAATGAAGATAATTTGCCCTGTTACATCTGCCACGGGTCTCGTTTACATGAGAGAACAGTACCTTTGTGAGTAGATCTCTCCAAGAAGCTAAGCTGGTGGATCTTGCATTTGGAACTCTGTGTTAACTGAAAATCATAGAAAAGATAGATGGAAAAGGCAAAGACCAATTATGGGCTTGGCCCTGTGTAGTACATATGTGGAGTGGAGCACTTTTAAGTGTGAGGTAGACAATGAGCACATGTGAGCCCAGTCCTGTACTAATGACACTGCTGTTGCATGGCCACTGAGTTACATCTTCTCAGTACCAGAAGTAAGGCAGAAGAGGAGAGAGCATAGAACAGCATCTCACTTATCTGCTGAGCGTCAGATCCTCTTCAGGTTTCTTTGCTCAGTGCAGGACCAGGGGCAGGACCCAGGTGGCATCACGCCACGATTTTGCTCCCTCTGTCCTGCGGGCAAGTGGGGAGTCACTTTAGCTCCACTATGCAACTTAGAGCTGCCTCGGGGCTGCTGTAAGTTATTCCCCATAGGAGCTGTTCCTCCTGCTCAGGATCACCGTAACTCAAAGTGCCCTGGCCACAGAGCCACAGTGTTCTGTATGACTGGGGGGGAGGAGGGAGCAGGAATAGGGGACATAGAACTGGCTACAACACCTTTATACTACCTGGGAATTCCCCCATGTAAGAGGAATCCGCAGCCAACTTTCCATCCCCTTTGAACCACCAGAAGTAATAGAGTAGGAACCAGGATCTACCCCTGAGAATCCTACCTGGGGCTATGTCTCCTCAGATACAGTTATACTCCGCCACACTTGCAGGCTGAGAAGGAATCTGAGACTTTGTTCCACGGGGGAGGACTGTACCACATGGTGCCTGCTCACATTTGCTTCTCCATTGTGCAAGGACTCTAGGATCAAGACAACCTCTGTCAGTCCATCTCTCGCCCCATCCAGGATTGTGCAAAGTCCCAGGCAGAAAGAGAGCTCCAAAAAGGGGATCTTCTGGGCTGTACCATAGGGAGAGGCAACTCGGTCCTTGGTGGAAGAGCTGGATTTTATTCTTAGCTCTGCCACTGACCTACTGTGTGACCTTGGAGAAGCCACGTAGGCTTTCTGCTTCAGTTTTGCCAGTGGTAACGTGAGGCTAATAGTGCTTCCTTTGAACAGGGCTCTGGGATCTATGGATGGAAAGCTAAGCATGGCTATATTCAGGAGTGCGCAAGACAGTATGTTATCTTCCAAACAGGGATATACAATTGACTGGCCCCTTGGGCTGAAACTTGACTTTTTTGTCACCCCAGAACCCTTGTGAGGTGACTGCTCAGGAAGGGGCAGGGTGGATCTGTGCATGGATCCTACTGTACCTTGCAGTAAGTGCCATCATAGCTGCCTTTTCACACAGGGATAGGTGTCTACTCAGCCCGAGCACAAGCATCATGTATTATTACTCTGGTCCTCTCTAGGGCCAGCGCGTTGTCCTAAGCACTGTACAAACACAGAACAAGAGACAGCCCCTGCCCTGCAAAGCTGACTTATTAAGGGATTTAGCCTCAAAACATCTCTGGGGAGTAGGAAAGGGCCACCACCCTCATTCTACCAATGGAAAAAAACCAAGGCACAGAGAGACAAGCGGATCCTCTGCCATAGGGTGGGATTGGAACTGGAGTCTCGAGGCACTGAAGCCCTGGGGTAGTGAGGTGAATGGGGGTTAGTCATTGACTTCAAGGGGGCCAAGAGTTCACCCAAAGCCCTCTTCCGCCCTCCCACCCTGGGGCTGTTAGTAGCGCCCCCAAACATACACCCTGCGCCACTTCCTGGCATGCAGACCTCCCACCGACTTCAGATGAATCCCCTCGAATGTTGGATGCATGTTTTCAACTGCAAAAATAAAATATCGAGTAGGGTCCAAGCACCTGCCATTTTGCATGAGACTAATGGAAATAGAGCCCTCAAATCAGTGCATTAGGGCCATGTCTCCTTATTGCCTTGAGCTCATCGGTTCCTACTGGTAGCTGGGGAATTATCCAATAGGAATCACCTGTGGTGCGGCGTGAATCTTCCCCCTCTTGAATGCGATTTTTAAAAATCAATTAAACGATGTATTTAGTGCTATATCATTAGACCACGCTACAAATAGGTCTTCTGAAGTGCAAAAACTCTAGAGTAAATTAATTAATTTGCTCGGTCGCCTCCCCCCTACTCTCCACCAACACCCCTCCCACCCCATTCATGCCTAAAATGAGTTTAAATTAGATTAGCAGCGCCTTGGGGAAAAAATCGAGTGCCCTGATCTAGTTTTAGAATATTTCTCGATATACTTTACAAACTGAATCTTCCTTTACTCCACTCGCTGTTCCAGGGCTTTCCTAGGCTGCTTTACGCGGATGAATAAAGTTTACAGTGTGGCTCTTTCAAAAAAGAAGGCAAAACAATTTTAGAAAGGGGCCTATGCCCCTTCACACACCCAGCCTCTG
Source organism: Caretta caretta (assembly GCF_965140235.1). Taxonomy (NCBI): domain Eukaryota; kingdom Metazoa; phylum Chordata; order Testudines; family Cheloniidae; genus Caretta; species Caretta caretta. The sequence continues at coordinate 10,380,128 of NC_134232.1, forward strand.
CCCTTCACTTCCTTGAAAGCAAACCTGATCACAGGAGCAGCGCTTAGAAACGATGAAATAAACATTCCTGCTAGAAGAACACCTTCTTCGTTAGCGTCGGAGGTTTCAAACCGAAGGCTGAGATTTTGATCCTCCCTTTTCTATCTAGCCCCCTTGTCGAGCCTTCGGAGATTGTTTTTGCTGGGGGAGAAGGGTTGGATTAAATCGTTTTAGAGGCAGGTTGAATGCAGACAGATTCCTGCCAGAATTGCGTAGGGCTACACACTTAGCAAAAAGAGCCAACACGTTGCGAGTGTCAGGAGAGAAGCGAGTGATTAAATCATAAAGGGGCCTTTTGTTAAATTATTAATCTAGTCACCGTACTGAGAGATCGCCTCGTTGTCTTTTAAAAGTGATGCAAATGCAGGAACACGGTTATTTCCGATGGCTCTCACAGAGCACTCCTGAGGTTACAGAGCAAGGAAGCTTTACAGGCCACACAGAAGGCACCGCCATTCTGGAAACCTGTTGTTTCATGAGTGTCCAAAGTTTACTTTATTGTGGAATTTTTCTTTCAAAATCAATAATCCAGAGGCGTTGCAAAGGTCGCGATTTAAATATTTTAGGACGTGGCCCATTAACAAGACCTGCGGAGGATTAGAAACAAGATCTTCTGTAAACTGGGGAGAGATTTCTCAAAATAAAACTCAACCCAAGGGCAGACACATCTTCACAGTTCTACCCAGGTTAGGGAAAACCAGCTCCAGGGCTTGAAAACTTGTGACTGACATTCAGAGACAAAACACTGATGTTTTGAAATCACTTAAGTGTTTTAAACAAAACTCACTAGGCTTGGAATTTGAAAAGCAGGATGGTTGGGAAATGGGTTTGTTTGCTGTAGGATCTGGCAGATGCCGAGTTCATGAGGGGTACGCAGAGCTTCTGGCTCTGAACCATGTTTCTTAAAGAAAAAGAAAATAAAGCAAAAAAAAAAAAATCCGAACAGTGCGAATAATCTACTTTCTGTCATCAGGCCCAGGGACTCATTCATAAGATCGCAAAATAATTGTTATGTAATGTACAGCCATACAAAACACAGCCTGCGAGACTACCATTCTTCACGAAGGAAAATCTGTAACTTCTATTTAATCCTCGGGAATTAAAACTGATGGCAAAAAACTCATGAAGATTTTTTGCTTTGACCTTATTTCCCAGAAATATTGTCAAAACCAGAAGCCCTGGACAGCCCTTAAGAACTGGGCTCCTGCCCAGACCGAGAACAAACAAATATCCCATTTTCCAAGAATAATTATTTCCAAACGTGAAACTCATAAATTGCTTCAATAGTTCCCACTTAAAGAGCTTTGGGGGAATTTTTTTTTCGCTAACTTACATTTCAATTGCTTGGAAAAATTAAAGACAGTTAAGAATTAGTGCATAGCTTTTCAGCTTCCAGATGGAGTATACATCAGCTTCATGGTTCCTATAATCCATGTCATAAAAGGAAATTCTTTTTAAAAAAGAAACCTTCTTCTTAGTGTTCAAAATAAGTTCCACCGATGTGGACAAGCGTCTTAAAGAGATATTAGATAGAAAAGTCTCTGTAAGATCTCCTGCCTCTTATGTTTAAGCTTAATTTAAAGTTTAAAGGATATTTTAAGTTTACTTTTGGAACTCACCTTTTAAACGATTTCTACAGTAAAATTTGTTGTAGCATATTTCAGTGTTATATAGAAAGGGATTGGAATCAAAAGTTGGGTGTATATCACAGTTTTGGAAAACTTTAGTCCATTGGACTGTACCAACCCAAACAGAGAATTGTCATAAATCGGGTGATACTGGGTACAAAGCTAAATCCGCACCTGTTGTTTTTACTCCGGCAATCAACACAATTGCTTTCAGTGAGACTTTTGCAGAAGGAAGGACTGCAGGATATGTACAGAGTTATATTGGACTGAGTTTACTCTCTGAAAGTCCTGGACGTATAATAACATGATATCATCACAGATGTGCTTGTGAACCCTACTTTGTTTGTTTGTTTTAATCTTGAATACCAGTCAAAAAAAGTAAAGCAAGCAAAACAACTACAAAAATCCCCCAAAGACTTTCTTTGGAGGACTCTACTGTATCACCAAACCACAATTGGCCTGCTTTCAGTAGCTTCTTCTGAATATATTATTGTTCACATTTTATTCTGACATCAATACACTTGCTCGTTTGGTTAGGAACTTTCGAAAACCAATCTCCGTATTTCTTGATGCGTGGACAACTTGATTAAAGGGTAGTAAAACTCTCTTGTAGGATGGTGTCTAACACCGAGCTGTGAATTCTCAAGTCAGACATTGCTGGTAATAGCCTTCGGTGTGTCTGCCTCATTAAAAGAACGGTGGACTTGGGACTTGCAAAGGTCAAGCCAGTATATAGAGCTCTGCTGAATAGAAAAGCGCCAGAGGTAAACAGACTCTTAACTTTCAACTTGGCCTTGACCTTCAGATTGTGTCTGACCTTCATGCAAAGGAGCATCTTGAGACTTTAGTGTGTTTTCCCCCTGTCTGCAAACATTTGCCTGGCTGAATGGTGTCACAGCCGGGTTCCCAAGCTCGGAGGATGATTTGGAAACAGAAGTGAATAAAGACAATGAAGAAAACAGTGGCCGCTTTTAAATGATATCTTTAAAAATAGCCTTGAAACGAGAATAGCGTAGACTTAAAAGAGAGAGTTAAAAAAAAATTAGGACCATTTGCTAGTTAAAAAGAAATCCAAGGAGAAACCAGCCTAAAATTTGGCTAAGACTCACCCATAAGCGACTTTAAGGCTCTTTAGAGAGTGTGAAGCATAAAATGATGACAGGCCATACTGTGATCTCCAGACTTTGTGTTTGGAACCTAGAGCTCAATCCTGCTGCCGCTGATCCAGCTGCAAAAGTTATCGTTGATTTCGATGGGAGAAGGACAGGACCGACACAACCCCCCCTCGCGCTTCCCCCCACTCCCCCCGCTTACGTTTTTAAAGAAATAAAATGACTTTCCGCTGTGAATTCTGCCCGCATTCAGGGCCGCATTTTGCTTGTCTGAATCATTTATTTAAAATGGGTTACTCATGTGAGTAAAGAGGAGAACTTGCCTGTGGTAATGGTTAACTGCGAAGATAATGTGCCATTCCATCATTGATCTAAAATAGCTAATTAATCGGATACACACACATATACATACACAGAGATATGGGTATAGATAGACAAGAGAGAGATTATTGGAAACAAGCCTTTCTTTGGTATTCCTTTGCTAACCTGATTTTTTTTTTTAAAAGATGTCATGGTTTTGGCTTACATCTAATGATCATTTAAAGCTTTTGTCAGCGACCAGAGCTATGGTGCCAATAAACTACACAAAACAAGACATTGTATAACAAGAGCAAACCTCCAAACGGAGCTAAGAACAAAGTCACAATGTAAAGTCCTTGGAAGTTTTAAAGATTTGAGTGACCAGAGATTTGAAAATGTATGTTGGATGAATGCGCGCTCAAGACCTTCTTTTAATCCATTCCCTCACTAGCACCCTTGCTTTATTACTGCTGTGACCATCCCTACGTTTAAAATACTTTCAATTTTTTTTAAAAAAACCTCTGGGACATGGTTAAAACCGGTGTTATGATTTGATTGTTAAAGTATCAGGACTGGGCGTCTGAAGATTTGTAACCTCAGGAAGCAGAAGTCTCTCAGGAAGGCGGCTCAGCTGTTCCAAAACTTTCTCTTTGCAAATTAAAAATAAAAATGAAACCTAAAAGAGCAAAATCCATTCAAATAGTCATGCGAGGCAAGCCTGCCTGGAAATGCACGCGGTCTTATGAACCCTATCCTCTGGGCAAAAACCAGGCGAAGTGGAAGACGTTTCAACCAAACGCTTTTTTGAAGGAAAACAGACACATACTTGTGTGAGAGGGTATGTGTGCGTATTAGCATCGTGCGCTTATAGACAATAAAACACACAATTATTTATTCGCGTGTGTACGAGAGAAGAAAACACACACAGAGATTTGGAAAAGTTTTGGATTGAATTCATAATTCAGAGACGTGTGTCTGGACGAGAAAGAGTGCGTATCTATATTATTTAATCGTTCAAAAACTTTGCATACTCTCAGGTTTCAGAGTAGCAGCCTTGTTAGTAGTCTGTATTCGCAAAAAGAAAAGGAATGCATCCGATGAAGTGAGCTGTAGTTCACGAAAGCTTATGCTCAGATAAATTGGTTAGTCTCTAAGGTGCCACAAGTCCTCCTTTTCCTTTTAGATACTCCGTTCCTTTCTTTGGCACACACGGGTACGTCTGAATTGTGTAGTCATTCCAAAACTTCTCTGTCGGTGCATGACAGAATTATTTACTCGCTCAGAACCTCTTCCAGAGACTGGGGCAGCTCATCTGTAAGCAGCTATCACTGAAAACCTCGATTTGTTTTTTTAAAAAGGGCAGTTATGTTTCCCGAGACGGCGTTCAATGCCATGCCGCCACCCAGTGAAAACAAGGCAAGGCTATGTCTGGTGTGGATTAATGCAGCTCTTAAAAAAAAAACAACCCTCCCAGACTTTCCTTCTGCACATAGTTAGTGCAAGAGGATTTTTCAGCTTTTGCAATTATATGGCAGACCCAGCATTTTGTAGCATTGTTGATTGCTCCCACCCTTTCCCCAAAATTGTATCCTTTCCTTCATGGCTTTCCCCTCCCTGACTCTTCATTCTTTCCCTCCCAGGGGACCATTGTCTTTTACAATTGTTATGTAAACCCTCTCGCTCGCTCACTGTTTTAAATAAAAAACATATTTAAAAAAAAAAAAAATAATTGAATGAACGTTTGCAGGCAGAGAGGGGGGGAAAGAGAGCCACACACGCTCCTAGCGAGGAAACAGTCAGAAAACCCGTGCGGTTTAGGAGAGCCCTTATGAACTGCATCAACAGGGAAAAGAGTATATTAACTTCTAAAGTTATTCTAACTTTATAATAAATAAAATCGAAGTAATTCTAAGGACGTCTAACGTTTTAGAAACAAGGAGATTCTGAATTCTTAACATGCTCAGGCAAGCGTTGTGTCTTCTCATGGGGAAAATGTTCCTGCATAGGGTAGTTTTTTGGAAGTGTAGTTTCTAGTGCAAGATCAGATCTGCCTGAAAGAACGTAGACAACGAATTCCTTTCCAGCGTAGAGTTTTCTCACTGGGAATGTTCCTATAGTCTCCGCTCCTTCTTGGTAAGATGCAGTTTGAGAAGCAAAAACTCCCCCACCCCCACCCCACCCCCTACCCCCGCTTGATTTTGTTTGGCCTGTCGCTTGTGCAGGGGTTTAGTTTTTGCACAACTGCAATAAAAGGATTTTCGCAATAAGACTATTAGGGTTTTGGTTCCCACCCCCCCCCCCACACACACACCCCGCCTTCTCTCTTCCCTTCCCCCCTCACTTCTCCCATGGGCTCTCAGCAGCCAATGAATAACTCGGCTGGGAGAGCCACGTAGTTTGCGTCAGAGCAGCTTGGCTGGAGGCAATGCACCCTCCTCTGCAGTTCCCAGGCTCTTAAAAAGATGAGGAGCCCTCCTTCCCCAGAGCTCAAATGCTGCCGAGTATGATCTGACCCATGCACCGGCCTGCAAACCTCGCTGCATGGACCCTGGGACTTTCGCAAGCGCCGAGGAGCTGGATGAAAGCACCAAGAGGAGCATGGAGGGGCTCATGGGGGCGGGCGGTTTTGCTGCAAGCCAGTGCAGAAATCTGGTGGCTCACTCTGCCGTAGGAGGGCCCCCGCCTCCTGCCTTCGTGCAGGGCTCTAACCACCCCACCCTGGATGCTCCCAGTGCAGGTCCCGGGGAGCCCTCCAAGCAGTACATTCCGTGCCCTGCTATCTCCCAAAGTTCCTCCACCACCCCGCCTTTACCTTATGGATATTTCGGCAGCGGTTATTACTCTTGTCGGGTTGCCAGGAGCTCCCTCAAACCTTGCCCCCAGTCCAGCTACTCTGCAGAGAAATATGTGGACACCCCAGCGGCCGCTGATGACTACCAGACCCGACCGACAGAGTTGGCTTTCTACCCCGGCTACGCAGGCCCTTACCAGCCCATGGCTAGCTACCTGGACGTTTCTGTAGTTCAGACCATAGGTGGGCCGGGAGAGCCCAGGCATGAGACACTTTTACCCGTGGACAGTTATCACCAGCCGTGGGCTTTAACCAGCGGTTGGAACAGCCAGATGTGTTGCCCCAAAGATCAAAACCAGGCTGGGCACCTCTGGAAATCTGCCTTTTCAGGTAATGTTCCCAAACCCTTGCCCTGCTTTCTCGGCTTAAGGCGCCTCTCGGAAGCTTTAGGTAGACTGATGTGCCAGGCAGGTGACTTAGCTGAAATGGTTTGCTCTAGTGTGGAACGATGAAGGGATCTACAAAGAAGTTTTCAGGTGTGGATATTCCAGTTCAGGGATGTACAGTTGCAACATGTCACACTCCAAACAAATAGAAGGCCTGCGATATAATTCTGACACCTAGCACGGTCTAAGCAAATAGACTCCAGTGCTGATTCTGGTTTAAGAAGGTACTCTGCAACATGGCACAATGCAAGCAAGTAAACGCATCAGTATTATTGTGATGCAATAATGCACTCTGCAAGAAGCCACAATCTAAGCAAGCGTGTGTGTGCGTATTATTCCCATTCAGGCATGTACCTTGCAATATGGTGCATTCTAAGTGTGTATGTGTGTCCAACAAAAGCACCTATTCATATATATATGAATATACACACACACACTCCCCTATTCAAGGTGTGTATATATATGAATGAATACACACACACACCTATTCAAGCATATGCTTTGGAATATGCCACAAATCCGAGCGAGTCAATAGGTATTAATGTGATTCTGTTCCTTGCAACGTAATTTGATTTTTTTTAAACTAAAAAAAAGGAGAAGGATAATTTATGGTGATGAAATAATTCTAGAGAAATAAAAGGGCGCTTGCTTGTCCCCATTTAGAGGAGGATGTGAGGGGTGTTGGTCAGTTACACGCCCTAGATGCAGCGTTCTTGTCTGTTTCCCCAGCCCCTGTGCGTCCAGCTAGTCTTTACCCCCGGAGCTAAGCTCTGTTCTTTCTCCGCGCTCAGATATGGCCCAGCACCCGCCGGACGCCGGTTCCTTCCGCCGGGGTCGCAAGAAGAGGGTTCCCTACAGCAAGGGGCAGCTGAAGGAGCTGGAGAAGGAATACGCCAGCAGCAAATTCATCACCAAGGACAAGAGGAGGAAGATCGCCGCCGCCACCAACCTCACGGAGAGACAGATTACCATTTGGTTTCAGAACAGGAGGGTGAAAGAGAAGAAAGTGGTCGCCAAAGTCAAAACCAGCAGCACCCCGTGAGGAAACAAGGACGACCCCACTATGATAACAACACAGCCGCCACCCCTGCTCCCCTGCTGGGTCTGTGTGGGCCTGAGATGTAAAGAAAAACCAAGGAGGGGGGAAAAAATCATCACCTGGAAATTTGACTTATCCTCACGCCCCCATCCCCCGCCTCCCCCAGCCCCACGCCCGCCAGCTCCCGCCCAGTGCATCCAGGCGAAGGACGCGCTTTATCTGTGGCCTTGTTGTCGATCCTTTAATAAGTTAAACCCTTCTGTAAATGCCGTTGATTTAGGAAGATGCGACATGACCCCGTCTGGCTGTCACGGAATGTGTGCGGTTTACCGGTTTTGCCTTACAGCGCCCCGTGAGCGCCGTAGTCTCTCTGTCGCTGTCCCTTTGTATGAGCTCCGTTCCCGAGAGCGCTTTGGGAAACCGCCTGAGTGAACCGAATTAATAAATTCCAAATGCGTAAGAAGGCTCTGGATGGCGTCTCGTTCAGCGTGTGCACCAAACTCGCCCGGTTGATTGCAAACCCCTCAGCTGTGGAGTTGGGGCATTTTTAGACGGAATAGTTTTAACAATTTCTTATGTGGGTCAGGAGAAAATTAGCCTTATAAACTACAGTCTGAAATATATATATTCTTATATGTAAATACACACATGTGACTGAATATATGTACAGACGTATATATAAATATGCACATTTATACACGTTTGTATTCATATATATGCTTATATATAAATACACTCACTACTGAATATATATTATACTCAAGTGTGTATATATACAACTAAATATATACACACACATTTATGCATACATATATATGCTTATATACAAATACACACGACTGAATATATATTTATAGTCGTGAGTATTTATATATAGTCATGTATATGATATATGTATGCATGCGGATATATGTGTGTATGTGTGCGCAAGACATGTATGTATACACATGTGCATACATTATGTTTGTCATGCATATTTACACACGTACGTACACACATTTAGACACACACGTATGTAATATAAAATGGATGTGTGCATCAATGCTTGTGTATGTGTAAACTGAGTGGGTATAAATATATTAGTGCCTTTATTTAGATACACATACACACAGCTCCATGTATATATGTACACGCATTTGTGTGCTATCTGTACATGTTTATACATACCCATTTCCGCTCTCCGGCTCTTCATAATAACCCGTCATATTCGTACATTTGATATCATAGGCTGAGAGGACCTCCAATATAATACCAATGTTAGATATTGTGAGATCTTGTACAAACGTCCTATAACAACATAGTGAAATAATATTGCTCGACTTGTAAGCTTATTTTATCGGTTAGGGTTGGGTGTAGGATTTCAGAGAAGCAACTGGGATATTAATTGCTCTTTTCTTTAAAGTATATCATACAGAATCTTTTCAGTATTTAGAGGAAGAAGCTTCCAGCGATGATTCCTCCACTACGGATGTATTTGAACTTGCATGTAAAACTCTAGCGACTGGCACTTTCGTTTTATGTAGAGGCTAGTCAAACGCAAAACGTCCTGCTCACTTCTTCTTTTTTTTTTTAAAGCCCTAACCACTCAAAACACAGCGAATATCCTAAATAACCACAGACCATTGTTTAACAGCTTGTCTCCGTTCTTCCTTTTGATGTTGTATTTCTCATATTTACAAGATACCATCATCTTCAATCTGTGAACCTTGACTCGAGGCAAATACCGTAAGTGCAGTCCCATAAATATAAAGCGTAGGGTTCATAGATTGAGCAGAAATCTCTCTCTCTCTCTCTGTTGCAATTAGTAATAATTAATCCATTTCCTCAGTACTTGTACCCCCCCCCCGCTCTTACACATGTCAATATAACTGCATTGTATACTTGTATGCCCCGCCCCCGCCCCATGACTCCCCGGAATGAGTGAATGTTGAGGGTGGAAAAAAACCCAAGCAAAAAAGCCAAACAAGACTGTGACATTTTATTTTCCACGGGTGGCTGCTGGTGTGAGGAAGCCCAGGTGCGATGGTTGGATCGTGGGGGGCGGCCTGGGTGTGATCAAACGCTCTTGCTCATTCAGTATGGATGGGAGTAACCTAGAGGGTTATGATATGGATGATCGAGGGAACAGCTGATGGTTGGGAGCGGGGGTAGGAGCAAATGGCTGTCTCTCTGAACTCTCCAAAAGTGGGGCTCTCTGCAGCGAGTGGGAGGGGCCTTCTCTGAGCCACAATATCTCAGCCCTTAACTTTGACCTCTGAGACCGAGTTCCCTACACCATTAGGCAGCAGTGACCTTGACCCTGAGCATTCCCCGCTCCCCCGAATAGTTAGGAACGAGCCTCCTAGAATCAGAAAGCGTTTAGAGTTTGGCATTAAAGAGGCGCTGCTTATTAGAAGACCAAGAGCTCCATCTTCTGTTTGCTAGTGTAAAAGGACACGGTGGCATGAGGTCTTGCCTTGTAAAATTCAGAGTGCCCATCTCATGGTGTCTATATGTTTTATTTGTCTATTTCGAGGTCTGAGTTTCTCTTATTGGGCGTGTTGGGGACAAAAAATAAGAAAGCTCAACACCATGGAAATTCCTGGGGCAGGAATCTGTATTCGCGCGCTCACACAACCACACAAACAAGTACACACAGACATACAAATATTTATACACACACACAAAGAGAGCGAGCGAGAGACCCACACATACATCCACACACAACCACACACACAGAAGCATATAAACAAGCACAGCCATACACCTAACAACACACAAACACGTTCAGACATAGACATAAAAATATACACAAGCATATACAAAACAAATACCTACACACGAATACAGAATCTCTCTCTCTCGCTCTCTTTCGCGCTCTCTCTCTCTCTGTCCTGGTATACCAGTACACAAATAGAAGTAAGTATTTAAACATCAGCCCATTTCCAGAGCGATGAATGAGCAAGCAAAGCCGATTTCTAACTTGGTAGCTGAAATATTTACACTAGGGCAGGGATGCAGGGGTCCACTCGAATCCGGAGTGCTTTGCTGCTAGCCTGGGTCCAGATTCTGCTCTGAGTTACTCAGATGTACATCCGGAATAACTCCGGATTTACACCAGTGAGATCAGAATCTGGTTTACTGGAGAATGCAGTGCAGCCATCAGGATACCGGCTTCGTGGTGGTTTATTTTGTCTCTCAGAAGTGGCGGAACTTCATTCCAATTTACCAGCACTTTCCTTTGTTACTTACAAAACATCACAAGCAAGCAGGTCACGAAGAGCGATTTCTGGGCAGGGCTGCACAACAAGAAGAATTGCTTACTGGCTTGCAAGACAGAAAGGGAAAAAAAGGAAAGAATAAGGCAGAAAATGCATTTGATGGAAGCTGGTATACACGCATGGTTCTGAGCCACATTTGTGCAATCCGCTTTCTTCCAGTTAATGAGTTGGGGGCCTTTGACATTCTAGAGAGGAGCAAGGGGCTGGGGATTATATTTCGAAGACCTTGAAACAATGGGTTTCAGAGAATCGACCAACCAAATTACTGGCCCCTATGGGTTCAAGTTAGAAACCCCAATTTTGTCTGGTCTTCTGGCCTCTGGAATCGCTCTTGGCTAATCAGTTACTGAGAAGAAATCAAGACTTTTACGTGTGTATGGAAAGGGCTGCCTATCCTAAAGGTTCCTTCTATGTATCCTACAGGATTAAACCCATTGATCATATATTTCCTCCTCCCCTCCCCCCACTGGAATCTAAAATAAACAAACCAAAACACTGAGAGCAATAATGTAGTAAATCAAATTAACATTATCTTCCCCTGTCCCCGTCTTCATTAATATTTGATTTAGGGTCCTTTCTACGAGCAGCACCTTAATCATTTCTGTATTTCTGGGGCATGGAAAGCTATAAATCTCCCGAAATTTGCATTCAGGTATATTCGCTTGTATATCTAGTCTGAGGTCTATGTAACGGAAACGGGGTTTGCGAGACAAGCACAGTGATTTAATAAACTGGTTGCTGTAATTTATTCAATGCAAACAGATTCGGCAGAAGCGCATGGTACAATATGGTGGAGGTCAAGCGAGGGTTTGGGTTTCTAACAATAGGATATTTGCCTACCTGTTTGTATCAGAGGGGTCCTCAGAGCAATGCTTTATGTATTCCATAACTCACACAAGGTTTGTACAAGGGTCTCCTTAATGGAATACCTTGTGTGGTTTATAACCCACCCACATATACTGTCTGCATAAAGGCATCTTTGAGCAAGGACTTCTGTATCTTAGTTTATATATATATTTTTACACACACACACACACACACAGACACACACACACACCGGACTCTACAACTGAGCTGCTCCACGCCTGAAAGATACCACTCTGAATTTGCCCCTCCTTTACTATCCTCAGCTACATCCACTTCGAACTTGAGACGAAAAAATGCCGGGGGCGGGGGTGGGAGGATTCAAAAAAGATCTTTTAAAACCAGGAGGGTGAGAGTTATGAAGATCTTTATGGGGCGGGTGCAGAAAAACACTTGGAAAGCTTGTAAAAAAAAGGGGGGGGAAGGGAAGGGAACACTTTAAAAAAGAAACAAAAGGATTTTCGAGGTAGGATGAATGCCCTTTCCTCCTCCCCCCGCACCGAGAACGAAGAATTTTCTGGATTTCTCTCCCATGGCTGCTGAAGGTGATTTTCCCATTTAACTTGAAACCTAGAGAAGCCAGAGTGTGATGTTTGTTGGGCCTACCCAGTCCATTCATATACATATATACGTGCAAGGTAAGAAAGGCTTTAAGATAAATGGCTGCGCGGGTTTTTTGGCTTGCTAGGGGGCGAGGCGGGAGTGAGTGAGCAGGATCCTCTGGGCTGGGGGAAACAAAAAAAAAACACAACAATTACTCCTACCCAACAAAACAAACCCCCAGCAAAATTGTTATAAAGGGTTATGAAAGGAAGAAAAAGACATCAACATAGTAAATGCATCCGATGAAGTGAGCTGTAGCTCACGAAAGCTTATGCTCAAATAAATTGGTTAGTCTCTAAGGTGCCACAAGTCCTCCTTTTCTTTTTGTTGATACAGACTAACACGGCTACTACTCTGAAACCAGTAAGAAGTTATCAGCTCTAGAGGGGAAAATGAAAGGGGACTCAGGAGGAAAGACAAACACAGAACTAGGAATCCTTAGAAACAGGTCATTATTGTTTCGTCATATCATTGTAGGCCAGGCATGAATCTCTCTGCTTGGGAAGAAAATCCACGTGGGGAGTAAGAAAAAAAAAAGAGGGGGGGGGGTGATTCTCCTAAACATTCAGTGTGTACACAAATCTCCCCTAAAAGATATTTTTGAGTTGAAAAGAATGTACCTTGTATTGCACTTGGATACCTGGTGTCTAGCACCACTGAGCATAGAATCATAGACTATCAGGGTTGGAAGAGACCTCAGGAGGTCATCTAGTCCAAGCCCCTGCTCAAAGCAGGACCTAATCCCCAATTTAATCATCCAGTTTTAGTTGTCCCAAATTCACCAGTATTTCAGTTACTAGTATAATCAGACCGCTTTTCTCTTTTCCGGAAATGGTTATTTAGTTGGGGGATTTTTGCGGTTGACACGAGAACATTAGCCAGGAGACAAGGAGATATGAAAACAAATCAAGGGGGTCTCTCCTTTCTGCAAATCTAAACTCAAAATCTAAATTCTGGATTTTTTTAAACGGAGACAAAATATTCTTCATCTAACGCTGCAGGGACACTGAGCCAGCAGCCATTTAAGTGGAACAGAGTAAAATTCTCTTCTCTTCTTGAAAATATTTCAGATAATATTGGGTTCAAATATTTTCTATGGAGCACTGCTTCACTGTATTTTTCTTGGCTGCTTTAGTGGGAGAAAATCAGATAAAAACAGCAGTGACAATATTTCCTGCTTTTTAAAAAAGGAATTATACCGCAATTAATAAAATTACACCTGACAGAGCCTTTCATTCAAATATTTGAACTAAAACGGCATCGCTTTATAAACTCGCCCGCTGAATTCAGTAAAAGAGCGCGTGAACCTGAAATTAAATTTCAGAATATAAAATGAATGCTAAACTAATGTAGATATTGTGAAAAGTAAGATAATTATCTGAGCTGGAATACCTAATTATATAATAATTACATACGGAATTGCCTATGTGTTCGTATATAGAGTTCGAACAAGCCTTTACTGTAATTGTTGCTGATTGTTTTTAAAGATCAAATTTCCCTCAGGAAAATGCCTGCATTTGATTGGCATATTTTCATGGTTTTCCACTCTGTTTCCTTTTTTTATATATGCATATAAACACACGCAAATATATAATGTGTCAAATACGTGTTTATGAAAAACCCAATTGCCTTGCGTTGAGAGCAACGGTTTTGCAAGGCAGATCACTGGATTTTGTTTCAGTGTGAATTTGAAATTAGATAAAGGCCAGATAAACATTGTGGTTCTGTTGTTGTCGTCGCTGGGTCTTGTTTTGCTATTTTAAAAGTCGTGCTTGGATCCCTTTTAAAAATAGGAGCCTAGCTGCAAGCGGACAGAGATTCATTTCTGGAGTTTCCAGCACTTGCACAGATTCCTGTTTGTGTTAATAGCTAACATTTCTCCGGCATTCCTCTCACCCCAGAATTTGGGAAGCGGTATTGGAAGCAAGCACTTGAGACGACACACGCTCGATCCTGCTTCCATTGAAAGCAAAGGCAAAATCCGGTTCGGCTCCAAAGGCACGTGAGGAGAATAAAAACACACTGTCTCCTGTAGTTACTGGAAAACTCAGGGAATCTTTAAAAAAAAAAAAAAAAAAAACAACAACAACCCACCCTGCAAATATTGAGGGCTCTCACTGAGAGATGGGTCGCTTTCTTATGAGTGGAATGATCTTGCGAAGAAGTGAAATAGGGAAATGGAACAAATGATCGGTCTGAGGCCAGTGGCATGGGAAGGATGTTAACCCCAGATGACTTTAGTAGGAAAGTGTCTAACGTCCAGCAGATACATTTTGAAAGTGTCATTTAGTTTCATTCTCTTGCACATCCTTGAGAGTGGCCCTCATGGTTATTCAGTGCGCTTTACAAACTCAGTGCCATGGTGGGATCACCACGCTGCTTTCTACTGCTTGTGTGGACTTTAATTTCTGTGGTGTTTTTTTTTTCACCCATGGAAGGCGCAGACCCGCCTTGCTGGTGCACCCAAAACTCCCATTAACTACAGTGGGAGACTTGGTTGCGAAAGGGAAAGCAGGTTTCAGAGTAGCAGCCGTGTTAGTCTGTATTCTCAAAAAGAAAAGGAGGACTTGTGGCACCTTAGAGACTAACCAATTTATCTGAGCATAAGCTTTCGTGAGCTACAGCTCACTTCATCGGACGGAAGTGCTTTCCAAAGCTTATGTTCATACACACCTGGGCATTTTCTTTCTTTCTTTCTTTCTTTCTTTCTTTCTTTCTTTCTTTCTTTCTTTCTTTCTTTCTTTCTTTCTTTCTTTCTTTCTTTCTTTCTTTCTTTCTTTCTTCTAATTAAAGAAATATCAGGGATACTATTGGATGTGAGAAAATTAAATATTTCCCTAGGGGGTAACATCTTTGTAGAGTATTTCCTCCTTTCCCCAGCTTTCTACTCCTTTCTTTTGTTCAAGTTCATGCCCACAGCACACCGAGGCAGGGTTGGGATTTTTTTTCTTCACAGGTTTTTGTCATTGAACTTGACTCCATGTTGTAAACATTCCTTTGACCCGCACACGCATCTTGAGAGATGCTATTAAAGAAGAAACCTGGCTGCTCTGTGTGTGTTTAGCCCTTTTGCAAGTCATAACAGAATCACAACCAAACACAACCAGGAGAAATCAAAGGTAAATCTTTATTCGATGATTTACAAGTTGAGTTACAAAAGTAAAATAAGATCAAAACAGGTTTTTCCTAGACTTATTTTGCAGTAACATAAAACGGTATTGACCTTCTTAAGTGTTATGATGCTGAGCATCATCCCATAATTTTAGCTTAAATAAGAAAGCGCTTAAAATTGCCTCCAGTAATGATCTGAATGCAGAGAAACTAGACTCAATAACGTTCTAACAAGACATTTACAGGAAAATGTCTTTTTAGTGTGTTATAATGCGAAGAGAGAAAACGCAACTATTTTCCCTACCCCAATAAATATCAAATCCATGACTCCTACCCAAGTTTATGCTGGTTAATAACAAAATTAGAAATATTCTTTGCAAACTGAATTGGCATTGATAAGTAATTACACTACTGTAATCTACCGTCATGAAATGCACCATCCAGGGGAAATAACGCTGATTTATAAGCTTTTAATTCCAATGTAGCAGACTGTACACTGAAATGAAATATATGTCACTTTCTCCCTGTTTTAAAATTCGAATACCTATCTGGTTTGCCAATCGGCTGCTCTTAAGTGACATTCAATACATTTTAGTTCCAAGTGCAGGCGATATCCTGTGTTGCATATAAACATCAAATCTAGGATTGTAACCTATCGTATGTATTCTGCACTGTAACGGATAGAAGCAAGAGAAGAGTTAATTTCAAGGAAAAATTTGCCCTCAGTGTATCTTCTTTGTTGCGATCAGTTAAACACTGGCGATAGTCTTAATCTTAAAATGTACAGACATTGACAAATACTCAATGACCATCTGGACTGGGGTCGGCCATTTTCTTTCATAGGTCGATGGTGAACATAGTCACATATTTCAGGAATTGGGCTAATGCAGCAAAGCTCCTACTTGAAAACAATGAGCATTTCTCCCGAAGAAGATGTTTCCCGCCTACTGTGTCAGTCTTGGGCATCTATTTTAAAGACTGGGTTGTTCAGGGGTGTCGAACCGGGTCCAAAACATGCAGCCAGTTGCACGGGAGTCAAAGCGTCAGAACTTGTAAACAACCCTGTTCCCCTTTACTCGCCTTTGATACAGGTTAGACAACGCTGAAAGAGGGCGAGTGTTAGCAGGAGAGCATCTTATTCCTGCGGCAGAAAGTTGCGCCTTCCATCTTTTTTGTGGGGAAAAGAGACACAGGGAAGAGGGGGCGGCGGGCTCTACCATTAGTTTCGCCATGCAAATAAGGCTTGCTTCCTTTGAAAGTTGCCGCCTGAATAGTGGTATTTTAAACCTGTGACCCTCAGACAGATCCGGCGCCTTAGGTGCTCCTGGAAGTGTAAGGAATTCCCAGGAAAGACACAGCGAAGAAAGAAAAACGATTTTTGTGTGTGTGTGTGTGGGGGGGGAGACCATTATTTCATTTTGCAAGAACCCAACAAATTACTCTATTTGAATCAAGTATCAGAGGGGTAGTAGCCCTGTTAGTCTGTATCCACAAAAGCAAGGAGGAGTCCGGTGGCACCTGAAAGACGATCCACACTCTAAGTAAGATTTGTTTTAATCCTTTTCGCTTTCTGCACTGGGGCATTTCCTCACAATTTCCATAGGGATTTTCTTTTCATCAGATCCAAGTCTGTAAAATACCCTTTGTATGGATTTGCTTCTATTGTACAAACTAAGGTCGACAATGCAGCTGGATAGCCAGAGAAGAGTTAACATTGTAAGGGAAGATTTAGTTGTTCTTCATGGGAAAATTAATTCATATTAGGAAGCAATTTAGTTATTTCCACATCAGTGGGAGCACAGATCTTTTCAGACACCCTATGGCAGATCGGGAGGGCCTTTCATCGCCTTTGCTTGGAATGAATTCTTAGAGAACAGCGCAATCATCATATTTGGTCAACATTCAATCATTCGGCGGCATAAGGTTACCGTCACTAGCGCGTGTTTTGGATCACTAGGGTGAGCCTAGCAGGGTGCAATAGGACAGTCATTATTGTAATCAGGCAAGAAATGCTGTGGTCTCTATAAATGTGCCCCGTGGCTTGATAGGGAAGAAAAAAATGTGAATCAAAACGCATTTCTCTGCGGCATCTTAGCATGGTAGCCAGTCAGAACGCTGACTTCTTTATGCCTATGGTTGTAGAATCTATTATTAATTGTTAAGTGTGTCACCTTTCGTGTTGCTAGCCGCTGTTCTACCTGTCACCTTATATGAAACCCGGTCAACGCTGCCAGGCTCAGAAGGAAGAGCTACATCAAAGAGGTGTGGCTTACTAGAAGTTGGTCCAATAAAAGATATTCCCTCACCCACCTTGTCTCTTTAATATCCTGGGACCCACAAGGGGAGTACAACAACTCTGCATGAAACCAACATGGCCGCTGTAGGTGCGTTTGTATCTGCGCCTTGCTTTAGCACATTCAATATGCTATCATGTGAAAGAGAGCAGGCACAAAATACAATTACACAGGGGTCAGAGTAGCAGCCGCCTTAGTCTGTATTCGCAGAAAGAAAGGGAGGACTTGTGGCACCTTAGAGACTCAGGAAAGCTCATGCTCAAATAAATTTGGTAGCCTCTAAGGTGCCACAAGTCCTCCTTTTCTAGTTACTCAGGAGTAAACAGAACCCAACAGAGTGAAGTTGGTTGTTTTTGTCCTTCTGCAGTCTTATTGATTGCATTAGAAGGAAACCTACCAGTCACAACCACCAAGAAACTTGTGCTAGAAAAATCTCTCTCCCCCATCCCCCATGGATACGCTCTCTGTAAACAAAATCATCAGATATTTCTTTTGCTCCATGCAGTTTTAAGAAAAGAAGTCAGTTCTGGGAATCTTAAGCACTTTAAGGTTGTAGGCAAAAAGGTAGTGGAACACACTGATAATCTTTAATGAGAAATAATTGTAACAGGCATAAACACAAGCCTGTGTGCTATGCAAGAGGAACAAATATGTATTTAAAATTGATTGTGAGCAGCTGAAAATGAAAACTAGTTATAAGATGTAGATGTGTTTTTCTCATTTAATCAAATTAAAATGTTGGAAGATCTTCTAGTAAGCAGTACTAGAAAAAATGATAGCAATGTAATACAGCTGTTGATAGTAGTTCCTTTTAGACACAATTTGGACATAAGAATTGGCATTTTTCTCCCTAAAGACGCTGTGTGGCAAGGTATATAAGCAACTGTCAATCTTTAGTCACTGAAGGAAGTAAAAAAAGACCTTTCTGAATCAGGGCTTAAAACTTGCTGATATTGGCCCTTAAAATTAGATTATCTGATACCCCTCTTTAAAATATAATCGTAAAAGAATCAGGATTTCCATGAAATCCAGTATTTATCCAAATTGGTGTGGGTAGGTTAAGAAAACAAGCCCTCAGATCTGGAAACATTCCAATATCAAAAGAATGTCGAGAAGAAATACCATACTTGTGAAATTAAAGCTTAGTCTATAAAAGTAGATGGGAATAGGATCTGGCTCAGAGATCTAACACACACACACACATCAATGCATACAGTTGCATCATCAGTGTTAGTCCTGCATAGAATTTATCTGGAAAGTGATTGTATGATTTTTATTCCACATTTAATTTAACCTACATTTGCAAAGTGAAATAAGGTAAATACAGTCAAATATGAAAATTAGGGGGAAAATAGATTACATGTTTTTTCTTTCATCACAGAAATGGTTCAGAACACACACCATGGGACACTGGAACTTGAGCTTATGAGATAAATATGTAAATATTTACCAAGCTGTATGTTGGATCTCCAGTAGTGTAATAATTCAAGGCAAGTCTTATCATTAGAGCAGTTTGCTTAGTTATTCCACATACAATGGACACACAACGCAGACTGATTCCTTTCTATATTGAATGCCTTTACTGTACAGTAATTCCTGCCCTATGGCAGCCGGTCAGAAAGAACAAAGTTGGAGGCACTTCGATACATTAACTCAGAGGATGCAGTGCAAAAAGAGACCAAAAATTTGCAGCAAAACCTGGAGTTTTCTCAGCAAAAGTAAAGTTGAGGTATGTGATTAGCTACATTCAAATGGTGTGGAAAAAAACTATATAATGTCTAATCATTTGAAACAATATGTAAACAGATGTACTTGGTTAAGTTTAACAATTCATGTAAAGCCATAAAGACCAGTGCTAGGCTGGAAGACATCCAGGTGCTTCCTGTTAAAATTCCACCACCAAACTGAATGGCAAGTTCGGGTGTGGTCCCTGACTTTGGTAGGGTCACCGAGCCACCCGTTTCACCCCACCCCCAATCTATCTACTATTTTCAGATAGCACTAGTCTTCATGGTATCTACATCATTCCTGGGACTCATAAAAATGTGAAGACCAATATTTAATCTTGTCTCAGTGCAGATGGATGACACTGATGACCTCTTGGGTGCCCATGCATCATTACAGTTCTATGCTTCTATGATTTTTATCCCCCTTTGGGATGCATTAGATTGCCTTGGATGTCCATTTTTTCCCTGAGAAAGGTATGTTCATTCTTTAGACTCACCTAAAAGGTCTTCTTCATGCACATGGCCCTCCCATCTTTGGATCACAAAAGAGAGATGCTATATTATACTATCAGTACGCTCTGTATATTTTTTCAGGAACTAAGTATAAACATTTTTATACCATAATATAAGTTTGTATGCCCAGTTCTGTTACCTCACTCCTTGGTTAACATTAAGAGAAAGTGCTTTTGTTTAAATAGGACAACAAATAAATTGATTCCGTAGCCCTTCTCTTTGAGCACAGGGAAACAAGGTAAGGGAATTTTTATGGGAATCCCTGGTTAAAGTATTATCACATCACTGATAAAGACTCTTGATCTTACCATTCCTTTCTTCCTTATTTCAGAGAGCCCCAAAATATACTAGGTGCTTCACACAAAAATGAAATGTGTATAGTTAGCAGCAAATGTGCAGTAGATATGAACTCTACCAAATATACAACAGAAACATTGTTGGAAACGGAATTATTGAATTTTCCCAGAATTTTTCAGTCTTGCTTTCTCATTTATGCTCTTAAAAAAAATCTAATGCTAAGGTTGTTTCAAAATGTTGGCATTTGAAACATCTGTTCTCTGTTCCCCTCTAACTTCACATCTACAGAGGGTATGCAAATGCAGAGCTAGACTCCAAGGTCCATGATATCCATTCCTGCTGATGCAGCTCTATTTATCTTCAATTTTTTGTCTTTTATGGGAGAGCTTTTGGCCACCTTTTCTGACGTCTGTGCCCTGTCATCATTCAGGCACATTCCACTAAACCTAGGATTCCACAGATGCTCAAAACAATATGAAATATGCAAAGTAGAGCTGTAGATGCACAGAAAGGTTTCATTAATCTGCCATATTTTGCTTCCTGTCTGCTGCAGGAAGCTCAATGCAGATTCTGTACTCTACATTAGGGTACACTACATAAACTAAGGTTTCAGAGTAGCAGCCGTGTTAGTCTGTATTCGCAAAAAGAAAAGGAGTACTTGTGGCACCTTAGAGACTGTGCAATGATCCGATGAAGTGAGCTGTAGCTCACGAAAGCTTATGATCACGTAAATTGGTTAGTCTCTCAGGTGCCACAAGTACTCCTTTTCTTTTTACATAAATTAAGAGATCTCCTCTTATACCATCATTCAGGGCTCTGAGCAGAGAGAAGTTGCCTGTAAGTTTTCAAAACCATAACCCTTCATCGAATTAGGGCAATCAATGGCTTTCTTGCTTCCCTCCCCATTTGAGCATGTGTCTACACGGGGTTTTTTAATCTGAAGTTTTTTGATGCAAGTCAGTCAGGTAACTCGCAATATGTGAGTCACACCCATAGTATGCATCTGGAACGCCTATTCCATTTTCAAATCACACCATGTGAATACACATTGGCAGTTTGCTGTGAAATAAGGGTGGAGCATTCTTGGGGGTATCCCACTGTCCATTTCTGTGCTGCTGAGGAGTGTTCATCCTCAGACCATTTTTGGAATGAATTGTGGGAAGCCAAGTTAATTCGTTTTGTTTTTTTTTAAGTTCCCACACTTCCACCACACACTTCCTTTCTGGGCTGGCTCACACTAATTTAAAATTGCTGTTGGCCAACATTGACCCAACAATGCTCCAAGGTGTCAAAAGCAAATATGCCCAGGTTGCTTGGGCTGTATTACAGCATTCAGTCAAACAAATTCAGCATTGGCCTTCATCATTGCAGGTGCACCACTGAGCAGGGCATGTGGGAGCAGCAGGAGGAGGATACCCTGCAACAGTGGCAGCAGGATGAGGCAAAAAATCAGGAGGACACTGAGCTGTTGGACAAGAGGACTGGTTCCAGGATCACCTACACAGCGTTCAGTGCTGTTTCTGGGCCCAGGAAACCAGTGTGGGTTGGTGGGATAGGATTGTTCTGAAGAGTTGGGATGACCAGTAGTGGCTAGAGAACTTCAGGATGGGGAAGGCTACCTTTCTTGAGATCTGTGCAGAGCTGACACCTGTGCAGAGCTACAGTGTACCAACATGTGGTGCCCCATAGCCACGGAGAAATGGGTTGACACTAACATCTGGAAGCTGACCACTCCTGAATGTTACCAGTATGTACCCAACCCATTCAGTGTGGGGAGAGGAATGGTGGGGAGCTATACTCATGAAGGTCAGCTAGGCCATTCCTAAGGTGCTGTCTAACCGAGTCGTGAAACTGGGTAATGTTATTGATGGCTTTGCACCCATTGGGTTCCCAACGGTATTTGGGCAATTAGTAGAATCCATGAGTCTATCAAATGTCCCTGCCCCGCCACTCACCACCACAAGGGTGAATAATTTATAAACAGAAAGGAGTATTTCTCCAGGGTCTCCAAGGATTGGAGCTGTGACGGGGTCAAAGACAGAATGCAGAGTGGTCAGGGAGGGTCCATGATGCAAGGATCTTTTGGAACTCAATACTAGTTGAATTCATGGAGAAAGGACTGTTTGCCCAAACGAGAACTGGGGACATTAAAGATGTGGAGCTTGATCTGATTATTCTGGGAGACCCAGTTTATCTCCTGATGCCAGGGCTAATGAAACCGGATGCAGGCTGCTTGGACAGAAGGAACATTTTAACTATTTCTGAGTAGTGGCAGAATGGAGGTTGAATGTGCGTTTGCCCATTTGAAAAGCTGGCAGTGCTGTTTATGAAATATATTGGAAGCAGCAGAATTTCCCCCCCACAACCATTATAACGGCATATTTTTTTTTGCACAGTATTTGTGACAGCAGGGGGGGGGAAACATTACCGAAGGGTGAGAGGTGGAGGTGTGAAGACCAGCTTGGAGGGATGGGCAGCCAGCAAAGAATCACCCAGAGAACATAAACATCTAGGGAAATGCTATTGTTCATGTTGTAAGTTCATGTTGTTAGCCTGTGGGAGGAGTGTTGGGATGCAGACATGACAGCACTGGGGTATTGTGTGTGGGTGATTGAAGTTTAACATTCCCTATGTGGTTTGGTAAAACCTTATTATTTCAGATTCATTTAAAGGATTTTCTGTGTTAAATGAAATAATGACTCATAATGGGTGTATTGTAAACCATTTTATTACAAAAGAACAGCAGGGTCCCCCAAGGATCTGCAGTGGCCTGGGTTCTGTTCAACATATTCATAAATGATCTGGAAAAAGGGATAATGAGTGAGGTGGCATAGACTGCAGCCAATACAAAATTACTTAGGATAGTTAAGTCCAAAGCAGACTGCAAAGAGTCACAAAACTGATTGACTGGGTAACAAGATGGCAGATGCAATTCCATGTTGATAAATGCAAAAGTAATGGACATTGGAAAACATAATCCCAACTATACTTGCGAAATGATAGGGTCCAAGTTTGCTCCTATCACGCAAGAAAGAGATCTTGGAGTCATCCTGGATAACATCTGATAACCTCAATGTGTAGCAGTGGTCAAAAAAGCTAACAAAACGTTAAGAACCGTTAGTAAAGGGATAGATATTAAAACAGAAAATATCACAATGCCACTATGTAAATCCACCTTGAATACTGTGCGTAGTTCTGGTTGGCACATCTCAAAACAATATATTAGAATTGGAAAAAGTACAGACAAGGACGATGGAAATGATTAGAGGTATGGAACAGCTTCTATGTAAGGATAAATTTAAAAAACTGGGATTGTTCCATTTGGGAAAGAGACGATTGAAGGGAAATATGACAGACTTCTATACAATTGTGAATGGGATGGAGAAAGTGAATAAGGAAGTGTTATTTGCCCCTTCACATAACACAAGGACCAGGAGTTACCCAATGAAATTAATAAACTGCAGGTTTAAAATTAACTCAAGGAAATATTTCTTCCCATAACACATAGTCCACTCCTTGCCAGGGGATGCTGTAAAGGCCACAAATATACAGTAATTGTTCAGAAAAGAATTAGATACGTTCATGGAGGATAGGTCCATTAATGGCTACCAGCAAAGATGGTCAGGGACATAACCCAGTTAGGTGTCCTTAAATCTCTGACTGCCAGAAGCTGGGAGTGGATGACAAGGGATGGATCACTTGATAAATTGCAGTGGTCTGTTCACTGATTCTGAAGCATGTGGCACCTGCCATTGTTGGCAGACAGGACACTGGGCTAGATGGACCATTGGTGTGATCCCGTATGGTCATTCTTTTGTTTTTAATAATTTTTTAAAAATAAAGTTTTTAATGAAACCAATGGAAAAATAATATCTTTGTATTTGGAAATACATTTAACTAGCCAATCTTCTTAAATAATCAACTATACGCAGACTTTAATTACTGCAACAGGGCAAATAAAACTCAAAATACAACAGTACAAACATTTCAAATAAACCATGGGGGTGGGAACACAAAGTTGAAGGTGAGTATAGGCCTTGCCTCTAGCTCTTCTTAGTCCACATGTGTTCTGGGGTTACGTACCCTGGCTCAGAATTCTCAGTGGAGTAGCAGGGCTCCAAACAACTGGACTCTGAGGAAAACATTTTTTTTTGGTGTCCAGAAGTTGGATCTGAGAGGTGAATGGGAGCCACTGGGAGCACTGATGCTAGGGGCTAGCAGAGGCTAGGGGCTGCTGCTGGTCCCAGTAACCAGCACTGTCCAGGGGCTGAAGGTCATGGTTGGGAACCAAATTACAGGATTGAGGGGCCTGCTGGCCTGGTAGGAGCATGTTTTGCATTCTGGTTTAGGACAGCATCCATGAGTTGCCTCTGCATCTCTCTGACTTTTTCCATGGTCTCCTTCACCATGGTGATACTGTCCTGGGCCACAATCACATTTTCCCTGGCCTCTGTGACTCTGTCCTTAGCCACTGCCATCATCTCCTGGGAAAGCTGCATTTCTTTCTCTCTCTGGGTCCTCCCCATCCCAGCCAGCCTGTGACTCTGTGACTTTGCTAGAGTTCAGCAAACATCTCATCCCAAGTCTTCCTTTGTCTCCCTCTCAGGTTGGCCAGCCTGTTGGCAGTAGATAGAGGCTCTGTCCTTGATGGTCTGGTCATTGCAGGAGTTATGGCTGTGGGAGGAGGGGAAAAAACTCGGCATTTATTGTTCTTATACCAGACAAGTCATGAGAGCTTTTTTTTAAAGTATGTATATGTGACCTACTACCCTGAGACTCTTCCCGTTCTTTGAGGGAACCTCAGAGGGTAAGTCCCCAGATGGTGCACCCCACTGCCAGACCCTGTTTAATAAGGAATCGAGGCAAGTAAGTAATGGAAATAAAATAGTGCATTCCGTCTCCTTTCCACGACGAATAAAACATCCATACAGCTCAGTTTGCACAGCTTTGCACAATGGACACTCCCACGAGAATCCAGGGGAATTTTGAGCCAGTCTCATTGTACAATTTACCCGCAGTGATCAACAGAATCCCTGGAGGTCTCTATGCACAGACTTCCAATGCATAGTGTGGATCCTGGAAAGTTTCTTCGGAAACTGACCTTTCATTTCAGTTCTTGTCAACTGCTGGAAATGGCCCACCTTGATTATCATTACAAAAGGTTCCCCCCCTCCTGTTGGTAATAGCTCACCTTACCTGATCACTCTCCTTACAGTGTGTATGGTAACACCCATTGTTTCACGTTCTCTGTGTATAAAAAAATCTCCCCACTGTATTTTCTTCTGCATGCATCCGATGAAGTGAGCTGTGGCTCACGAAAGCTTATGCTCAAATAAATTTGTTAGTCTCTAAGGTGCCAGAAGTATTCCTGTTCTTTTTGTGGATACAGACTAACACAGCTGCTAGTCTGAAACCTGACCTTTCATTTGGAAGAGTTTATGTCTCTCTGAAGATTCTGTGGTCCTGCTCTGAGCAAGGGGTTGGACTAGGTGACCTCCTGAGGTCCCTTCCAACCCTGATATTCTAGTCTATGATTCTAATGGATCAGGCAGTGGTTTGGGGCTCAAGAGAGCTGGCTTGTTTTCCTAGTTTTATTGGTGACCGAGAGTAAGCTAGTTCCCCCTGTTTCTCAGCTTCCCCAAATTACCTTCTTTGCGAAGCTGTTTTCAATCCTCGATGAAACGTGCTCCATGAGAGCTAGCGTTTATTATACTCGAAGTTTCAAAGGAAACCTTCCAGATATGAGCAGATCAGGCTTGGTTCTGGTGCAATACCAGGACCGAATCAATATTAAATTCTGCAAAATCATAGCGATTCATAAAAGACCGAAGAGATTGCGTGTGAGGGTGGGACACATTTAATAAACATGCTCGGTGAAGCACGGCAAATTTCCCCATCTCGCCAAGGCCGTAGAGAGCTTGCAATAAAAACTAATTATTTCAGCGCAAAGGGGTACAAACGCTGAAACGTGTTGCAAATTTAACCGCCAGCATTAACGGAATCACTGTTGTTTGTCTTTAGCCAACACATCCAAACCAGCCCAAATGATCCATCAATTCCCCCTCCGCCCTGAGATACCAGTCCCTCCTGAACTCCAGAAGGAAAAAAATCACCGCCTTACCGCGCAGAGACAAATAGAAGGGGTGCTTCCGAGCTACTTTCTCCAGCACTGTCTGGTCAGGCAGAATTCAGATCTCTCATCAAGCTCAAGCATCAATAAACCAAACGAGCCAAGAGACTACCTTGGGCTATTTCAATAATTTGCGCCGGCATTTGCCTCTGTCCCTTACCACAAGCAGCACGACCCACAAGATATACACATATATGGCTGGGTTATGTGTTAGGGTGGCCCCGAGCACCGAATGCAGAAGACTTGGGTTCTGATCTTGGCTTTGCTACCTGACTTTGGATTTGGGGTCTATCTCTCGCGTGTATCTATAGCGGCTAGTATTAATGGAGTCCCAGTCCTGGTTGGTGGCATCTCTTGGTGTTACTGTCATATTAATAATCAAGGTAAGCGTGAGATACACAGTTATGTCAGCTCCCAAGTGCTGGGCTCCTGCAGTGTGGCTGCCGGGTGAGGGTTTGTAGGACTTCTCTAAGGTTCGATCCAGTTCACTTCCACCACTCCATTCATATTTTGGCATGAGCTCACATGTGTTGCCTGGAGACCAGATGACAAAATGCAGGAATAAGTTGAAGCTAAGATGCGTGTGTGTGTGAGAACCAAAATAACTTTCAAACTCTTGTCCCCCTCCCTCCCTGCTGCCCCTACCTCTCAGTGAAATCTCATGGGTACTGGCAAATATTTCGGAGGCAGCCCCACTGATTCCTTATCAATGTTGATTGCACCAACAGTCGGGTTGCCCATTTAGGCACCGATTCAGCAAATTGCTTAAGCCCGTTGCTTCATGCTTAGGCACCTTGCTGGATCAGGGGCCTTAGTTTTGTGCTGTTTGACAGCCTATCCCTCCCCCTGCTTCCAGACACATGCTGGTTACTTTTGGGGGAGTTCTCTGCAAAGTAAATTCTAGCTCCAAACGTCCCTCCGGCTTATGGCATCTTGCATGATGTATGGAAAAGAGGGTCTCTTTTAATTTGGAAGAGATAATTTATTGTAAAGCTCATTATATTTTTCATATGACTTGCCTGAGTGGAAGGTGAACAGTAGATATTTAGTAGCTGTAGTTCCTCTTGTTTCAGGTGATCTGAATTCAGAGTAATAACTTCCTTAGCTGGGAATTAATTTAAGGATTTGACAATAGAGTATCTACTGGATTTCTTGTTTTGGGCAAAGACTTAGAGGTCTGTAGCGTTGTGAGTTCGGTAGCTCTTTTGCTAATTGGAAGTGCAGCGCCAGTTTCCTTCATCAGAATCAGGAAAGAAAAATCTAGCGATTCAGACTCCTAGTTTACTTGCTCTGATGAGCTGTTGGAATTGTGTTTTCCAACCCCATTCTGGCTTCCACGGGCACTCCTCACTCCGTCCTGGACTGTCTCTTCCTCCTTCTCGTTCTCCCGTCCTCCCCGTCTCAGTTTGGGGGACTCTACCCTCTCTAGCCCTCAAAGACCACTTCCATTTGTCCCCCTCTCTAAACATAAGACTGAGACTTGAGCAGGGAGTGACAGGGAAGGAAGACTCCATGTGTGTTCAGTCCCACTCCCAATCTTTCTTTCTTTCTTTCTTTCTTTCTTTCTTTCTTTCTTTCTTTCTTTCTTTCTTTCTTTCTTTCTTTCTTTCTTTCTTTCTTTCTTTCTTTCTTTCTGAACAAGAAAAGGAAATGGCCACATGCCCTCCCCCAGTTTTCTTCCTTTTTTATTGTATTTCCCCAGCCTAGGACTGTGAAATCCAAAGGGAATCCCATTAGGTTCCACCTCAGACTGGGATCCACCCAAATCCTCCAAAGGGCTATTGGACATGGACTTTGTGAAAAACATTTCTATGCTCCCGTTCTTTCTTTAAACCCGCACCGGAGTCGCCAAATGCTACAACGCCTCTGGCCGCATGAATTCGTTTTCCGTGGGCAAGCCGTCCCACGCGATGGCATAGCCCCACCGCTGCTTACGCTTTCCTTCGTGGTAAAGCCCCGGGCCCTTTTCAAACGAAACACCACTCGTATCGCCGTGGGGCCATGCCTGCCGCTATGACCCAACGCTGAATCCTAGGGGGACAGGAACTGAGAGATCGGCGTGTAAATACCAGCAGGACAGTGGGGTGGGAGGAGGTATTGTTTCATGATTTCTGTGTGTATATAAAGTCTGCTGCAGTTTCCACGGTAAACATCTGATGAAGTGAGCTGTAGCTCACGAAAGCTCATGCTCAAATAAATTGGTTAGTCTCTAAGGTGCCACAAGTACTCCTTTTCTTTTTACTCTGGGTTTTGATTCCCAGGAGAGTCCTACCCTGAAAGGTGATCGTTTGCGATACACTCAGGAGCTGCCCCAATAATCCCGCGCCTGTTTTTTGTGGATGTTCTCTCCTTTTCATCTCAAATCAAATGTAATTCAATCTAAGGGAATTCCCCCTCCCTCCGCTCCCAACCCCCCATTTTAATCCCTATGGCATAAAGCAGGATTTCTTCTCCATTAGACCGCTTTTACCGCGTGCACTGCAGTGGCCCTCCGGTACCTTGTACTAATTTGCCCACGGCGGTGGGAAGCACAAATCTTTTCTCACGGGGTAGGAATGAGATGGCTTCGTGTCGGCTTCTTATCCAACTCCGCAGATGCATGGGGGGGGGGGGGGGGGAGGGAGGGAGTGAATTCAAGCATCAAGACCCACAGGGATAGAGATGCAGAGAAATAACAGCCAACACACACACACATCCCTTCCTTCTTCCCCCCCCCCTTGCAGTCCCCAGCATGCGATGCATGCCAGAGTGGCAATTTTATAGCCATCCAAGGAGCGGTGGGGAGAAGTAGCTGCCCAGGGAAAGAGCACGTTTTGGGTGACAAACTGTGACTAAACTTAAATTATTTGGGCCCTTTTAACGTACAGTCCTCTCCAAAAAGGGGCGTCGTAATTTTTACAGTAAATCTGCCAGTGGTTTTGTTTCCCAGGGCTGAAGAGAAAATTTAATATTTAGACTGTATTTATTATTATTACTGTCATTATTCTTTTCGCGTGTGTGTGTGATGGGGGCGGGGAGGGAACATTGCCATCTGTCTGAAATTTATGTCTCCAGAAAGGGCTCGTAGAGATGGAAAATGTAACTGCACAGCAAATGGAACTGGGCTGAAATATCCCGGGGATCCCAATTTTAATATTCCGGGGTCAATGTACTTCCGTTTCATTAAACGCTTTGAAATCAGAGCAGAGGGGAGCTTTTCTGCATCTCAAATACAGTTAGATGGTTATTTCCCCACTAGCTGGGCAAGCTTTGGTGAGAGCCGAATCTGTACAAGTTGCCACCTCTTAGAAATGCCGATTATTTTAAAGATAGCCCTTTGCAAAAAATAGTAGGGAGTTCTGCTATTAAAATGCGGACAAGCTGATCTCACTCTGTTCTGTATGATTCCACTGACTTCAAGTTGGGGCTCAAAGCACAGTTAATAGGGAGGGGAAATTTTAAGCCATTAAATCAGGATTATCTAGTACACCCATATCGGTTTTTAGATCAACCCGAATTATTGTTTTTTAAATCCATAGCAATCAGAGTTTTAAGGAACCTCACTGGCTAGATGCAACCCCGAGATGTTGACTTTTCTTTGCTGTGTTCTGTAATAATAACCCCGAGGGCTAATCGCCACCGGTTTCAAAGCTGGGCGCCCCGAAATCCACAGCGACGCACTTGGATATAAATTGCCTGTCCGAATTACTGAGCGCACCCAGTTCCAACGGGGTAGAATCAGAGAATCAGAGAAGATCAGGGTTGGAGGAGACCTCAGGAGGTCATCGGGTCCAATCCCCTGCTCAAACGTGTAGATTCTCAGAACCAGTAAATGCCAGACGATTCTTAATTACAGGTTTCACAGTAGCAGCCGTGTTGGTCTGTATTCGCAAAAAGAAAAGGCGGTCTTGTGGCAGAGACTAACCAATTTATTCGATCATAAGCTTTCCTGAGCTACAGCTCACTTCATCTGATGCATTCAGTGGAAAAAAAGGCATGCATCCGATGAAGTGGGCTGTAGCTCACGAAAGCTTATGCTCAAATAAATTGGTTAGTCTCTCAGGTGCCACAAGTCCTCCTTTTCTTTTTATTCTTAATTAGGTGCTTACGTCTAGTCTGAAGAGTCCAACTTTGACAAAGCTGGCGGCGCCTTATGAGGACAATTATTCCTACAAACTGTATGTAATAGTTGCCAGAAACTTGAACCTGCTCTTCTCGCCGCCATTAAATTGGATTTCACGTACAAAGCGAGAAACTTCTCAGCTCCTGATAAGCGTCAGAAACACAAATCAGCGAGACGGGCAACATGCTCAGAGCCTCAAGATGTGGTGAACAAGGAACTGAAAATGCAGTCCCTTGTTTAGCGCCGTGAGTTTATTTCACTTGGCCGTTTCGACTAGTATAGCTGTGTCTTCACTGCATAAAAGGGGGTTCTGACACCGAGATAGCGAGTGGAGGTAGTTAGTGGCGAAAAGACAGAGCTAAGGTTTTTATCTGTCGGGATGTTGCTTCATCGGGTGAATTGTAAATGCAGCTGAAGGACTGCAAAGATAAACGCGATGCCAATGGAAACTACAAAGAACGAGGACTTTGGAAGGTGGTAGCTACTTGGCGTGTAAACTCAAAAACAAATAGGGGCGAATACAGAGGCTGTCCTTGGCCTGAAAATTGGCGTTTGAAAATGTTCAGTGGAGTTCAATGATGAGGGGGAATCTTCGATTCAGTGGTGGGCTGGAATTTTCCTTTGGATTTCTCTGCCCTGGGCTGCGACAGACAACAACAATCATTGTGATCTTACATCACAGGATCTTGATGTCTTCGGCTGGCCTTTTTGATCTGGACTGGCTGTCCCTTCCCGTCCTGCCAGAGAAGGGTTAATTTCCTTAACAGAAATGTTTGGCTTTGAAATGACAGCGAACAAAGCCATATTTCAACGCAAGTACGATCACAGTGGAGCATTTCTCCTCCAACCATCGCATAATATCGAATTATTGCGCTGGTCCCCTGTGAAATGAGAAATTGCCCGAGAAGGCTATTTCCCTAATCTTTGACATAATAATTCATAATAGACATAATAAAATAATAAATAATAAATAAATAAAAATAATAAAAATAGACATTTTATCAGCAACCTAAGCTGGCTTTGATTTATTTTGAGACCAGTAACTTCTAGTCTGAATAATCACTCCTCAGAAATTCAGAACACCTTTTTCAGAACGCAAAAGGCAAATAAACTTTTTCCTGAGAGGCTAATTAAGCATTCGGGCTCTAAATGTATCCGTTGCACAATGATCCGGCGATTACCTTTACTTAGGTAGATACATAATCACAAATAACAATAAACATGCATTGGTTGGCTTTGGGCGGAATATTTAAGAGGCATACAGGGCTTGTGATTTCACAAAACACTCCCACGTTACAACCTTGAAAATACATCTGTTCAAGGCAATACTGATCGTATCAAAGACTGTAGAAAACTATTGCAAACATTCAGAGCCCGTATCCAACCCTTTTTCTTGTTAGAGCCAGAAACCATAGATCTTTATCTAGTTTTATGTCTACAGATTCTTGAGCCCAGGCCGGTCCGACATTTATCTGCAGTTACACTTTCTACCAGGTTACATTTTTAATATATTTGGTGAAGGCTTTCCTTTGCTTTGTTTTTTGGCAGGGTGGGGGAGGGAAGCAAATGAGACCCATACAGTTTAAACATCATTAAAAGCTGTAGGTCGAGATGAAAAGAGAGAGGCCAGAGACACAATGTTTCATTAGGAAAAGTAAAAAGGAAGTCACTTTCACCGCTAAGTCAAGGAAGAAGAGGTAAACTTGAGCTGTCCTTGAGTTCAAATGTTTGTTACAGATCAGTTTGCCTCTTCAACAAAGAACCTTTACAGCCAGCAAACCTTGGCTGCAAGCATTTTTAATCACTGCAGCAAGAGCAGATTGGAAAGGAAAGGTCTGGACCAAACAGTCCGTATTGGTCCCAGTAACATGCCCGCTCACTGGATTGAAAATACAACCCATCAGTCCACAGCAAACTACCTAGCGTCGCATCGCTGATCTATCCGTTATGAAGCCGCAAAAGGGGTTTTAACCTTTGTGAGACTTCATTTTAAATGTTACTTGCCTCACGCAAATGAAAACACCTTTGTTTTCAAACGCAAGGCCCAATATGTCTTTACTGTATTGTTGTTTTCAGTGTTGTGTGTTGGTCCCAGGATATTAGAGAGACAAGGTGGGTGAGGGAATATCTTTTATTGAACCAGCTTCAGTGGGTGCAAGAGCTCTGTGTAGACGGAAAGCTTGTCTCTTGCACGATAGGATCATAGAATAGAAGTTGATCCAATAAAATATATTACCTCACCCACCTTCTCTATTGCATCGTGTAATTATTTAATAGCGATTAAGCAGCCTAAAAGTGAATTTTACTCTATGTCGATCGCTTCTGTGTTGTTTCAGGAACCTATGACTTCTTCACTGGAAATGTTTCACTTTATTATCTTAATCCAATTAGAGAACAAGATTGCTCTTCAATCCATTAATTCTTCTTCTTCTTCTTCTTCTTCTTCTTCTTCTTCTTCTTCTTCTTCTTTCTTTTCAAACTGGGATCCATATTTCCTAATAAATACACTGGAAGCACATTCTCAATTTTTTTAAAAAAAGGAACAAGCCCCCTGCAAGTGACAATTTTATTTTAAAAAAACATAAAAGAAAGACATACATACGGGTAATCTAGGCTGCATTAAGTCTTGGGATGGTGGCTTTTGAAGTAGTGTACCTGGGTGAGAAATCTGTGGCTAGTATCACAGCGAGAGGATTTGGCACATGCAAGCGACCTATTTCCATAAAAGTCTTCAAACAATTCACGATTCAGGTAGCACGGTGAAGCTGGGGGCCTGTCCGGAAAATTTGTTTCTATTAATGACAAAGTCAGTGGTGTGACTAATGCCACTAATGTTAAAAAAAACAACAACCCTGCTGTTAACACTCGACTGCCAATGATATATACCACAAATAATAGTGGTTATTATTCTGAAATTGGATTCGGTCTCAAAACAAGCCAGAGTTTCTCAAGATAATTGTGCTATCCATTTCCCATGAAGGGTGGCGCATGTGTTTTTGTATGTATGTGCAAGTGTGTCTTCATAGGCATTTGTGTATGCTTATATGAATTCATGTGTGTACATGTGTATATTCTGTGTCTCTGTAAGGGTGTATATATGCATATGTCTATTGATCTCTGCATGTATGCCTCTTTGTTGCTGTGTGTTCCTGTGTGGTGCAGACTGGATAACTAACGCTAAGGAAACAAATATGCTTGGAAAATGGCTTTCCTTTTTCTGCCTTGCCAGTCCTTGGCTACTTATGGAAATAAAGGCCTGAGACAGTCTTCAGATTTAAGCTGCAGACAAGCCAGCCGTCTGAAATGTGTCAGAAATTTTAACCAGGAGCATTGTACACGGGGGAAATGCTACTGACAATAGACTGCAACAGGGTTGATGGCTTTTCCTGTATACATAAAGGTGGGATCATTTGCGACATATAAAAAGTTGAACCAGGGAACTGCTATGACTGTGAGCCTGCAACCCTTCTCCAGGCAAAACTGCCATTTGGCCTTGTCTAGATCAGGATTCTGGGGTGATATTAGCACGTTTTTAAAAGAAAAGTGTAGAAAAGGAACACTGCCTTTAACATGAAAAGAAAAGGAGGAGTTGTGGCACCTTAGAGACTCACAAATTTATTTGAGCATAAGCTTTCGTGAGCTACAGCTCACTTTATCGGATGCATCCGATGAAGTGAGCTGTAGCTCACGAAAGCTTATGCTCAAATAAATTGGTTAGTCTCTAAGGTGCCACAAGTCGTCCTTTTCTTTTTGCGAATACAGAGTAACACGGCTGCTACTCTGAAACCTGCCTGTAACATGTTATACTGGTCAAGTTAACATGACTTGATTTCATCATGATGAAATTTCATACATAGCCTGTTATGGACCAGACCATCCAACCCTCAACCAGTAAAATCTGCTTTAGGGCTCCAGCCATAGGTCCTGTATTCTTACTGCTCTATTGTATTAACACCATCTTTTCTCTCAGTTCCAGATGTCCTGGGGCAGGGGATAGGGACTGGATTTAGCTGTAGGAATAGGGAGTTGGTGGGGAGAGGAACAGGGTTGCATTACATTGTCTGGCAGGCAGCCATATAAAGTGTAAGTGGGGAGGCCACTTCTCGGCTCCCCCCGCAGGTTTGCAGGTCTCCAGAACCTGCAAAGATTTGTTCTCTTTTTTTTAGAATGTCGATTGCAGTTCTGTGCTGCTGGGTTTTAAGTACTTGGACAGACACAATCCAGAAGGCACATGCCCTGTACAAGGTGTTTTTTTTCTGGTTCTTCTTTGATGAGCACTTTAAGGTGACTAATGCCACCATCAAGTGGGCACTCAGCTTCTCTTGTCCAAAGGGATGCCACATTAGCTAAGGCAGGGGTTCTCAGACTTTTGTACTGGTGACCCCTTTCACACAGCAAGCCTCTGAGTGCGACCTCCCCCCCCCCATACATTAAAAACAATTTTTATAAATATAACACCATTATAAATGCTGGAGGCAAAGCGAGGTTTGGGGTGGAGGCTGACAGCTCGTGACCCCCCATGTAATAATCTCATGACCCCCTGAGGGGTCCTGACCCCCAGTTTGAGAACTCCTGAGCTAAGGTAACTTCTGCTCATGACAAGCCTCTGGTGGGTTCCTCCACAGCTCATGGCCTGAGCAGGAGGTGGAAGGAGGAAGGGACTTGTATGATGGGCATTATACAAAGGGAAGTACCCTAGACCCACATGCATCCATGAGCCTGGGCCAGCAGGGGACTTACACCCTACCTGTGAAAGGATTTCAACATGGGAGTTGAATGGTCCTTAAAGATGAGACCCTTCCTGGAATTGTCCTTGGAAAGTGAAGTTGGATTCCTTAGAGTTGCAGGCTAAGGTCCTGTGGCTTCAGCGCCATGCAAATCTGTCCTGATGTCTTCTCCAGCAGTTGAACAGGGACCGTGGTGCTACTTTTGACTGAGGCTAAAAATGGAGTCTCACCAATAAGGGTCATCTCCCTGAGAACACTCATGGGTTTGGTAGACTGGGTTGTGGCTCAGATACTACATTTCTAATCCCTTCCAGATCACCTCACATTTATAATTATGGTGCCAGGCAAGACCGCCTATATCTGATTTGGGTTTGAAACAGTTCATGCCTGCAAGGTTTTGTGCATGATTGTAAATATGAAGGAGGATATGGTGGCCTGGACCCAAGTTTTAGACAAAGGTGTTGTGATTTCCCTTTGATGGTCCACTAGAGGGTGTCACTAGACCTTTGTTATTACTTGGATAGACATGATTTTTGGTGTTTATTTCACTAGTGAATGTTGTATAAAACTGTCCAGCATTGGGAAATGAGGTCATGTAGGACATAACATTTTTTGGAATATTTTCCTTTTCAGGTGGGATGTCTTTTTGTAGGTCAAACCAGCAAGACACAAAAAGCTGGTGTTTCTGTGTTATTGACACTCAGATGGTGAATCATGAAATAACCTAAACAGAAGACTGGATGGCGTGCATCTTTTTCTTATATTGCTTGTGTCTCATTGGTGAGACATACACCCAGCATTTAATAATTCTATTGGAAACATTTTATCTCATTTCAGGTAGCCAATTTCATACTAGAAGCAGAGGTGGAACCAATCACACTCCTAGACACCCTTTTGAGCTGTGTTCTTCTTCTTCTTCTTCTTCAAGAGAAGATTCAGAAACTCATGGCCTGAAGCATGTGGAGGATGAGCTGCACTGGTTGGCAGAGGCTGGAGGATTTTCATGTGGAATGGGCTCATCCCATGGGATCTTCATTAGGTGGTTTGTTTGTTTTTTTTGGCTTGGAATTCTCCATTTTTCAGGCAACACTTAGAGTGGCACCCTTCAGGACTTCCAAGTTGGCAGATTGGTGGTTGACCCCTGATAGCCTGGAATACTAAAATGTGGCATATACATGGCTCAGATAGATTTGTGCAAAAACTAACATAGGGTAGCCCAAGGCTGACCAGCTGGGTTGGAGAGGTGATCTATCTGAGGTTTACTGAAGAGACACTTGTGTGTCCTTTGTAGGTGGTGAGCACCTTTTTGGCTCTCTGGCTGAAAAATTTCAGCCCTTTTCCCTCAACGGAGTTGTCAAGCTTTGTCCAGATTTCCTTAACATCTTTTGACTTTCCATGGGTCCCCGCCTAACCAGTCTAGTATATGCTCCTTTGACTTTGGGATGACCACCTCTGGTGTGTAACTGGAGCTTCATGAGAGGGTGATACAGGGCACTGGGCAATTGCATCTAGGATAATACATTTATATGTATGCCCCATTGCTGAGGCCTCAGCCACTAGTGAACCTCAGTCTCTCCTGTTGTCTGCCTGTGGCACATAATAGTCTATTGTCCTGTTGGCTATGATACTTTGGTCTCATTTCAGTTGTTGGATTTAGAGTACAGGTGCTGGGTGGGTGATGGTGGCCGGTGATATACAGGAGGTCAGACTAGAGGATCGGGTGGTCTCTTCTGGCCATAAACTCTATGACTGTGTATGGGGCTGAATTGTTGATGTGAGTCTAACCTTTCTGTTTATTTTCTCATTTTAGCCAATCTTCTCCACCCTTCCAGCTCCCTCTAGGCCTATGGATATGTAGATATCACAGTAGAATGCACTCATCATTAAAATGAGCACCTGAAAGAAAGCATGGCTCTCAACTGGCTCTTAACTAGGACATTGTCAGGATTACGCAAAAAGAAAAGGAGTACCTGTGGCACCTTAGAGACTAACCAATTTATTTGAGCATGTGCTTTCGTGAGCTACAGCTCACTTCATCGGATGCATACCGTGGAAACTGCAGCAGACTTTATATACACACAGAGAATATATACACACAGAGAATACAGACTAACACGGCTGTTACTCTGAAACCTGTCAGGATTACATGTCACAGAGCAAAGGGCATGAAGTGGGACCAACTTCTCCCTGCTTTGATCCATATGGAGCACTGGCATGGCTGTGGTCATACACTTAGAAAAGACTTGACCCATCACAGGACAGTTAGCCTGCTGATGGAGACAAAGCTGGATAGGGTGGAGGCTGGGAAGATTTCATTCTTTATTGGGGTGGTCTGAGCTGTTACCACAGTGAGTTTGGAGAGAAGCGAAAACTCTGGCCAGTGACCAGGAAACTAGTCAATAAAGATATGAAGTGGGTGATTCATAGATTTTAGGACCAGAAGGATCGTTATGATCATCTAGTCTCACATTCGCCAAGATGGGGATCCATTCTGGTGAAGTCACTTGTGAAAGATTACCTTACCTGCCTGCATGTGGTGGTTGGGTTTTCATAGGAAAGTTGCAGCTTTCTAATTTATATATTAGGGAGGGCTTGAAAGGATTAGATTTTTATCAGTAAATTTCAATAACCATTGATTTCCCCATACATACATAAGCCAATGAAAAAATATTTCCATAGATAATAATCTAAATTTACTGAAAGGCAAAGGAAGAAAAATGCTGCTTGACCACTTTGATTTAAGGATATTTACTTTGCGTATTTTGGTATCTGATGTTGACAGTTTGTGTTTTAACAGTTATAAATCTTAAACATTTTGAATCTCAGCCTCTACGGTCATTAAAAAATTATTGGCTGACATCCTCCCCCCCATCATTTCCCACAACTATGAAAATTTAAATTTATAAAAATAAAAACAAAAAACAAAAAAAACTTATAAATAAACATTGATATTATCTGTTTAAATGTTTTTTTTTAAATGAATTTTGCCAAGGCTCTCTCTTTCTGTATATTTGCCAGAAGCTGAGAATGGGTGACTGAGGACGGATCACTTGATGATTACCTGTTCTGTTCTTTCCCTCTGAAGCACCTGCCATTGGCCACTGTTGGAAGACAGGATGCTGGATCCTGGGGGCCTTATGTTTCTTATAGTTTGTGTCCCACTGGCAGACTGTGGCAGCAATTGGGTCACGTTACTCTGCAAGAGCTGATCTCAGTAATACAACTCTTGTAGTGTGGCCTAGTGGGCCATGGGCTAGGAATCAGGACAGCTGGCTTATATTTTTGACTCTGCATTATGTGACATTGGTCAAGTCAGTTCCACTCTCTGTTTCCTTTCTTGGCTCAAGTGTCAGCTTTTTGGTACAGGGACTGTTTTAGCACAATGTAACCCTGATCTTGCCTGGGGCTTCTAGGTGCTACTCTAATGCAAATAAGAATGGAGTTGAGATTACCCCCCGCCCCAAGTTTTCTATTTGAAATCCTCCTTTCATGGTTTAGATATCTAGGGAGATCTTTAAATAAAATTACCTGGTGGTGAAATTTGCCATGCCAAATCTCGGCTGGCATGGGAGAGACTGGGAGTGAGGCAGAGAAAGTGGCAGAACTTAAAGCGTAAATAAATAAGAATTATTGAAACTCCCTTCTGAACAAGAGATGGGGTTTGTGGTACTTAAAGGAATTATTCTCATTTAATTCCAAAGGTGTTTCTGGTTTGTTGTTGTCAGGTGTGTGTTGTTTTTATATCTTGCAAGGGGTCACACAACTCCCCTGAGACCTGACTGCAGCCCCTGTCAACAAAGTGCTCTCATTGTCTGTTAGGGCAGGGGTTTTCAACCTTTTTCTTTCTGAGGCCCCCCCGCAACATGCTATAAAAACTCCACAGCCCACTTGTTCCACATATAAAAGCCAGGGCTGGCATTAGTGGGTAGCAAGCAGGGCAACTGCCTGGGCCCTCATGCCACAGGGGCACCCAAAAAGCTAAATTGCTCAGGCTTCAGCTTCAGCCTCATGCAGTGGGCCTTTGGCTTTAGATCCCAGCATTAGACCCCAGCGAGTCTAATGCTGGATCTGCTTGGTGGACCCCCTGAAACCTGCCATGACCCCTTAGGGGGCCCTGGACCCCTGGTTTACAACCACTGTGCTAGGGCATAGTACCAACATCTACAATTGTGAGTCATGCAATAAGGTTATGGGGAAAGCAACTCATGTTAAAAGAATTCAGGGCGCATTATTTCAAAGTTCTTTTTTTTACTGTGAACCTCTTCCTGTGTCTTTTCACTAATTTTAATACCCATTGCTTTTGATGTGGTTGTGTGTGTGTTCATCACACATTTAGTGTAACATATGTGGGTGTTGAAAAGCCAAGAACTTCATGGGTAACTGAGCCATAATGACAGGTTTCAGAGGAACAGCCGTGTTAGTCTGTATTCGCAAAAAGAATACCCCCCCCCCCCCAGATATTCTGGTTTAACTTGGATTTAAACTTGGAGAGTGGTCAGTTTAGACCAGCAGGAGAGTGAGTTTGTGTGTGTATGGGGGTGGGGGGGAAGTGAGAGAACCTGGATCTATGCAGGAAATAGCCCGACTTGATTATGTAAAGAGTTGTCACTTTGGATGGGCTAGCACCAGCAGGAGAGTGAATTTGTGTGGGGGGGTGGAGGGTGAGAAAACCTGGATTTGTGCTGGAAATGGCCCACCTGCTGATCACTTTAGATAAGCTATTACCAGCAGGACAATGGGGTGGGAGGAGGTATTGTTTCATATTCTCTGTGTGTATATAAAGTCTGCTGCAGTTTCCACGGTACACATCTGATGAAGTGAGCTGTGGCTCACGAAAGCTCATGCTCAAATAAATTGGTTAGTCTCTAAGGTGCCACAAGTACTCCTTTTCTTTTGAGCCATAATGAGAATCAGAACAGTCTCCTGGCTTGTTCTGGAGACACAAAATGTACTATGAAGTTCTTTCTATATTATTATTTAGCTGCTTTTTTTTCATTCCCCTCCCTACATCCAGAATTGCTCCTTTACTGTTCCAAACAACCATGCTACTACAGTATTAGCATTTGTTTTACAGTGACACCTAGCGGCTCCATTGTGGTAAGTGCATAGGTGCATTAGGGATGCAAAGTAACAGACCATCTAGTCCCCAAACAGCTAACAATATAAAGAGGCAAGGCAGAGGAAATGACATGCCCCAGTAAGCTGCACAACCAGGAATGGAACCAAGGCCTACCGATCCCAGGCCAGTTGCTCTAGCCAAGAGCCCTGTATCTCTCCATGACCATCTCTTTCTGTCCTAGACATGGAATGACACTGAGTTTCTTTGTCCTTGTCCTTTTCTATCCAGACCATCAGCTGGAGGAATGACAGACAACGGGTTCTATGCCTCTCGTCACTGTATGGCTCAGAAAGTAGCAGCTGCATGCAAACACTGTCCGAATGTGACATAAGGGCCCAGAAGGGAGTAGCCGCCACATGATGCACTCCCACAGCAAGGATTCGGCAGCGGCCTTCATGTGCAAACAACACACCCTTGCATCTCCACCTAGGGACAGGGCAGGCAAGAGGGAGACAGAGCCACTCCTAATACTCCTCAAAATAGCTTTAACATCTGATCTGTGATGACTTCTGCCTCCCCTCTGAACATTCATCCAGACACTGGGGGACCACTGGTAGCCCAGATACCCACACATCAACCTTGTTTCCAGAGATGGAGGGATGAAAGCACTGCTAAGGGACAAGCACTCCATATCGCTGCTCTGTGAGCTGTAGCGTTGTGGCCAGGTTTCCCTACGGTCTCCAGGGAGTCCCGTAATTAGGGCAGCCCTTCCACATGCTCAGTCTCGTCACCACCTAGGCAAGGGCAAGAATGAGTTGGGTTTTCATCAGCCTGGCGCATTTTTTAATGTAACATTTCCCCTATTTGAGATCATTCTCCTACTTATTCTATCCGTTGTGGGTGGTTGCATCAGGGTTATGAGTGAGGATTGATGCCAGCTGTTCTTTCCACATTACAGTCGAACTTCAGAGTTACGATCTCAGGAATGGAGGTTGTTCGTAACTCTGAAATGTTCGTAACTCTGAACAAAACATTCTGGTTGTTCTTTCAAAAGTTTACCACTGAACATTGACTTAATACAGCTTTGAAACTTTACTCTGCAGAAGAAAAATGCTGCTTTTAATCATCTTAATTTAAACGAAACAAGCACAGAAACAGTATCCTTGCTTTGTCAAATCTATTTTTTTTAAACTTTCCCTTTATTTTATTTTATTTTTTGGTAATTTACATTTAACAAGGTACTTTACTGTATTTGCTTTTTTTTTATTTTGTCTCTGCTGCTGCCTGATTGGGTACTTCCAGTTCCAAATGAGATGTGTGGTTGACTGGTCAGTTCGTAACTCTGGTGTTCATAACTCTGAGGTTCTACCGTAATTGTTTTCTTACATTTGAAAGATCAATTTTAAAAAGAAAAGATATGTAATTTCCCCCCTTCTGTGGG
Organism: Caretta caretta; assembly: GCF_965140235.1. Taxonomy (NCBI): domain Eukaryota; kingdom Metazoa; phylum Chordata; order Testudines; family Cheloniidae; genus Caretta; species Caretta caretta. Next base: position 10,421,611 of record NC_134232.1, read on the forward strand.
TTTTTCTACAGAAGGGGATGGATTCCGAGATGCTAAGGTCAGAAGGACCCACAATGATTATGACCTGCTGCATAACACAGGCCCTAGTGGAAGTATTGTGATTAGGGGACTAGCTAGTACTTAAAAGAGCTAGAGTTCAACCCTTACTCTGCTACTGACTTCCTGTATGACTTTAGCTTAGTCACTTAGCCTGTCTGGAAAATGGGACTATTAGCAATTCTCTATTGTGTGGGATTGTTGTGAGGATAAATGCATTAAAGACTGTGCGGCGCTTAGATACTATGTTGATGCAGGCCACATTACTACTTCAGACAGAATTTCACCATGTTGTTCATGCCGTGGAAAGAGTTATTCTTCCTTGAACACTCTGAAACCCAATAACTCACTGTTGAACTGTTTTAGAAAACAGGTATCTGTGTAGATACCTAGATTGTGAACTCTTGGGGGCAGAGACCATCTTTTTGTTCTGTGTTTGTACACTGCCTTGCGCCACAGGTTCTTGGTCTATGACTGGGGCTCCTAGGTGCTATTCAATACAAATAATAAATAATAACAACATCCAATGACTATTTAAATATTCCTCTCCATGTTTTGAGCCCACGCATTGTCTGTTACAGTTGTCACGCTCTCGTGTTTGGGGGATCCTAGGTGATTTGTTTGTACCTCTTAGTCTTTTGTAATATTCCTCTTTATCAGCCGAATTAGACACCCATATGCCAGGCTGAACAAAGCTGCTCAACTTCAATCCTTAAATGTTTCCACTTAGCGGCGTGACCTTTGATAGATCATGATAGAGCCTTCCAATAAATCAATTATGCAACTGCTGCTACAAATCCCTTAACTGGATCTCTCTCTAACCATATATACTAACTCCGGGCAAAGGTTTCTCTGGGCAAATATGAAATTTATGGCCTTCCTGGTCATGGGAGTTCCACGCTAACTACACATGTAAAAGTGTAAACTACAAGTTCATGTTTTGTATGCGTGAGTGTTTCATTAAAGTACCTCATAAATTCATCCAGACTTTAATGTGTTTGTCTTTGCTTCTATGTTATACTGGGGTGGGTGTTGTTGGTTTTTGTCTTTCCAAAGCACCTCATTTTGATTCTCCATTTAAGCTCTGTTCCACATCAATGGATACACAATATTTATGCTTGTGTGTGTTAAATAAGGGTCATTTCTTGGCATATAAGAGGCGAAAAACCACTCAGTGATGTGATATCCCTCACAGTAATATGATGGCCTATATCTTCAAAGGTGATGGGTGATTTTGTATGCCCCAGTCTTCAAAAAAAGTGAGGTTCTGGCAGAGCCTTCCAATAAGCCCAGTGGGGGGCAAAGAACCTACCTAGTTTTAAGGTGGAATTGTGACTCTGCCAGGCTAGGTGCCGGTGCATGCCAACGACCCTATTTCTCAACTGGACACTAACAGAAACATTGCTGGAATCTGTCCGGCTTGTTTGTGGGTTAATATTGATAAAATACTTATTAGAAATATAAGTAAGTGTTTAGTGTTTAGATGCTATTGAATGCTTGCGAGTTGCTGCCTGCATGAATCTTACTCATAATATCTGTGTTCCATACTGTAAAGTGCTCTCTGAGAGTTGTATTGTGAGCCTCTGTCACCCTATGACTCACCCTACAGAAGGGGGACATTAATTAGTGTGAAGAACTGCTCTTCTATAGAAATTGTTATGCCCCTCCTGAAAGAGGAGACCCATCAATGCCAGAAGGGTTCTGGTTGGATCTTACAACTGGAAATGCTCTACATCTGGATTGAGGAATCATCAACAAAAGGGCTACATACTTTTATTGTTCTGCTCTTCTCCCTGTGAAGATGAGTCATGCAAATGGACTCCTCCCATCAGCTGAGTTTGCAGCTCAGAGCACATGGCAGGAGGGTGATAAAAACCCCCAAATTAAAGGAATTAGGTGGCTGTCTGATGCTTGGACTCTGAAGGAGCAAGGTGTTTCTAGGCATAAACAAAAGATCCTCCTCTGCTTAGCATGGGTTAGCCCTAAAGGGCAAATGGAGCTTGCTGATTATAGAAGCCTATATTCACTTTTGAGACCTAAGACTGTAATTCATAGAATCATAGAAATGTAGGACAAGAAGGGACCTTGATAGGTCATGTAGTCCAGTCCCGTGCTCTGAGGCAGGACTAAGTATTATCTAGACCCTCCCTGGGAGGTGTTTGTCTAAACAGTTCTTAAAAATCTCCAGTGACAGAAATTCCACAATCTCCCCAGGTAATTTGTTTCAGTGCTTAATTACCCTTCCAGTTAGGAAGTTTTTCCTAATGTCTAACCTAAATCTGCCTTGCTGCAATTTAAGCCCGTTGCTTCTTGTCTTGTCGGCAATGGATAAGAACAATTTATCACCTTCCTCTTTATAACAACCTTTTACATACTTAAGGACCATTATTGTGTCTCCCCTCAGTCTTCTCTTCTCCAGACTAAACAAACCCTCTTTTTTCAATCTTTCCTCGTAGGTCATGTTTTCTAGACCTTTTATCATTTTTGTTGCTCTCCTTTATATTTTCTTCAATTTGTCCACATCTTTCCCAAAGTGTGGTGCCCAGAACTGGACACAGTTGAGGCCTTACAGTGCTGCGTAGAGTGGAAGAGTTACTTCTCTTTCTAATACATCCCAGAATAATATTAGCTTTTTTTTTTTGCAACAGTCTTACATTGTTGACTCATATTTTGCTGTGATCCACTATAAGCCCCACACCCTTTTCTGCAGTACTCCTTCCTAAGCTGTCATTTCCCCTTTTTTGTATTTGTGCAATTGATTATTTCTTTCTAAGAGTAGTACTCTGCATTTGTCCTTATTGAATTTCATCCTGTTTATTTCAGACCATTTCTCCAGCTTATCAAGATCATTTTGAATTTGAATCCAGTCTTCCAAATCACTTGCAACCCCTCCCAGCTTGGTTTAGTCCACATACTTTATAAGTGTGCTCTCTATGCTATTGTCCAAATAATTTCTGAAGCTATTGAATAGAACCAGGCACAGGACATATTCCAGTGGGATCCCATTCAATATGCCCTTCCACCTCAATTGTGAACCATTGAGAACTACTTTCTGAGTATGCTTGTCCAACCAGTTGTGCATCCACCTTGCAGTAGGTTCAAATAGGGTAGGCTATATTTTTCTAGTTTGTTTATGAGATAGTCATGTGAGACTGTATCAAAAGCCTTACTAAAGTTGAGATATACCACATCTACTGCTTGCCCCCATCAACAAGGCTTAATACCCTGTCAAAGAAGATATTTGGTTGGTTTGACATGATTTGTTCTTGACAAATCCATGCTGACTGTTACTTATCACTTTATTTTCTGCTAGGTGCTTACCAGCTGATTGATTATTTGCACCATTTTCTTTCCAGGTTCCAAAGTTAAGCTGACGGGTCTATAATTCCCTGAATTGTCCTTATTCACATTTTTATTAATAGGCACTATATTTGCCCTTTTCCAGACCTCTGGGATCTCCCTTGTCCTCCACAAGTTCTCAAAGGTACTCGCTAATGGCTCAGAGACCTCTTTAGCTAGTTCCCTAAGTATTCTAGGATGCCCTGCTGACTTGAAGACATCTAACATCTCTTTTAGGCTCCCTGGAAAATCCCAGCTTAAACAAGCTCTAGATGTTGTTATCATGGCTAATTTTTATTATTAAAAATATCATTATAATTTACTATGAAATAGGAGGCTAGAACTAGAGAGCTGCTCAGGAGACTGGATTTATCACATTGCATAAAACGTTCATTAGCATGATCGAGCTTCCTGTTACCACTTTACAGCTTGCTGGGTGAAGGCTGAGAGCGGACTTTGCCCGGGCTCTGAAACCCACAGAGGTAAAGGTGCTCCTGATTGTTATCGCTGTTCTACAGACTTTAAGGAGTTAATTCCTGACTTGACTCTGTCTCCATCTCTCCCCTAGTGAATTTTATGGGCTCCTTTAACTCACAGCACAGAGATCTGACATCTGGCCTTTTGTAATAATCCTCTCACTCATGTTATTTCTTCTGGAAAGGTCTCTTGCTTGCCTGTGCCATAAAGCCCATATTCCAGTCTTCCTAGGCCAGAGTGGTTTGATCTGAGCCCTGCTTTCTTTTTTCACTTAACTCTTAGCAAGAATGAGAGAAAGAAAAGAACACAGGATTTTTTTACCATGGTTTTGCACATTTATTTTCCTAATACCCCTTCTCTCATCACTCGCCAACTTCTTTGATTATAGCCTAGAAGCAGGGCCTCAGCAGGAACAAACTGACATCACTCCATGTCCAGACATTTTTATTTATAACTTCAGTTCCCCACACACTCTTCTTGGAAGGAGTCACCAAGCCACGAGGGTTCATCAGCTGTTTGGTCACACATCATGATGGTGCCGGTGGGCCCTGGACTCTGATGAAGCATTTAGGTCCCCAGCCCAGCAAATACTTAAGCACATGCACATGAGTAATGCCATGGAAACCAATGAGACTACTCATTTGCTCAAAGACAAGCACACGGATCATGACCTTAGTTCAGAAGAGAGTAGGATTGATGAAAAACACTTAGCTCTTATATAGCACTTTTCATAAGTAGATCTCAAAGCACTGTACAAAGGAGGTCAGTATCATTATCTCCATTTTACAGACAGGAAAGCTGAGGCCCAGAGCAGGGAAAGTAACTTGCCCACAGTCACTCAGCAGGCCAGTGACAGAGCCAGAATAGATTGGCACCTTATCCACCCTGCCACACTGGCCACCTCTATTTCAGATCAAGCTGAGTGTGTTTTAACAGCATGAGAGCATGTTGCTTTAAATAAAACAAAATGTGTGGCTGAAATCAACTATTTCGGAACATTTTGATGGCTAGCTGCATACAGGTATGCATGTGTTTTGCAGAGAATGTACACGCGCCTAGAGTTTTAGAGTAGCTCTTTTAATCAAAATAAATGAAGTCATTTAGTTCATCGATCAAATGGGAGCTTCATGGAAAGAAAAGATTCACTCCAATGATTAGATCGCTTGATTGTTGTGGCTGATTAGAAAAAAAAATCCACAAGTTATTTTGACCGTTTCCTTTTAACAGACAAGAAAAGCTGTTTGTAATAACAGAGTGCTGCGTGGTAAATAAATACAAAACGTTTCCCCTCCCCATTTTTTCAGTCTTACAAACCCTTCTTCTATCACTGTAACTGAGCCCTGGCATGGAGAGGGCAGAAAAGGACAAGAGACATCTGACCTAGGCTTTTAATTTACCAGTGTGCCTCAGTTCAGTTTTAATCAGAGACTGCCCCCTCTCAGACAATCTGTTAGGTTAAGGGAGAATTCACCAGCCTTACTGACAGTTTGGCTTCCCTGGATGTGACCTGGGAAGAGACCACCCTCTGCTGGACTGGGAAGGTCCCCTACTGTCACATTTTACACTTGAGAACTGTGTTAAACCAAAAGTCCATTAGAGTCAGCCAGCAACATTGATCTTATGGAACTATTGATTACAATGACATTGATGATACTCAGATAAGTCTCTGTCTTTGCCTCTGCCTCTCCCGCTTTGGCATTGTCCGCACGAGAGCTATTTAACACATTAGCCACTGTTTGGTTCCCCTGGCACATTTGTAGCACACACTCAAAAGTTTGAAGCACATAGAGAGTCCAACCACCATGTGAATCAGCCATGTAATGCTAACTAGCATGTGATTCTCCAGCATGCCAATTTTCCACCACTGCAGTGCCAGCATGGATGGAGATCTCGGGTGCAATGGTCCCAACAGTGTGAATAGTCCTACAACAACAGTTTCACAGCCTCCTAGTGGCTGGTCTGAATTATGCTGATTATGATTCTTTCCTGGCTGTGCCACTAACTTGCTCCGGGCCTCAGTTTCCCCATCTGAATAGTGAAGGAGAGTAACATTTACCAACTTCACAGGGGGATAGTTAGGTGTGAATGAAGGTTGGTAATGTGATTTGAGCTCATCCATTGTAAGGTGCTATAGAAATGCAAAGTGATATTATTTAGGTGTTTGTTTATTATAATAGAAGCTGAAAGCTCCATTTGGCCACTGCCCTGGTGCCCTAGAGAGCTAGTCTGATATGACACAGATTTTTAAAATGTTGTTATTTGTATAAGGGCACCATCAGGAGAGAAAGCCCATTTCTCTGCCTAATGGTGCTTCAAACACTCCTGTGAAGTTGAATTAACACCACTAAAGGGAAAGATTAGAAGTCTCTTTAAAATGGCTCTTGGGAAAGTTTTCAACCCAATCTATCTGCACCCATGACACAGTATAAAGATCCAGATAATGTGAGTGCAATAAAGCCGTAAACACAAGCAGCCTTGGTTTTAAATTAACAGGAGTGTTATTTACATCTGAGCAATTGGATACAGTAGGGCTATTGCATAATTTCCATTATTTCAAAGAGGTTTTTTTTTCCATGTGTGCAGGGAATGTTCAGGTTCGTTAATTAAAAAGGCAATATAGAAATTTTAGTGGGGGAGGAGGCAATTTCCCCCTTTTCCTCTTTTTTTAATTGAGTGCTTCATTTTTATTAAGGTTGGTTGGTTTCTGTCTAGGTCAATACATAATACCAGCGTTTAATTCTCAAAGGAATGGCTGGATAGAAAGCTAATAACATTAAAATGATAATAAATCAGCCCCAACGTAGGTTTTATTATCTCGTTTTGGTTCAATTTTGTTAATGAATGAATCAGGCTTTCCACCCGCCAAACAGCTTTTCAGTCAGAGGTTTCTTTACTGAAAGCTACTTTGCCTTTTTTGGCCTTTCTGGCCCCAATCCTCAGGTATTTAGGCTCCTAACTGCTACTGAAATCAGGGACAGTTAGGAGCCGAAATATGTCTGAGGATCTGGGCCTTTCTCCTCTCCCCAGCTGCAGCCTGATCCAAAGCCCATTGATGGCAATGGGAGCCTTTCCATTGACTTCAATAGACTTTGTATCAGGCCCTACATTAATTTCTCCTTCACGTCACAGGAAATGTATCTGTCTGGGTGAGTGCTTCGTGTGAAGGAAGGGGTTAGCAGAAACATAGGAACTGCCACAAAGTTCTCAACATTTTCCCGACTGGGGACCCCACTCCTGACATCATCCTCCCACATAGCCAGGATCTAGCTGGGCCTTCCCTCCCATTTACCCATTTGGGAAGGGAAGTGTGTGTTTGCAAGGCCCTGACACCTGTCTGTGACTCACCCATGTCGCGTGTGCTACATCTACAGTGGGGACCGTGTAGACCAGCTTCTTGCCACCAACCATGTCCAATGCCGCTTACTTCACTGAAAGCTGCAAGAGGGCAATTATGGCATAACCTGTCCTTAAGGGAAGTTTCTTCCCAACAGGCTAACTTGTGTCACTTAGGGGTTGGCTTCTGCCCTGAAACAACTGACGAGCCAAGTGATGAAAACAAATGACTGGGTCTAACTGCATTGCATTGCATACCAGGCTGGACCAAAACTCCTGCATTCCATTTTGGGGTGTTCTTTTATCATATTTATTTGTGGCTGGCAATTTCAAAAGTATACACAAGTTGCTCTGGGACCTAACACCTGCAGAATCCCCCATAATGAGCTAAAGTAAGCCTGCCATTACACACTATCTATTCACTCAGGCCCAGTTCAGCAAAGGAGTTATTATGCACGTCTTTAGACTGGCTTCCAAGGGACAAAGCATTTGCTTAAAGTTAAGCACATTCTTAGACCATTTGCAAAGCGGGGGCCTAAAAAAGGATGTGAAGCTAGACGGCCAGACCTAATAATGTGTTTGTGAAAGGCCTGGTGAGCCACAACAAAATCTTGCCACTCACCTTGGGCCTTATGTTTTTCCTGAAGTCTTTCCATTTACTTCAATGGGCTTTGGGTCTGGCCCAGAGAGGTTAGACGGCAAGGAATTTTTTGAATATAAATTGTGGCAGGTGTGTGTACTGACCACTATGCCTGCTTATGCCTGTGTCATAGTTAATGATTCTGTTGTGAAATGTTTGTTAGATCTCTTGCTTTCTTTTATTTCATAGTCACATTCCTTCAGAGACATTACAAATACATTTTGAAAGCAAATTTATGGGCCATTATTTTATCAGAATGCATCAAAGCAAAGAATCAAAAACTAGGCAGAGAAAAAAAAGTTTTTTGTGCCAGCCACTTAAACCAAATTGCCTTGAATAAGATTACAAGTGCACCAGGATATGGCCTTTGGAGTCCTTGGATTACTGTCGTTTGGATCCTATTGCTGCATAATCTTTTCATGTAAATCAAGATAAATTCAGCATGAAATCCTGATGAAAGCACTAGTAATCTTTTAGTTCTGATTTGTTTCCTTGCTCCAGGTTTGTGCTCTGGATTGGTAAACCTTTCTTGTTAATTAAACTGAAACCATGGCGCCCTCTAGTGTTACCTCGCTCTCAAACTGCAGTTGGCAAAGACTTTGGAAGCATTCTAAACCTCAAGTTTTTGCATCTCCTTTCCACTCAGTGGAAACCTGAGCCATGAAATGAAAGAAAATTACACTAGACCTAATGTTAGGGAAACAGCGGAAAGGTGCAGCTTCTCAGCAAGGGCAGCAATACGCTCTCACTGTTTACCACAGTCCAAAGGATTCGGTAACTGTTGGACCTGAAACGGTTTGGTAGGTACTGTGGCCAAAAGTTGTCTCTGTTTGCTTTCTGGTGTCACATGTATTGAATGGACCGATGTACCCTTTCCCATGGACAAATCTTTATACCCAAAACCCAGCTGACAGGGTCTCACTAGTAACTGCATTGTAATGATAATAACTGGAACATACTTGCCTCTCCAAAGGATATATACATAGGATTGGAAGGATTAGATTTTTGTAGGTAAATGTTTCATCGTACATACACAAACTGACAAAAAAATATTGCCCTCACTAAGAATAAACATTTACAGACAGGCAAAGTAAGAAAAATGTTGCTTGAGAGCTTATTAGAGTTTGATTTAAGGATATTTACTTCATATGTTGACATGTGACTTGTGACATGGCACTTAGTCTTGCAACAGTGATAAAGCTTTAACTCTTTGAATCTCAGTGTCTACTGTCATTAAATAATGATTGTCTGATCCCTGGTGCATGACCCCTGCCCCATAATTTCTCACAATTGTGAAAATTTAAATTGATACAAATTGCGGGGGGAATGCTTAAAACCCATAATTTGGTGCAGCTGTGAAAATTTAAATCAATACAAAAAAAAATTATACATAAAAAAATAAAAGTTGGATTCTGACAAGCCTATATATAAAATGTAAAGGAAAGGTAGAGCCCAGAGGCTGAATACAAGAATTTGAAACAGGCAAAGGAATAACAGGGTAGTAGCAAAGCAGAAGATGGGATGCAAACGTAGCAACGATTCACTCATCATTTTGCACTGTGTAAACAATAAACATGGACAAAAATTCTCCTTACACTTATTTTCCTCCAGCTGTATCTGTAAAATCATTTTCTCCAAACAGTAAAGGGAAGTAGTGGGACTGTGTGCTTGTATGCATGACTATATCTTTGTGTATCTAGGATGTATGTGCATGACTTAATACTTAATCAGGTCTCATTACAGGTAGGCTGGACTAGATGACCTCTTGAGATCCCTTACAGCCATACATTTCTATGATTTCTGTGACTCTGTGTGTGTGTAGGAACATAGGAATCACCATCCTGGCCAGACCAGTGACCCATTTAGCTCAGTATCCTGTCCCCAAATGGACCAGTCCTAGATGTGTCAGAGTAAGGTGTAAAAACCCACAGTCGGCTGTTGTGGCATAATCCAGGGGTGGTGGAACCTGGGGCACTGTGGGCTGGCACAATGGAAATACTGTGAGGGGCTGATCTACGTTTTCACCCCCACATGAGTTGTTTCACATGATCAGGCCAGGTGGGACTCTGCAGCTGCTGGGGGCAGAGGTGAGAGTGGGATCTGGATGGGTAGGGTGACCATACACCCCATTTGGCCCATTAAGCTCTGTACCAGACATCCTAAATTTTCTGGCAAAAATGGACATTTGTCTCTTTTTCTCTTGCCCGGGGGGGGGGAGGGGGAGGGGGGGCACAGAGGACTTTTTCAGGCAAGAGCAAATGGGACAAATGCCCAGTTTTGCCAAAAAAAAAGTCATGACCTCCGTGATGTCAGCTCAGGCAAGCAGCGATGCCAGAAGGCTCGGGCCAGCCTCATGTGGTGGGGCTCAGGCTGTCAGCCCTGGTTTGGGTTGACGGCCCTGCGTGGCAGGGCTCAGGCAAGCAACGATGCCAGGTGGCTGAGACCAGCCCTGTGCACGGCTGGGCTGGCATCACTGCTTACCCAGTGTCCCATTTTCAGTTGAGGGAAATATGGTCACCCTACGGATGGGCTGGATCTAACCCCATGGCGTCTAGGAACAGGTAGGCACCAGGGTGACTGGGCTGAGCCTGGGAGGAGCTACCCCCAGTGTGAATCACTGGGAGCCTCCCCGCCACCCTTCTGCCCATACCCCCACCTTCCAAGTGCCAGTGGTGGCTTCCCTCATTTCCCATGCTGAGCACCCACTACACTCTCCTTCCTATCCCTGACAACCCTCCCTCTCTACCCCTGACTCATACAGATGTCCAATCCCATTTTTAGACATGCAAAATTCTTTCCGCATGCGTATTCATGACTATATGTGTGTGTGTATGCGTGTAGTATGTATATGCATGACATGATTCTATTTGTGTGTGTTGCTGACTGTTTGCCTTCACCCGTCTAATCTCTGGAGGTCACAGCTACTAGGACATACTTTAAAAGAAAGGAGAGTGAAATTAACTTTTTCAAATATTTTTCCTCAGTTGATAATTGTAAATAACCAACCGTAGTGTTCTGAATGATCTTTGGAAGCATAGTCCCTAGCATTCCTCTCCTTGCCTTGATAAACTCCTTGATCAACCCAGTGATGTCACTGGAGCCACCCTGATTTACATAATCTGAGAGACTGGCCAAGTCAATTCTGGTTTACTGCAATTTTCAGGTGTACTGAATGCTCGTTCTCTGAAAGCGGCATATTATTTGTCGCTAAATAAGAAGCAAACCTACCACTTCTTCTTCAAATAATCCAGTGTGCAGTTTGAATAAAGGTGACTGCACAGTGCCAGTTAGCATCTGCTGCCATTGAAGATATGACAATATCTACCTCCAATATTTATACCTCAATATCTACCTACACTTGTGTTGAAATATAGGGAGACAGTTTTATGCAATTCATCAGGCCCCTAGTTCTTCAAATATGTATGCATGTGTTTAATTTTAATGCAATTGAACACAGTGGGAATACTTGCCTGCATAAAATTAAGGAGCAACTTAACTAATTGCAGGACTGGGACCAAATGGCTTGATTTTCAAATGTGCTGAGATTCTATAGCTCCCATGGACTTCAGTGATAGACACCTGTGCTCAGCTCTCCTGAAAATCAGACCATAATATTATAAAAATTCTTGTTTTTCAAAGAGTACATTAAGGCCCTGGTCCCGCATGCACTCAAGCACCAGAGTAACTTCAACTTATGTGAGTAGCCCCATTGAACTTGATAGAACTCCTCACCTGTGTAACGCTAAGCATATGTGTAACAGTCTATAGGATCCGGACTTAGTGAATGGTGCCTAATTAAACAATCCTGGAGAGTGAAGTCCTCTTTGTCCTCAAACTGGTACAATTCAGATGACTCCACCATTAAATAAATATAGCCCATTCCTGATTTGGAGGGACCATCTCTAGGGATGCCTATAGAGAATTCAGTTTCCTTGGCCCACTCAATCCCTTGGCCTCTTTGCTGAGACAACACAGGAACAGTAAATTCTAACTGTGATTTGTACACAAGAATTCCTCTCCAAACTGGACTGGCATTGCCAGCTCCTTTTCACATAAACAACCTACCAATCATGAACTGGTAACAATTTTTGGTCCTATATGTTTCATGTGTCTGTAACCCTTACCAAACTCCTAAACCATTAGAACTCATGGAAAGGTGCATCACTGCTGACTGAAGTAGTTTTGTGTTTGTTATTTAATATAGGGCTTTTATCACTGAATATCTGTGACATCCACCTCTCTCCACTTGGGAATGTTTATGATACTTGTAATACTTCCATGTACAGACCTAGCACTGTTTGAAAACATGAATGAAGTTTCACAACAATGCTGTAAAGGAGGCATGTATTATTATCCCCATTTTACAGGTGAGGAAACTGAGGCACAGAATGGTGATGTGATTTGCCCCAGGCAGCACAATAATCCCATAGCCCAGTGGGAAGAGAAGAAGGGTGTTTGTGTAGTGAGGCCATCAGACTGGGATTTAGGAGGCATGGACTCTGCTTCTGGCTCTGCCACAAACTTCCTGTGGGACCTTGGTTGCATCACTTCATCTTTCTTGCCCTCTAGAAAATGGGGATAATGTTGCTTCCTTTCCCCTAGCAGTGTATTTAGGATGAAATCCATGTCATTTAGGCACCTAAATATCTTTGAGGATCTGGGCCTAACCTCTGTGGGCAGAACTCTCTTTCTCTGTGTTTGTACCTAGCCCAATGAGACCTTCTTCTCAGCTGTAGCTACTAGGCCCTCCTAGAACACAAATAATAAATAATAAGATCTTGTGGCTCCAGCCCTCTTTCCCTCTCCCCATCACACCCCCAGAAAATGTGTCAAAATGTTTATTTTGCTTTATCTGCAGGTATTTGATCACCTTGAGGAGGTCCATAACTCTTGAGGGAGGAGTCTGGTTCTAGTACCAAACAAAAGGCGTTCTTTTTGTTGGAAGCCTCACCAGCCCAACGTAGTCTTCTGTAAGAGTCTGTTCCTTATTCAAGACCATGACCTGTGACCTTCAAGGTCAGACATTTCTAATCCCAAGAAAACTATCCTTGGTCAACAGGGGATTCTGTCTCCAAATTCCTAGCAATGGAAGGCGGTTGTCTATACAAATCCCACCCCCTACACGAAAGAGAACAACCTCACATTAGCCCAAATAATATATGAGAGCCAGTGGCGTTTGGGAAGAGGGGGTGGAGGGAGAGTCTTTTAAAAGACCCCATTTCAGCGGGACGCTTGCTAAATAGTTTCAGGGTGATGTAGTGGATTGGCCGCCTGCCACTGAGGTAGGCAACCAGCCAGTCTGGAGATTCTTTGTACCTATTGATTTTCGGATCCACCTTTTTATTTATTTTATTTTATTTTATTTTTAATGGCGGAATAGAGGAAATCCACACGCCTTCCTGAACTAGAGAGCGGAAGAGATTGAGAAGCTAGATATGGCCAAGTTTAGCCGCCTGTCTGCTCTGTACGCAGCTCTGTAGTAACAAGGGCCCATTCCACTTTAGGTGCGGCGAAGCTTTGACACTGCACAGGGAGGAATCATAAAAACTCTTAGGGAAGGTCCTCAGACGAAGAAGGGGGCGGGGGCGAGCAAAAGAGGGCTCAAATCTCTTCACTTTAAAGTGGACTTTAGCTATGACTTCTTTTTTTATGGCATGGGCCTTAAAGGGAAGGATCAAAGACACCTTTTGCAGAAGTCATGGCGTCTGAGCCAGGAGGAAAAAAATATATCTGATTACTTTCCTGCTGGAGGTGTTGAAACTGTTGCTGGTTGAGGTGTTCCTCTGGTTATTATTTTCCTCTTCCTTTTCCCTGCCTTGAGGGTGATTGAAGTGGCATGTGAAAGGCTGAAAATCCACCCAGCTGAGAGCAGGATTCGACGCCAGACGTTCTGACCATCCGGCGGGTTCAGACCAAGTCGTGAGTCAACTCCCGTTGCAAGGTTTGAGTGTTTAAATTCATGCTAAATCCCTAGGCGTCTGAGCGGGAAATCAAACACACAAAGAGAGACAAAGTTAAATGAAGGAGTGATATGAAACTGTGTCCTGTAACTTGGGTCATAAAATAAATTGTTACCTTGTAGTTTTCGGTGTAAAACTCAGGTAAGGTGACTTTTTGCAAGAAAGATTTGTGGGTTTGGTTTTTGTTTTGTTTTTTAAACAGGCCTTTAGGTTTAAAGATGACACCCCTTTAGTGAAAGCAGTGGCTATGATAGATAGATAGATAGATAGATAGAAGGGGTGCATGGGGGGATAGATAGATAGGTAGATAGATAGATAGATAGATAGAAGGGGTGCATGGGGGGATAGATAGATCGGTAGATAGATAGATCGTAAGAATAAATAAGGTATTTCGAGTATAGGCAAGATATTTTAATACTTTAGTTACCATCATAGTTTGCCAATGAAAGCGGTCTAAGGACTTAACATTTTAGGCTGGAAATGAAGCCTTTGTCAGAAGCAACATTGTAAGCATCTCTTTTCTGATCACCATGTGACTTGACTTCATGTGGCACCATTTTCAAAACCCTGTGCTTTCTCCATGGCTTTCCATGGCTTTACAGCGGCTCAGCAGACCGTTGGAAAGGGGTGGGACGTGGGGGGGGGGGGGGGGAGAATCCACTTGTCGGGTTCACTTTAAAAACACCAAAGAAAATACGGAGGATATTTAAAATGTTACCTAAACAACGCAAAACAAATCGTTTCAACATATCATATACGATATAATCGCCTGTGCTTGATCAAGTAGCAAGCCTAGCATGAGAGATAATATAATACGGATCACATGAATATCTGTCGATTCTCAGAAGTATGAAGCCATGGGGGGGAGGGGGGGGAGGAGGGAGGGAGATTCTTGAACTAAAATTAAAGACTCTGGAATTGGTGGGTGATTAACTGCCCGGATGCAATCGGAATTGGGCCCACTGTGTATTGTAGGTACATTTAGCGATGGCCATCGTGTGACTAGACTCTGCAGTCTGCTTCACTGAATGTTACATGGGCAGTAGATTTGCCAAGATTTCGTTTTTCGTGGTCAAATGCTTAGTTTAAAAGGGGAGGGGAAGACTGCTTTTAAAATAAAATTACCTTCCTCTTGCCTTCTACTCCTGAAATGGATGCCCTTTTATTAACATCGATCGGGCCCTACTTCTTTCAAATTATAGGTTTTTTTGGTGAACTTGAACGGGATAATTAAATTATAAAGTGAGATGATTCTCTTCTTCTTCTTCTTCTTCTTCTTCTTCTAGTAAGGCCAATAGCAATGCTATGGTATAGATTTCCCCATACTATCCCCTTTTTTGGATCTTATCCAGTTACCTTCTCCCTCTCCCTCCCCCCCACGCCTCCAGAAAAATTAACTGCTAAAAATGTCTGCAACAGTAACAGACTTCTACGGGTCATTCAGAAAACACATCCAGTTGAATACGCTATGAAAAACTTGCAACACTTATCTATCACCTATAAACAGATCTGGTGGCTTGAGTGCACGTGAGGGGTACTCTAATTCTCTTTATCATGTTGCTACCCTTAAACCAGATTGAGATGATACTTTGAACCACAAAGTGAGCCTGCAAAGTAACTCAAAACTTTGTTAGCAGCAAAGGCCCGACCCTGGAGGCAAAACTCTCACTGAGCCAGAGTCCAGCACCCAAGTGTTCTGATGATGGGGACGGCTGTGTGGAAAGGTCCGACCATTAGAAACAACGTTTTGTATATGTTTGCAAAATCCCATGTAGACAGCAAAGGGGGAGATATTTTTTTGACACAGGAACACCTAGAAAGTAAACACTGTAGGGGGGGAGGGGAAACTTCGACAGGGAGTGTATATTTCGCAGCCACGGTTTAAATACATTTATCAGAGTCAGTTACTAATTATCCTTAATTCAAGGACAGGTTTCAGAGTAGCAGCCGTGTTAGTCTGTATTCGCAAAAAGAAAAGGAGGACTTGTGGCACCTTAGAGACTAACCAATTTATTTGAGCAATTTATTTATTATTTATTTGAGTCTTAATTTAAGACTATTTTAAATTCTTCCGGTTGCCAGAGGTCTAGTCTCCAAGTAGGAATGTCTCACCCAAGAATGCCTCTCCGCATTCCATGTCAAATGTATGAATTCCGTATTCAGTGTTGATATGAACAAAATATCTCAGACACAGTCTGGAACAGTTTGAAACCTTTTAAAAATGACACCTGAGAGGCGAAAAAAAGTTAGAGGAGTCTAAGCCCAGGCACGGCTATTTTATAACCGATGCTTTGCTTCTCTGGGAAGTTTTGTTAAACCAGTTTTTGGAGCTCGCAAACAGCTGTCAAGATTGTCTGTCTTTGAGTGAATTATCCACTGTGATTTACTAATCTCTTACTTTTTAAAAGACTCAGATAAAATAACACTATGTGTGTGCGCGCGAGAGAAAGTAAGACATCACATGTTATCGCAAGATTAGCTTCAATCAATCTGTGGCGAAAAATATCTTCCCTGCCTGCTTATTCCTTAGAGGGCGGCTGTATTTCAAGGCGAAATTGGATAGGCAGTTTCCAAAGATTGCCCCCATCCTGCAATTTATAACTCTCTGATCCAAACTGCGGAGTTTGGAAAGTGTCCATTCAACCCCCCGAAATTTAAAGGGTTTTCAATGAGAGCAGGGGGAGGATTTTGTCACATATAACATCATTTTCCCCCCTCAACGACAGAGATAGGATTCATTCAGAATGTTTTTTAAATGTCCTGTGCGACCACTCGTCGAAACCTGCAAATAATCCATTACAAAAAATGCACATGATTCTATGATTCACATGTATAATACATACTGCTGTGGGGTGTGCAGAACTTGGCTTCCTTCTTTCTTCCAAGGCAAGATTTTCTTTCTTTCTTTCTTTCTTTCTTTCTTTCTTTCTTTCTTTCTTTCTTTCTTTCTTTCTTTCTTTCTTTCTTTCTTTCTTTTAAAGAAAGGTACAATCTAAAACAGTTTATGCAATAAATGCCTTTCTCACTGGTTCTGATCCAGTGTTCGTGGGTTTACACCCCATTACTCCATTGAGTTCATCGGGGTAACTGCTGATTTACACAGATTGGAGGTCAGAATCAGGCCCGCCGCGTTTCCCGTTGCTAGAGCATTGAACTTTGCTTATCAAGGCAATGTTCTTATTCCGCTATGTCTTGAACAACCGGCCAAGACCTTGAATTTCGTGGGGAGGGGGAAGAGTTAATTTAGAAAGTTAGCCTATTGGAAAAACTAATCGGAACAAATATGCGCATACCAAGTTAGACCATTTCTCTGTGTGAGTCCATTATGGACGAAACTCTACCTAGCGCCACCACAAATATTTAATCCTGGAAAGTAACACTTGTTTCATTTCACAGTCCAGCGATCGTAAATACATAATGGCCTGCCTCAAAAGCATTCGAATTCTTTTTTTGCTGACATGCTCAATTCCAGCTGCTCGTGACTAATAACGGTGGAAAACCATCCAGATGATCCGAAAAAAAGGCAACATAATGAAATGCAGGACGAGTCACCCGTCTTTTCAACTTTCAGAAGGGGGATTAGTTTTTTTAATGCAATTATTTACTTATTGGTTCATTTATATAGTCCCCATCAGTATGAAAATTGAAAAAATATAAGATAAATTTGGAATAGGAGGCCAGGTCGTCTTGTCTTTAACGTGCTATGTACGGTTGTGTCTGCCATATGTGTATATATTTAATGTATGTCCCAGTTGTATATATATTTTAATAGCTATACCATAGGTGTATGCATATTTCTCTCTTTGTATGTGTGGATACAGCCAATGGATTGGTTAGGTTACCTTCTCCATTCAGTTCCTTTAACCCTAACTTCCAAAGGCAGGGTTAAAAAAGTGTAATTGGGAAATCAACTTCTTGTTGTTAAAATTTAGTTCTGTGTAGAGGGAAGAGGTGTGCCTTCCATGATCAGATATACATTCCCGCCCTCTTCACAGCTCAGATCCCTTCTCCCTTGTCCATCAAAGGTTTCATGCAATAAGTCTTTCCTAAAAAATACCCAGGAACATCCCCAAATATTATTGGGGAGGTTAATAATAATTGTATTAGAGTCACGCGCTTGGAGGGAGAGACAAGGAGAAGCTCAACTTTAGCTACAGATGTTTTCTTTTTGGGGAGGGGAAACACCCAGTCCCCTGAAAAAAAAAACCCAGCAAAGTTTCCCATTAAAATTGACACCATGGGATGGCCCTAGCGGTCACGTCCACCTCGGATTGGTTCGCTCGCCGGAAGTTGCTCGCAGACGCCCTTTCCAACAGATAAGTCAACTGCTAGAGACCCTTTTTTTCCCTTCCCCCCAAAGTATATTTTGTCACAGCCCCAGCCCCACAGATCCCGGTGCTGCTCCATGTGCAGACGACCCTCCCATCGGTGCTAGGGCCCAAAACAATCCGTGACAGCTGCTTCTCGGCCCCCATCTCCCCCCCCGCCCCTCCCCTTCTTCCCATTGCAAACTGGGGGATGGGGGGGGGGGAAACATTTCCCTTACCTCCTTTTGGGGTGAGATGAGTCGTCACCAGCCAGGACCGCTGCGGTACCTTCCGCCTCCCTTCCACTCAGGTTGGGGGGACCCAGCAGGGCGCGGTGCTCCCCAGCACAGAGATCCCCGTGGGGGTGCACCCAGAGGCAAAGACGAGCCGTCCAGTTTGGGATTTGATGACGAGAACTATCCAGCCCCGCAGCCAGAGGGGTCCACTTTCTCCAGGCTTGAGTCCGAAACTGGGGCCACCACCAGCCCCGGGACTGGACCTAGCCAAAGCATCGGCACCTCTTCCCAGCCCCAGGTAGCCACCAAGCCTGCAGGTTCCCAGGTGCTTTCGTTGCCTGACCACTTCACCCCTCCTGCTGCTACCGGGCACCGGCGAGAAAGCAGCCCTTCGTCATCTTGCTCGGATACTGTAAAGGGGGACTATGAAGCTTCCATTAGACTGAAACCCGGCTATGGATCATCCGGGACGGGGAAAACGGAAGAGCAGCGTTTTTTCCTCCAGGAGGCTTCACTTTTAGACAGGCCTAAAGACGACCCAACGGCGCAAGAAATACAAGGTGGGTACAGAAAGCAAAAAAAAGAAGGCCAAAAGCAGGTTTGCAGTCGAAACAAGGTGATTTTAGCCAGACTGCCAAGGAGCGGAGGGGGGGGGGGAGGGCGGGGGGGGGGAGGTGGGCTTCCCCCCCTCCCCTCACTAACACAATGACCCTTTAGTTAAAAATTAATTTACAGCACCCAAGCATTCATGGCCGACTCAATTACAGCCCTCATTCCTGAGTGGCCCCATAGGAAAGATTTAAAAATAAAAGAAAATAACCCAGCGCTTGGAAAGATTTTTTTTTTTCGCGATGTCTAGGCTGTACCGTAAACGAAAACGCATTTTTGCCCTGATATTCTTCTAGCTAAGAGATCCAAAGTCACAGACAGACAGGTAAGTCAGTTATGGACACAGTACGTTTGGAATAAAGGTGGGTAGGCGACCGGGGAACTAATTTGGAGGGTTTCTTTTCATAACCTGCTGAGCCCTGATAATTTCCCATGTGTAGATTCCAAAGAATGTTGCATTCTTCTCATCAGACTTGCAGACACCTGTGTAGGAAACTCCAGGGCAGTTTAGCTACATGAACTGCCCATTAGACCTGTTTTTTGAATTATAATTTAATTCCAACCCTCTGAAATATTTACCTAAAGCCAGCCTTGCCTTGCCTTGTTTTTCCCTAAATGTCTGGATCTGAGGCAAAATCCCCCCCCCCCATATGTGTCTCCTTTAGCTTGTGTGTATTTGGGGGAGAGGGAGGTCATCGTTCCAGTCCATAATCAAACATGGCTTTAAAAAAACAGCTATCGCTTTCGACCCTAGAAATCGAATTAAAATGAAATCACCAAGGCTATGCAAAATTGTGGACTCACCACAAGTATTGAAATGGCAAAGAGGACTTTTCTGCTGGGGGGTATACGTGAGGGTGGGGATTTCTTAAACTGCAACCAGGATCTTCATAATAAAAGCACCAAATTGTGAGATTGCACTTTTAATGGACTACCTCGCTTTAGCCAAGTTACCCTTTTTATTTTCACGAAGCCATCCTAATTTCTTTGCTTCCTGATACATTTTTAACGGCGCTATTTATATTGGTTATGTAATTGCTATCCTTTGAGTGGACAAGAAGGGCTGTCTCTTAGACTTGAAATTATGCGGTCATTTCAACAGGACTGCCAAGTCCACCCACCTCGGGAGAACTCGTCCGGTTTATGTTCCTCTCCACGTCTATAGTGCTGTTTCTCCATAGAGCTTAGATAGATAGATATACATTTTGCTTCACAATTATTGTAACTTTAAGTTCAATTGCCTGGAAGTTCCCTACTTTCTCTAGTTCTCTACTAACAGTGTTGAAAACCGTGAAAACGACCTGTTAGTGCAACGGGCTTATTTAAACAAATGAATCCATTAATTCTTAACTGTATTCCCCTCTGAAACTAACCTGAGGTTAGCAATTTGAATATTTTATTGAAATAAGAGCATAGTTTTGTATATTTCCTGGACTGCCTTTGTCAATCAGCAGTTCTAATTCTTGGCAACGGAGAATTATTAGAAAGATTTAAACCTCTTTCAAAAGTATCCCTGGAATCAAGGTAACTGGATGAAAGTACTCGAAGCAAAACAAAAAGCAAACTACCTCCCCCCCACACACACAAAAAAAAACTCCAACAACCCTGAAAACAGGTTATGTTGTAATCTTTCGAAGTTTTTTTGGTAGGTTAATGCCTGAAAGAAAAGGGTTTACACTATGATCCCTTGAGGTTATATGTGAAGCAACTAGACTAAACATTTAATTTGGTAAAGTTAAATGTGCATATACAGATTGACTGCTCATTGGATCATAAAATAAGTTTTTTTAAAAAAACATTTTGGTATTCCATTATTTAATGGCAATCAACCTAATGTTTCCTATATTATGCTGTACCTGCTGCTAAATTACTTTTTAAGGCTTAGCCACTCTGCCAAAATACTCTACTACTAATTAAAGAACATTTCAACTGACTGAGTCAGTAACTTTGCAGCGTCTGCAGAGACCAATAAAGATTTAAAAATAAAGTTTGGGTTTTTTTTTCACACTGAGAGCTCGATCCTGCTAAGCACATGAAAGCCTTTACTCACGTGAGTTGTCTAAGGGATTGTTCATGTGACTAAAGTTACGTGCTGAATTTAAGGATTGGCGTTCACCATGACAATCAGTTTAACCCCAACTGCATTAAAAACTAGATTATGTGTGTTTAAATATGTCCCTTATTAGCCACAGAAACAAGGCTATTGACCTCTAATACATTAAAAACAAAGCAGCAAACAAAACCTGAAGCACGCTGCTGCGGAAATATAGTTTAGCGTTTGTGCCTTGCCACAGAGGAACACTTTTGGTTTTTATCTTCCTTACAAAGCGTTCACTTATATTTAGCACCTGCAGACAATAAGAGAAGTATTTTGAGAAAACTTTTAACTGTGAGGGAACCAGGTCCGTAGGGGTTTTTTTATATATATTTCTTAGTGTCTGAAAAATTCCTCTCCGCTGTTGGGAGACCTGATTCTGCTCTTAAGTACAAGGATCTATATCATGGAAAACAGAATTTGCTCCTACAGTTCGATTTGCTTAATTCTTCACATACTGGGGGGATGTGATCATGCTGTAATGACATATAAGGTGTGGGTCGGATTCTAGGGTTTTCTATCCAGAAAATGACTCAGTCTAGAAATGATTTTAGGCCCTGGAAACGCATTCACTGACAGCTGTTTTTCAATATGTTCAGGTGTATGCTGGACGGACCAAAATGATGTGTCGAATGGCTTCCTATTGAGTTCTTTGACTCACTTAAATGGACACCGTCGATTTTTTTTAAAAAATCGCTTTTCTCTGAATCATGTTGACTTTCTATCGTTGCACCTGTCTCCGAAAATGACTGAAAGAGATTAGATTGAGAATTTTTTTTTTAAATTGTGCCCATTTGACAGCAGCAACTTGTGTCAAGTCAGGTTCACTTTTCACAGTCAATTCCTCCTTTGTTTTGTGGGAAACTTTACCACAACAAGAGGTCAAATAGTATTCAATACAATCATAAATTGTTAACATGTAATTGTAAAACCACAGACAACTGGCAGGGGGCTTCAGGAGCAGGTCTAATACCTGAAACTACCTTTAGCTTTAAAAAAAAAATTGAGCATAAATTACAAATTGATGGTGTCTCTTTCAGTTTTGCAAGGATGATTATATTATATCTTATATATTATATTATATCTTTTTCCCCCTTAATTTTTTCCACCACTCTTTTATTCTAGTACATGCACACATTAAGGTGGGATATGACATCTTATACTGGATATGATTTTCACTGGTCCTTGGAGTCTTACATGTCCTGTGGACATTTCCAGCCAATCGCTTTCGCGTCTAAATTTCGGAGACGAAGGCTGTGTCGTTTCATTATCTCTGATCAGGGTTATTTCACTGCGCGCCTTGTATTAATTTGCTAATCGCCATGTGTGATGCTGCGGCTTTAGTCTTCGAGTCTGCATTGTAAGACTGGTCCTCGCAAAATGTGATGCATTTGATTCATTTATGTACGCCTGAACGTCAGTGAACGACTAATATAATAAAGTGAGTTCCGCTGGTAATAAGAAAACTGTAAAACTACGCAGTTGTGTAATATAAAGGCTTCTGGTTTTAATTTCATTCCTGGGTTGCTATCTCATATAAAGCTGCTTGGGACTGGAAAAATCTTGGTTATTCCATGCCTTACAGAAACTTTTTTTAAAAGCATAATTCAATTTCTTTTATCTGGGATTCACAACAGATACCTGGGTTCAGTGAAAAAGGAGCTAAAAGATTGTTACTGACAGTCTAAATTCAGGTACCTTCCTCTGAAGTTGGTTTACAGAGAACTAGTTTTTTTTTTAAAGTGGACAAATTAGTTGCGTTTTCTGACTCTTTTAATGAATAGAAAATTATTCTTTCTTTCTTTCTTTCTTTCTTTCTTTCTTTCTTTCTTTCTTTCTTTCTTTCTTTCTTTCTTTCTTTCTTTCTTTCTTTCTTTCTTTCTTTTTCATTTGCATCAAAACACAGTTACAAATGTTTGTCTTATACTTGGCAGAGGATTCAAAAGCTGCAGCTATAACTGGCAGCTGGCTGACTGCAAAGGGTGGAAAGGAAAAAAGAAGCCCTTATACTAAATACCAGACGCTGGAGCTGGGAAAGAAATTCTTCTTTATGTATTTGACCAGAGAGCGCCGCCTAGAGGTCAGACGAAGTGCCAGCTTCACAGATTAGACAAAATCTGGTTCCACAACCGCAGGATGAAACTGAAAAAAAATGACCAAAGATAATTGGGTGCGACCAGAATTTAACAGCTCAGTTCTCATTGTGACAAGTGACTAAATAAAACCAACGCAAATCAATTTGTGGGGAAGAAAGGGAGGGGTAATATTTATTTTTTTGTCTTTGTTACCGCTGCTGTAACAATGTTAAGGGGTTTCAAATATATATTTTATTATCTCTTAAACCATGTGGTTAAGAAATATTCCGACGTAGTGTTTTCTGTTTGTGATATATCCTTCAGGCTGAAGCATAGTTAAAAAGAATTCACTCTAAAGTAATAGCCCCACTGACATTTCTTTCGAATGGCGCTCCTACAATGCTAGACAGTAAGGGTTTTTAAGACAACTTTTTAATCTTATCCATTTAAATGCGATAAGCACCTTCCATATGTAACACATTCTGGCTGAAAATATTCCCCCACTCTTACAGAACTGATGACAAATACTCCCAGAGGCTAGTTCTGATGGATGGGAACCCTGACAAACAGCTGTTGTAACAATATTTTAATAAAACCATAGCGTGGTGCAGGTCTAAATAAAACATAATGAGAACTTGAGCGTCAAAAGCACATATATATATATGTATAATATATAATATATATATAATATATATATATATAAAATAGATACAGACACAGATATACATATATTGATATATACGCATACACTTTCATTTTCCCTTGCCTATTAATTATTTTAGCAGGTATCTCTTGACGAGTGGAAGTTGTCCTATAGCTAAGATATCCATTAACTATATGAGAGCAGGAGCTGGTCTGTGACGCCTAAATTTAAAACCTTTTGAAGAACTTTCGCAACAGCCAGAAAGGGGGTGGGGGTGGGGGAATCCCATTACTTTAAAATGTTATTCCAGCTCAAGGATTAAACCCAATATATAGTTTATGTAGTTTTATTATGATTATTATTAAGCTTTCCATTATTTATTTTAAACCTGGTCGTGAAATTATATGGCACATGCAGTTTTGTACTTCACACTTATCTAGGTCGTTTTATTTATGTTTCAGTCTGTAATTTGATGGGGGGTGGTGTATTTAATTTCCAAATTTGAGCAGTGAAAGCTCAATGATAAACATATTCTTTCAGTTTGTTGTTTTGTATAAGTGGAAGAGCTCTCAGTACCAATGTCACTCCAACGCTGGAAGCTTTGAAGAAGATAAATGAAAAATGTTTGATCTAGTGGTTTCAATTTTTTAAAAAAAGTCTCTGTAGCAGATAGAATTCAATATAAGACGTTTTGACAGGTGTGGGGCGTGGATTATTTGTCAATGAAACACAAATAAAGTTTGATAGCAGTATAGCCTTTTGACTTTTTTCCAGAGTTTGATTTAAACTTGAACCTGCCCCTCTCTGGTGCACTGTGAGTCATGACTGTGATCAAAAACGAAACGATACATTTGAAATAAAAAGTGTATCTTTGTTTTAAATCCCAGTCGATGCCAGAGAGGCTTACTAATATTTTTTCTATGCCTTGTATTTTTCAATAAAAAGGTCTAATATTGCACAAAAATAAAAATCTAGGCTGCTTGATATTCTGATCGTAAATTATTTCTCTTTTTATAATGTATGGTTGGATGGTGGTGTTGTGGTGTTTTCTTTTAAATCTGTGTTTTCTTTCTGTTCACCGCCTGATGTGATGTAAACTGTTTGAAGTTCAACAACATGGCTAAGTTTTATTGTATTTCCGGTACAATAGATTTATATACCACCCCGTCCAGTCTTTAAAGGCTTTGCAAATGAAATGAAGCTAAGTTATAGTCAAGTTTCAGGCTCCTCCCTGCATCTCTTGAACTCGGACTAGTTGTTGTGGTGGGTTTGGTTTGGTTTGGTTTTTCTTCTAATGAACTTTTAAACGCTAGGAAACTTGTACTTTAGAAACATGGCTATCTTTACTTCATTGTCTTTCGAGTGAGTTGATTTATTTATTTAACCCACTTATAGAAGAATACAACGCACGAGGTAAGACATTTAATTTATATTTTATGACACTTAAAAAAAGATGGCAGCGGGAAAACTGAAGTAGAAAATCTCAGTGTTATATATTTTAAAGGAATCTAAATTTAAATCCTTTCATGTTCTTGAAAAGTTCTAAAAGTCTTCTAAGAATTAAGGAAATCTCACAGAACCTTGAACCTCAGCAAAAACTCCTTTTGGGGCTGTTATCCAACCATCTTTCCTCACCCTCTCCTCAGCTTGCTAGGTCTAATTCTCCCCCTTTATAAAATTGGTAATTATTTTATATAATCACTGTAAACATATCATTTATATATTCAATGCAAAAAAAGATAAGTTCCTTAAGGTTGCTAGGTTATAGCTATAGAAGAGATGTGGCGATGCTCTTCCTATTGTTCCCATCGATTCAAACTTTTTGAAAAATTGGATTAAGTTATACTTACTTTTTGGGGTGTGGGAGAGAGAAAATGAATTATGATTTTTGATTTCCAGAATTCACTGGTTTTATGTTATTGTTATTGTCAGCAGGAAGTTGTCCAAATATTTGGCGGTTGTTTTTTTTTTTAACAAAAATCAGATTTTTCAAAAAATATTTTCACACGGGAAAAGATGCTTTCATTTGCTTTTATTAAAATTTTTGTGCTCTATTTATAGCTGAGATCATCTTTTGTTTCTCAAACTCAATAGCATTTTACTGGTTCCTCTAGTCTATTTGTAAACTATTTGTAAACTCCTGCAGGAGAGATCCGTTCTAGACACTGTACATAGGAAATAATCTGAATGGATATTTCGTGAAATCGTAGGGGTTTTTTGTCTTTGAAAAGACCCTTTTGTTGCTTTTGTTTCCTAGCAACTGTTTTCTATTATAAAAGTTCAGATTGTAAGTGATGTCAAACAAAATGGCCGCCCGGGCGCCTTTCTTGGTAATTTTAGCCTTTGACCCAGGAAAGAACTAGAACTGCTCTGTGAATTAGGTAGTTTCATGTTGTTGGGGTTTTATTTTTAAACACAAGAACATAAAACTACCTGATTTACTCCAGTTATTCTCCTCGATTTTGTTTATTCAGGCAGTTGGATCAGAGGAAAATGATAGGTACGTTTATTTATTTATTTATTCCTTTATTTATTTGTCAGCTCAAACCATATTAACGAATTTTTTAGTATCTAAGGGCCAAGCAAGTTGGCAACAGTCCCTGTTAGCTTTGCAAAAAATAAGAATAAAAATCAGGGATTATGCAGGCAGGGGTTTGGTTGTTTTTTTCCTTCAAAATTCTGTTTCAGTACCGTTGCGCGAGAATGTATAATGAGGCACAAAACAATTTAACAACTGATGAAGGGCTCCATCCTGCTCCTGCTAAATTCAGTGGGATCAGGATCCGTTCCCAACAGGAGACTTCTTAAAAATATATTCCATAATTCCTTTATGTATATAAAGGGAATGGAGGTTTGTTTGTTTGTTTGTTTTTTGAATAAGAAATCCACATCTATGCTTAAATTATAAAATATTAATTCAGGGAACACACTAAAACTCCCTCCAGGTTTCTTCAGTTGCCCCGAATTATTAAGTTATGTTCATTATAAACCCTATTGCAAAGATGCATACAAAGGTGCATCTATTTCATTTATTTGAGCATAAGCTTTCATGAGCTGCAGCTCACTTCATCGGATGCTCACGAAAGCTCATGCTCAAATAAATTGGTTAGTCTCTAAGGTGCCACAAGTCCTCCTTTTCTTTTTACTGATACAGACTGACACGGCTGCTACTCTGAAACCTTTCTATTTCAGTTATTTATCAGACATAGTTTGAATGGTACTGTGCAATCGGTTATCTCTTGAGATCTCCTGTTTCTTCTCTACCTACATTCGAAATAGACACGGTAGCTACAAAGTGAGTTGAACATAATATGGACTAAGAACAGATGCTACTTATGTACTCCACGTGCACATTGGTGTTTTTCTATACTGATAAATTAAAAATATTTTTACAGGTGGGTACACACGCGCCTCCGTGTGAGGCTGTAGATAATTTGTTTTCGGTTTAGTAGTAAAACAACCGTTTATCGTTTAACTTAAAAGATATGATCTTCAAATGAAGCTAACCAAGGATAATGCATGCAAAAGTGTTTAAATACAAGCCTCCCACTGTGGTAGAAATATTGATGATCAAAGTTATTTCTCGGTAACCTAAAATATTCCACGTTAGTAGGCTCCTAAAAACTATATTTATACTGTGTAATGATATCAAAGAATGGAAATAGCTTTCTGTATACCAGTTTCTGAAATGAGCATAAAAGTAAATATTATATCGTCTGGGGCGAGATTTTTTTTTTTAAGTGTGCTTGCCTCACACTTTGAGTTTCGAATTACTAAAGATGGAGGGGATATCCAAGTTTAGAATATTATCTGCTATTTCTTCTGTAGCCGAAGGATTGCTGTGAATTCAGTTTATTCTAGGGTCAGAATGGTAAAAAACTGTTTTATAGCCTTTAACCAGGGGCATGCTTTATCCCTGCAACTGGTGATTGTTGTAGGCAATGTGCCCATCTTCCCTATTAAACTAGCAGCCATTCAGAAAAAAAAAAAAAACAACGGGGGGGGGGGGGGGGCGGGAGGAAGTCAGCATAAAACTATTTGCATTCCATACTTGTAATAAGTTCTGTGAGTCTTTATAATAGAAACAAAGTGATATTTATGTTATCACCAGAACATCGCTCCGGAAATGAACAATCTTGCAAAGTTAATAATCAACGATTAGGTAATAGTATCCCCATAAGGCGAACACTAACCTGTCTTGTAAAGGCATGGCCTCCAGATTTTGATCTCACTTGCCCCAGTGTAAAGACAGCAGCAGGGTTCATTGAAGCTAATGGAGTAACAGTGCTGTAACTGAGATCAGAATCCCCCCCCCCCCGAACCCCCACGGTTGAAAACAGAACTGGGTCTATTTTCCAAAGGGCGGTGGGAAGGAAAAAGGGGAAACATCCTATATGTGAATTAAAAACTAGTTGCCATGATGCATCTGATTTGCCTGGCTTATATCTGAAGCGGTTTGTTTTCTTTTCATTCCAAATCAGAAGGATAAGAGCGACTTCACCTGGAGAAGCAGCGATGCTGGGATTGCTACAGAAAGCTCCGTATAATAACGGATTCGTTTGCAAAATAACATCAGCTCCTGCTCTGCACTCCCCCACCCCCGCCACACACACGAATGACAATGAACAACTCCTGTTAAATGCACCAAATTAACCCCAACATCTTATTCTTTCGCAGCGCTCCAGTCTACCTAAAATTCTCTCAACCCCATTCAGTATGAGTCTAAGCTGTTGGCAAAGTGCTGTAAAAATAGCTATTTGAAAGAATACCCCCCATCTCTCTCTCTCTCTCTCTCTCTCTCTCTCTTTTGGCAAGGTCTCATGCCATAGATTTTATTGAAGGAATTATTTAACGACCTAATTCTAGTGTGCTTTTCTTTTCCTTCTGTCCCTGGGTGGAAGCCACCGGCCTTCTCTCACTACCATGGCTTGTTAATTCCATTTCCCTCTTCCCCCTCCAATAATATGTTTGGGTCCCAATTCTATCCCAAGACCCGATTCGGATTCCACTAACCCAGCAGCCGCTCTCCGGAAGTCAGTGGAGTTCCATGTGTGAAAATCCACATGCAGCCAGAGGAGACTCAGACCCCCACTTATTTCAAACAACTTATCATATTCTTTCAAAGGGCGAAAGCCACAATACTGGTTCAAAGCAACAATCCCACTTTTATTTTAATTTTCTTTCCCACAGCTTGTCCTTTAAAAGGCACACAAGGTTTTACTGTACCAGGGGTCTAAATGCGTTATTAACTGCTAAGATTACAACCCTCGTTTCGGATAGTGTTTTTAGCCAGAGTAAAGTTTCGTTTCTTGTCCACATGTGTAAGTTGTTTTGCTTCTCTTCAGACCAGGATTTCCTCCCCCCCCCCGATCCCCCGCCACTCACCACTTGCGGATTTTGAACAGACGGCGGTATTCATACTCAGAGGCAACACAGGAAGTGGTAAAGGTAGATGCTTCTGCTTTTAGGCTACAGAAACTTATTTCACTTTTTGAAAGAAAGGTTTTACTCTTCAGGACCTTTTTGATTATTTTTATTTATTTATTTATTTATTTATGTATTATTCGCCCTCCTCATGAGTTTTGCAAGTACCCCTGACTGAATTTCCTTTCATAACGTTTTAGACTCGTGTAAATGTAAACATTCTGTTTTGTGCTGCTGTTTTATGCTGAGTTTTGAAGTCTGCTTCCTTTCTCTTTTTATTCCCTTTTAATCAGTTATTAGCTTGGTTGTTATGCTTTAACGCTGAATGTTCTTCCCAGCTGCCGAATGAACGCTAGGATATTTGGGATTTGGGGTTATCTTGGAATCTGGCCCTTCAATCGCTCGGTAGCTATGAAGTTCATTCCCAACTTTTATTCACTCCATCTTGCCCTTATGTACTGAAAAGAAAAACTGCATGACACAGTGAAATTCTCTTAAATGAAAGGATATGATACACATTGTGCACAGACGCCATATTGGCCTCTTGGCTCAGAACTCCTACAATCCTTACCCAATTCTGTCTTAAGATAGAACTATTGAGGTCAATGGGTTTTTTGCCCTAGAAAGGAATACCGGATCAAAGCTTTTGTGTCCGCAGAACGGTTCCATCTTCTTCAAGTGGAAGATAAGGAAGAAAAATCTCATGGGAAAAGGTGCCATTTCTAATAACTGGCAACAACAGATTTTTTTCTTTAAAAAAAGGGGGGGGGGTAACTGTGGTTTTGGTAAGAAATGGATCGTCTTTTTTTTCTTGTGCCAGATCTTATAAATCAGTAAAATGTGACTGTTACACCGAGTTATAATCTTCGTATTTAAAACACACTTTATATTTGGCTGTTTTCAGCAGAGAACTATCAGCCCAAGTAGCTGATTGTTCAGGGTGAAATTTGGCAGATGTGTATTTCAATGGGAAGAGCTATTTAGAAATTATTTCTTTCCCCTCCCGTAAACAATAAATGTTATTTATAAATAGCAGCTGGGTTCAAAAAAGCTTTGGCTTTCCAGTCCAAGCACAAAATATTTAGCATTTTTCCTCACAGCCAAAAGGACTTGGAAAGTTTGGCAGGGATGCTGAAAACAAAACTAAAAAAAGCGGCTATTCTAGATTTCTGGGAAATAACTATTCCCAGTTCCGCTTCCTGTATCCAGTTCATAAATGCACAGCTCTAAAATGAATCCATCTAGTACATAAATCAAACAGAACTTGTACGTCATCTGTCCAAATATATCAAAGTTGCACCCGTGCAATTTACATTGAGAATCTCTAATACAGTCAATTTCTCTTTGGCTTTTCCTGGTCCAAGTTGTTTGCAAAGCACTGAACTTTTCATGCAGTTTCTGGTGTGTGTCGTTATTATTATCATCCAATTCTCTACAATGTACACCAAAGTACACACATAAAAGTGCATCTTCACAACAGATAGATTTGGTATTAAAATATAGCTGTGAAGAAGAAGGCAGACCATCCTCCAACCCTCCTTCGCCCCCCCCCCAAAGGATACAAGAAGATGAAATATGGGTGATGCAAATTAAAAATAAACCATCGGACAAACAGAAACCTCCAAAGTAGCCAAAATAGATTCATTCTGCAGATCTCCTTGTGTGGTTTCCATTCATTAGGGATCCCAAGACCTTTGGATTCTGTTTCAGCGTTAGGCTCTTGGAATCTTTTTGGTTTTAATTTATATACTACAGAAAATTATATACTCAGCAGCTGACATGCTTCATAATTATTTATAGGAGGTGCACCAGGATTCTTCCAAGAATATATTTATTACAGGTAAGACATGCCCTATTTATCTTGCAACCCCAGAACAGGTGTTTGGCTTCAATTAATGTTCAATAGTTCCGCACACACTTATTCACCATCACCACCACCACCGCCGTGGCTGTTTATCCATCATTTATATCATAAACACACTCCCACCAGCCAACCAAGTTTGAGGGCCACAATGCACTTAAATCTGTCCACTCCTTTTCAAGCTATCATAACATTTGGAGAGTTCCTCCGAATCCGTTATGAGAGAGATTGAGTTTTGAAAATCATTCCTGTAAGGCAATACAGCTGAGAAAGATGACAAAGTACTCAGCAAGCTCGTATTTCACTTTTAATAACATCGGGGTATTTTCATTTCGGAGCCTTTCCGACTCTTAGGGAAGTTTTAAAAAAAGTTAGAAAACGCAAGGATTACCCAAGGCGTTTTACACAAACCCTTTTTGTTACTGGTACACACTGGAGATTGTTCCTTAAGGAGCCCGGTCCCGCACACTTACCCAAGAGAGTAACTATGATTATGAGGAGCCCCATGGAACTTAGTGGGTCAGAATTCTGTTCTTCCATCGATTTATATCCAATTGGAAATGGAGTTACTTTGGATTTACCCTGATGTAAGTGAGGGTAGAATCTGAACCAGTTGGACTCGTCACCTGTGCAAATGTATTCCCGGCACTATTTCAAGACCCCAGACCAGTGGATATGAACATATCATAGAAGGGTCTGCAAACCGTGAAAGAAACAGCACTTTTGTTGTTATTGCCAGATGTATGTATAGATGTGATTAAAAATACTAAATACAGGATTGAATATTTACAATCCTTACACACCCACCACCCCGATTTATTTTAGAGAAGAGCCTATTTACTAATAAGAACTCATCTAGAAGAAGACACATCCAGGAGATTTAGACATATGTCATTCTACACATTCTATAGCTCACTTGCTTACATAAGACACATTTTGTGGGAATTAAGGGAAAATGCAGAAGGCTTGGGGATTGGCTTTTAAGTGCCTTTAACATTTTCCACTAGTAAAATGCCTCTGTCTTAGAGATATTTCACACACATTATGTGTTATATCTCTAGCTATATCTCTATCTATATAGTAAGAGAGAGAGAGGAGAAAGATTTGGTTTGCTTTCTCTTAACTGGAAGATGGTTACTTAACACCCAATATCTGATTATTAGTAAACTCCTAAAGACATATCAAATATACATCAGAGTACACTTAGAAAATATTCTTAATGGGTAATATTTTGAGCAAGTTATATTCGATTAACTTTAAAAAGAATTCTGTGTTAGGAGAACTCTAGAGAGATGCAAGGAGGCAAATCCGTCCAGACTGTATATAGCTCAGCTGAAGACCGGGGATAATTTTGCACATAGTCACAGCAGAATTTAACCAGCATTTAAAATCTTAGTGTAACCCTCTTGGAAAGAATGCATCTGCCATAATTTGGCTGGACGGACGCTGTTTCCTCTACGGTCCAGACTAGTTAGTAGCTGTATCTCGTTTAAAGCCTGTTACTCGTTTCCTGAGCTATTAGCAAAAAGAAATCCACCCCGTTTTAAAAAATCATGTTTACATACAAGTGGATTTTTTTTCATACATGCATGTATGTGAATGTGGGAGTGGGGTAGGTGGCGAGCCATAAGCTGCAGTCTACAATGTGAAAGCCTCCTTCCCTCCCCCCCCCCCTTTCTTTTCCACAGGCAATAAATTCAAGGCTATAAAAATCAAAGAAAGCTAATGTAAGTGTTATTAAACTATTTAACCGTCACAAGTGTAACGCATTCTGTAACAAAGCAGGATCCGTGCCACACTGTATTTTACTAGCCTTGTAAAGTTAAAGGAAGGCTTCTAGTTTCGAGCGGTATATGCGACTATTTCAGCCCTAGCAACGCAATCCTGGGGTTACACTGGTGAAGTACCGAGACATGCATTCTTACTTTTTCCGTTTTAGACAAACCCATCTATAGACAATGGAGGTATTATGGTCCGCCCGGCAAAATTATGATGTCAGATACATTACAATGACATCTGAAATTTCAAATCTACTCCGGTTATTTTCCTGTGTTAAGAATCCAATTTTTGACCCATTCCAGAAGGGTGAACGCTTTATAACCACAGCGCCTTCCCTCGTTTAACAATGCATCAACGTCTCTCTCTAATAACTAACTTTTTGGCCGAATTGTACCACATTCTCCGGCTTGTTACAATTGCACTTGGGCAACTGAATGGCAAAGATTTGCTTTCGTTTCTATTCCCCGCCAGACGATGGTTATTAAAGCTAGAGAGATCCGCGTGTTGTGTCTCTCTCCCGCCCCCCGCCCCTTATGTTTCAGAAGCAAATCTATGAAGGCGTATTAGCCCCTCACTGTATGTTTCGTGGCTTTCTAAACTACTGACGCTTTGCAACATTGCATAAACATAAAACAATCCATCCTTGATATGGAATGCAAGGGCGAATGACAGCGCTGCTCAGCCCCCTCGCCTTCGATTGATTTACGCCTCCACGGACGCTTTATCAGGCGCTCGAAAAAAGTTTGACCAATCATTTTGCTAGGAGCTCACAACACAGCAGCCCAACTGTACTTTGTTGGCTAGGAAGTTGGAGAAGGGGGTAGAGTACAAATCTAGATCTGTCCTATCTCTCTCTCTCTATATTTTTTCCCTTCATTGAACCGTGCTTTGTATGATGTCTGAGAATGTCCATTTCTGGGACTCTTAGCAATTATTATGTCGACTCTATTATAAGTCATGACAGTGAAGACTCGCCTTCAGCTAAATTTTCAACTGGGCAATATACAAGTTCCAGGCAAGCTGGACATAATGATCATCTAGAATTCCCCTCTTGTAGTTTCCAGCCAAAACCTCCAGTTTTCAGCGCCTCCTGGACTCCTCTGAATCCACATTCTTCTGGTACCCTTCCTTCGGTCTATCATCCATATATTCAACATCAAAGCGTCCCTTCTGATAGCAGGTATCTACGAAGCTGGCTGGATCCAGTGCCCAGAACAGAGAACATACCCGGGCAGGGATCAGTTAAATCAGAGCCTCTGCTGGGGCACCCCGGGGAAGTCCATAAACAAGGAGCACAGGAGTACAATTTAGAAACTTCTGCTGGAAGGGAGGCGATCGTTTCCAATCAAAGGCCCAGCTTCGAGGACAATAAAGTTTGTGAAGGAAGCGAGGACAAAGACAGGCCAGATCAAAGTAAGTTATAAAAGTGAGGAAGTAAACAGTATAAAAGCTGAGGCGGTGCAATAAAACGGGACAATGCAAAGCAAAGTTAAAATCATGTCTGAAAGAAAATCTCTCAGATTACTGGTGCCAACCTAAAGGACAGGAGGTGGTGGTGGTGGAAAGAGGTGGTGGTGGGGAAGAGAATGGCATTGCTTTGATTAAAACTCCTTACGCAGTGTGGAGTCCAGGGCAAATGCAAAAAGCTTGATCAAGCCTTCCTCTTTGCTGGCATGCATTCTTCCCAGACTCATTCAAAGCTCCAAAACTGTCGCTTTTCCTAGCAAAGGGTGATGTTTGTGGGGAGGGGAAAAAACCGTAAATATTGGGAGGAAAGGGAATGGAGGATGAAAAATGGAATAAAACCGGGGGAGGGGGTGAGAAAAGAAAAAGGTGGAAGAGTTCACGTGGAGAAGTAAACAGCAACAATGTCTATTTCATGCTAGCTGCTCTTATTTACCTTGAGAGATCCAAAGCTGACGGTCTGCCTCGTTGTTTCATCTGTCAAGTTGCCTCTTCTTTGCTTGTTTATGAAATGTAGGGTATGAATACTTCAGAGCCACGCTTCCAAACAGGAAAGGGGGTCTGAACTTAAGTCTTTATTTGTACTGAAGCAGATTGGTGACCTGTTAAACCAAATCCTGTGTCTCTTTCGTGAATTGTTTTCTGCAACGTGGAGCAAACGCTTGCATTTATAATACGTACATATATGTATAAAGCTGCACTTTTAGATGGACACCCACACAGCTTTAGACACAAAACAAGGACATTCGAGCAAAATATCACGCGTGTCAGCTTCTCGCTAGCTCGTGCTTCTTTATTGTACCTGAAAGGTAAAACAGGGCTCTTCTCAGTCTAGAAAGAGGAGGGTGAAACCAGTCAAGATTCAGTCCCGTTATAAATATTTTGCATGGAATGCACACGTTTTTAAAACGAACTTGACAGCCCAATTCATAGTGTATCCAGGAGCAATATTCGCAGAAGGAATAACTCTCCAGCATGTTTAGAATGTGTAATTACACATTGATTTCTCCCCCCTCTTAAATTATCTTTATTTTATTTATTTTTGCAACGTGTAACGGATATTGCAATTGCAACTACGTGATTCCAAATAAAAATATACATTTTCCCGGTGTGCAGTGGTGGCGTTATGTCCATCATTTAACTTACCCCGTGCACAAAAAGAAAGTCCTAGTCTATTGTACTGGGCAGAGATCCAGAACAAACTGCGAGTGAGGTGAATGATTTGGGAGAATTAACAGAGCCAGGCTCGGTGCTCAATGTCCCTGAAACGGAATAAATACGAATCTTGTCCAGGACAGCGTTGTGAAGGTGCAGGTATCCACGCTAATAGGTTACTCTGTGGTTTCTACAGTATGTGGTTAAGACGCAAATTGTGTTTTAAATAACAGTTTGATTTTGGCGGATGTTGATAGAATGCCAGCAAAAAAATCTGTAACAGGACTGGAAGAGGGAGCTGATTTTCAGAGAGCATTCCCACCACTCTCACTGGCTGTTTCATTTTATTTTTAATATTACATAATAAGGAAGCTCGTGTCACCACAAGATTTTCATTTATTTGTTGGATTTTAAAAGAACGACCTGCCCCAAAAATCATTTCTCATTGGCTTTGCTGGGTTAAAGCATTGTGTAGAGTCACTAGATCAACCTATTCTTCCTGTATAAAATGTCATGTTTTTTTCCAAGAAGATCTTTTATGAAGAAGAGCCTCTCCGTTGCCATTAAAAGATAGGTAGCAGGACTAACGGTATCAATTATTAACAGCTTTCTTCCTCTTTAATATTTAATTCTGCATATTAGATCAAGTCAATTCCACTAAGGAAATAGCCGTGCAAATTTGTAAGATGCAGTACTTACAGTGGGAGATTAACAGGATTATTTTTAAAATATTCAATACATTTCCTTTTACGTAGAGGAAACATTGTGTTGGTCTGTGCGTGTTTTTTTTTAAATATAATGCTCCATTTAATTTATGTTCAGGTTTATGACTTTATCTATAATTTCAGAAGAGGCAAAGGAAGTAAAACAGAAGACTGTGATCTGGGTCATAATCTTTTAATTTTATTCCCCCAAATCAGTTCAATGTTTACATGTAATTAGTAAAAGTGTGCAAAGCATTTCTCCCCCAAAAAATATTTCAGCACACCTTCTTGGTGGCAAATTCACCAGCATACCTTTGGCACCTAAAGCTAGTGTGCTGTTAATGCAAATGATCTGGGATACTGTACTCATCAGACTTTATTTCTGATCTTTGTTCCAAAATCTTTTTGTCTCCACTTTGATTCGATGAAATTATTGGAAAGTGTTTATAAAATGTTCTTCTTTCCAATGCCACGTTAAGAGGGGAGGAGGATGGTGTGTATGTAACTTTGCTCTTTTCTATTGCATTACTTACATTTATAATACAACTGCAAATGCAATTGTGTTTCTGGATAACATTGACCAGAGCCCACCGAAGGGAGGTTTATTAGGATTATTGCTTGGCACTTAGCAAAAATAGGCATGATTTACTGATGCCTTATTCAGAAGTAATCTATGTATTTTCTTAAGTACAATGCAGATAGGAATGGATATAGTCCTATGTATACACACATATCTGCAAAATATGCCTACAGATGCCTAAATTACTCTCTGTCCATCTACATACACGCGTGTGTGTGTGGATTTAGGCACATGTACACATACATGCATCTATACACGTATAGGTCCCGATCCTGCAGACACTTTAGGGCGTGCTTAATCGTGCTACCTTGGAAAACAATGGGGCCACTGCAGGTGGTCAAGCTGAGCACGTGCGTAATTGTTTGCAGGATCGGGATCCTATACATCAACCATACTCCCAGGTGGGTGGATGTACTTTTGTCAACGTATATGCTTTTCAAGTAGCCTTTTCCTGGTACCTCATAACTCAGTGGGCATTTATTCATCTATATAAATTTGGTGGTATTATTGATTAAGACCATTCTGAGAAAAGAACAGGATACAGACTATTGACCTTACTGCTTGTCTTTCAGCCAACCCAGCGGCCAACTGGCTCCATGCCCGCTCCTCCAGAAAAAAAAGATGCCCTTACACCAAATACCAGACCCTGGAGCTAGAGAAGGAGTTTTTGTTCAATATGTACCTCACCAGGGACCGTAGACACGAAGTGGCCAGACTCCTCAACCTGAGTGAAAGACAAGTCAAAATCTGGTTTCAGAACCGAAGGATGAAAATGAAGAAAATGAACAAGGAACAGGGCAAAGAATAAGATACAGGAGGCAAATACCATGCTCTGTCTCCCAGCTTCCTCTATATTTATGGGTGATAGCTTCCGAACTATACTAATGAAGACACATAAAACATGGGGAGGGGGGATTTGGTTCCACCTTTGCAAGCCGGAAGTTTATAATTTTTTTCGTATTGTTGCCAGTTAGAAAGCTACTAATGTGAAGGTGAAAATCCTGATTTAGGACACGTGCTGAGTTTTGTTTCTGTTCCTTGTTGTGGTTTTTTTCCCCCCATACAGTGTAGACATGCCAGGTCCCTAGCCTGTGTTGCCGTCAGGATATGATGCCTTTATTTTCTAAATGAAAGACAAACAAACAAAAATTCCAACAACCACCACTACCTTGTCATAAATAAACATAGTCTATGCCCACGACACATCCCATTGTCTTTCTGTAATCACGTTACATGATTGTGTCTCTTAACCGATCCCCACATACATAAATTGAAGTGGCAAAGAAACCAGACCATTTACTAGAAGGCAGACACTTTCTTAAAATTCGAGTTTAATTGCATACAACACACCATTTTCAATTCACCAACTTTATACCGGTGTATTCAGATTAATGACAGTCAAATATCCCACTGCGCCTCTGTTTTAGTTTTTAAATTGTTTTAATCGCTCCGTGGTGGTTGAGTGACTTTGACCAGATAATTTAGTATAATCTTAGAAATAATCTTCCCAACCTGGTAGTTTTATACGGGATCATTTGAAAAGTCTATCAGAACAAAAGTGTTAATTGTTTAGAAAAAACAAAAACAAAAACAAAAAAAACCCAAACAAAAAACAACCCCCCACAAACAAAAAGAAAAAAAAAAAAAAGACAAAAAAGACCCCCCCTTCCAACTTATTTCTAACTTTTAGAGGGAAAAATGACATTTTTCTAGTTAAAAACAAACAGAAAACAACAACAACAACAACAAAAAACCCTACCTAAGTAGATCTATAAGAGAAGGTAAACTTGTGTTCTTAGTGTTAGAGTATTTATAATTTATTGTGAAATGAATTTTCCTAACGAATTAGATTGTTTCAGAGGTAAAGTGCCACGGCTGTTGGTTGTACATTTCTTTCCCCTGATATTTCAGATAAGAAGTTTATACTTGAATATTTCCTTCTGATCTGTTAGAAAGGAGTTAGTCACGTTTTACACTGATACCTTGTTTACATTACATTCTAATACGTGCTGTTGCATTTCCACACGAAAAAGAACACTGTTACTGGTTGAGTGACATAAAAGAATTGTGATTGTCTTGTGGTTGGCTTTTGTGTGTGTGTGTGTGTGTGTGTGCATTTAACGTAACAAATATGTATCCTAATTGTTTACAAAAGAGGTCTCATTTCATGCTGGAAGGAATTGAATTCTCATCTGAAAGATCTCTTGGAGGTTTCTCTATACCCGTCCAACCACGACTGTGATTCCTTTATCGCTCTGTAAGATTTAACTTTTTGGGGGGTGGGGGGTGGGAAGGGGGGAAATAAGGGTGGGAGAGGAGCGGGAGGGAGATAGGGAGGTGGGGGAGTAACTTTAGTACAAGTTGACTATATGGTGGGTATTGTAAAATGTGTCTGTGATTGTGTTTCTGTGGACGTTGACGCTTGTTTTGTTTCCAATGTGGCTTTTTGAGTATACGTTGAGATCTTCAAT
Organism: Caretta caretta; assembly: GCF_965140235.1. Classification (NCBI taxonomy): domain Eukaryota; kingdom Metazoa; phylum Chordata; order Testudines; family Cheloniidae; genus Caretta; species Caretta caretta. The sequence continues at coordinate 10,460,799 of NC_134232.1, forward strand.
TGTTACTTTTCAAAGAATGATGACGAAGATCAAAATAAACCTACCTTTTTTTTTTTCGTGTGCACATTTGTATACCAAGCTACCAAAAGTCTTTCTAGGAATAACACAGTGTATGGTGGCAAGTTTTAATGACAAAAAAAAAATGTAAAAGGAGAAAAAAGAAATATATTTCTGGTGATGTGTGAGCAGAACAATACAATTCTAATTTCATAGACAAGAAAACTGCTTGTACTTTTAGGAAAAGATTTTTATACTACTAGAGATTCGAGAGGGATATTTTCATCTTCGGAGCCTGCGCCTGCTTTTCAGATTATCTGAAGATCAGAGGCAATAGCGGCGCTGTTCTGTACACTGCAATTTACACAAGTTTAGTTTTCTCCCATTTTTAAAAGAAAGGTTTCAGTCGACTAGAAACCAGATCTGAAAATGTTGAAGGCCAATCTTCAGATGCTTGTTAAGCCTCGACTTTCTCATGTAAAACTTTCCAACTTTAACTGCTGAAGAGCGTCAGTGTGTTAAATCTAACCTAAACTTCACATTGTATGGAAATTTTCCTTCTCAAAAGAAATTCAAAAAAACCAGGATTTCCCCCCATTTTGAGCTGAAAAAAAAGGGGAAAGGATCATTGGGTTTACTTTCAAAATCATCTGAATTGAAAAGCAAGGATTGGGCCTGTTAAAGTTTGAGGTTCTGTATATTATATTTTGTTTTCTCTCTCTCTCTCTCTCTCTCTCTCTCTCTCTTCATTTAAAGAAGGACAAATGAATCTAAAGTCTAGTTTTAACGAACTGAATATACTGCCTAAATCTGGCATATGGTTCCATACTGATCCAAGACAGGCTTATCTAAACACTTACTATTTAGAAACAAACAAACGATCAAATAATACCCATAACTTAATTCACTTGTTCAATCTACTGGAGTCTAGGATATAACATCTCTTTTCACTTTCCTTAGCATTGTGGTGATGAGCGGATATCTTTAAGGCAACAATGAAATAAGCTTTTTAAATATGGTAAAAAATGTTACTTCGTTTTAGTAGAGGATTTTGTTTTTTTAAAGAACAAATTGTTGGAAACCCTGTTTTCTGTTGCACAAGCCCAAATGTATTTTCCACAGATGTTTAATGCTCCAGAATAAAAATCGATTTTAGAACAACAATACCTATTTCTCATTGTGTTATACTGCTTCATCTAAAATTTTAGAAATATTTTCAGTGTGTTTTCCTGAGTTCTACAGTGGCTCGTTAAGTGTATTATAAAGATCAATTTTTTGCCAGTGTAGGTGGGGGAAAAGTGTCCATAGAAGAAATGAAATTTATTCATTTCCAGTGTAGTAAGTGTTTCCTGGCTTCTACTCTAACCTACTCCCTTTCTAAATCAGTTTTGCAAAGTATTTCTGAGACCTTCCTTCTTGGGTTAGATGCACCGTTATTTTAAATCTAGATAGGCTACAATGGCCATAAGGTGAGTGGGGAATTTTAAAAAATTCTTTGCAAACGAAATAAAATATTCCCACCTATGGTAGGAATGACCAGAATATATAACATAGGATTCCTTTTCCCCAGGGCTTGATAAGTAACTCCTGATTTAGAAGTCGTTTTACACTTTATGTCTCATGCAGAAACATAAGTGCCTGGAAAGTAAAACAAACAAAAAAAATTAGACCCTAAAGTTCAGATCAGCAGGAAACAATGAGAAATACAGTCAAGATTCTCTTTCCCCTAATTTTGTTAACATAAAGAAAGAGTGCTCTAAAAGGCAACATTTTACTTTAAAAAGATGGGGGGAAAATCCTCTTTCTATGGGGTAGCCCAAAGAAAACAAAATAAGTTAAAAGATTTTTGGAGCTTACTGGAGAAAGAGAGGAAGGGAAGTAACTTGTCATAAAAAAATACGTGCAGTGTGCTGCAATAAAAGAATATGACCGCTATAAAACTTTACAGGGTATAAATTTCTGAAGGTTAAAGAACTAAACGGCTGTAAAGCAAACAGTGCAAGAAAACTTTCAGGAGCTCCTAAATTACTACAATGACTTGAGGATGTGGGGAAACCCAACACGTAAATACTCTTCTTTCAGCCTCAATCACATACAAAGTTTTTGTTTAAGGGATTTTTTTAAGGGGTGGAGGTGGGGGGAAGGGAGTATGTTAATTTATTCTTCTTTATTCTTTTCTTGCAGATGCCGTGAAAATCCAGCACTCTGGATGCTTCCCTTTGTTCTTTCTTTCTTAGCAATTCCAGGCTGCCAGAATCCCGAGCCATAAACTCACAACAACAACAACACACATACATACACACACACACATACACAGAAGTTCTGGCGAGACGTCTGGGCTTGGGAAGCTCTTTATCTGTTTACAGCCCTAGCCTTCCCCCTCCAGAGGAGAATGCCCAATTGTTTAGTCTCGGAATTGGAAACAATAGTGGTTTTCAGAAGCAAACCCGTTTTCCCTGCTTTATTGCTACTAAAAAGACTGGATGGTAGGAATAGTTTGCAGAAAACTCTGGGGCTTGCTTTTACTTTTTTATAACCACCTATCCGCAAAATGTCAAGAACGGTTTCCCGATTTCCATGCTTCACCCCTCCCTCAACAAATAAGTTTTCTCTCTCCCCCCACCCTCCCCGCGCCTCCATCCCTCCACCTTTCCCCTACTCTGTTTTTATTGGATTCATCTGTTTGTGTGGCTAGGGGGATTTTTAATTCGGATGGTCGCTAGATGGCGATGTTGCTCCATGTTAAAAATCGCAGACGAGCCCGTTCCTCAGCATTAAGGCTATTTAATAACACCTTGATTTCATTAGAAACAACAAACTGGGTATTGCGGAAGAGTATGAATAATCCTGAGAGATAAAATATAGGGTTAATTATAGCTACTTTGCGGATTTTACAGGCCACATCTATTTTTTCCTGCGTGTGTAAATTATATGAGATTCAAAAGAAGGTAAATCTGGGAATCTGGATGCTAGCAGGATTTGGGATGAAACACGCATCTGTTTTAAACGTCCATCTGAAAAACTGCTATTTTGTCTTCTACGCCGTTAGTTCGGTTTGTTATACGCCAACATTTTAATTATGCTAAAATCTAAGATTTACATGTTCAGAAATGAAAAAGAATGAATCAAAGATTTCGCGGGGAGGGGGGAGCGTGTTTTTTGCTTTTAAAAATGCTTGTACAGTCCTTTCTCATTTGTTTATTTAAAATTGTTTACACTCATAGACACCAAATAATGTCTCAATAACACATGTTTTACGGCTCTTGAAGCACTGTGTATGCTTGTATTTTTGCCCAGCGGTTCCATTACATTGCTGATTGCTTGCTCAACTGGCGTCCATAGGTATTTAAGAAAATATAAGAAAGGAGCCTAACCACAGTATAAAGTTAATCAAAAATAGTAAATTTACCGTGCTGAAATACTTAGAAAGATTCCACTGGTCTAGCAACAACAACGATATAAAGTTTTGTATCTGTAAATTCATTTTCATTCTGATCTTTCCCCCCTCCAAATTATGAATCAATAATTGTTAAAATATAGTCACACACATATAGGTAAGGAAGAAGCAAAACAAGGCAATACAATAATACAATTTTAACATAAGATTTCTTTTAAACTTTTGTATCAAAACATTCTCTGGATAAATGCTTCTCTTCACAGATACAACAAATGTATGACTTTTCAGTATATAATTTTCTGGAACGGAATATAACAAAATTAAAAGGATACACCACTGAAAGCAATAGTTTCCCATGCAGAATTTAATATGTTGTTTACAAATCTAAAATTTAAATAGCTCTAAATTGTATTTAAATATGCTAAAAACCCAAATACATATTTAAACAGAAATACCTGTAAAATTAATAGAAGTCCATTTTATACACTCAATAAAATGCAAAATAATGAAAAGTTATGGTTTCCGTAGTATGCTTTTTTTCTGTTATTTCTTAATAAATCTTTCCTCTACTGGGTATTTATAAATTATCTTCTCTCTCTCTCTCTCTCTCTCTCTCTTTTTCTTTTTCTTATAATAGAAACATTTTCCTTTCATCAGGAATCACTAGTACAGTATATGAATGATTTAAGGTCAGCCATTGATTTCTGATGCATTGATGAGTTAGTACCACATGATGACCATAAAATTCTACTGCACTTGATAGAAATGCTAACTTCCAAGAACAACTGAATTGTCTCCTTCTCTGTCTCTCTCTATACCAACTTCTGAGTTTATAATATGTTTTATTTTATATAAATCTATACAGACACACAAGAACGTAAGTTCCTTTCTGAAAATACTTTTGTCTTTTTATTTGGTTTTTATTTGTTTGTTTGTTACTGAAAGTAATCATCCTAATTTTTCTAAAAACACACACACACACAAAACCCTGAGATGTTTTGCTGTTTACTCAGGTGAACCATTTCTGTATCTATCTATCTATCTATCTATCTATCTATCTATCTATCTATCTATCTATGATAAAACCAATCTGTACTCAATCTATAGTAAAATTGTCTAGAAAAATAAAATCTTAACTTATCTTTTAGGGGAGAAGAAAATCTTAATTTTGCTTCTGCAAGCACTCCAACATCAATAATTACTTCAAAAGGATTTTGGAATAGGATGAAATAATCCCAATGAAAAATAGAGGAAAAGAAATACTAAGGATGGTTTAAAACTTTTATTCTCTGATCCTAACTTTCTTTCTTTCTTTCTTTCTTTCTTTCTTTCTTTCTTTCTTTCTTTCTTTCTTTCTTTCTTTCTTTCTTTCTTTCTTTCTTTCTTTCTTTCGTAAAATGTTTCTGCTGTCCGTCTTTAATGTAGGTTTTTAAGCAAAACAATAGAAAGAGTGACTCTCTAGCAGGAACATTTTTAACTTTTTCTTATTAGCGTTTTGGAAGCAGATGATTGAAAATTGTCCCCCAGTTTGAGGTTGGGCACGAAATAATGTTTTATTCACCTTTTGTGTGTAAGTATAAGGTAGTTGGATGGAACGGAAAGCAATTTATGTGTAGGCAGGGCGGAAAGAAAGATACAGAAGTGTCTCTTTACGTCCCATTGAAGGTTGAAAGATTGAAAAATATAGCTGGAAGTATATAGGGGGTGTAAGGAGAGAGGGTGTTAGGGACACTGAGAAGCGTTTAAGTTGGGAGGGTTTTGTGTAGTTATTATCTGAAATATGTTACAGAAATATTTGCTGACTGCCATAAATGAATTTCAAAATCTACCCCCTGTGTGTTTATATTGTGGAAAACTGCAGTGTTGGCATGTTAGGGGTAACTTTGCTCGGCTGTTACCAAATGTCAATAAAATACAAAGTCTTGCTACCTCATTCCCCCCCCCCCCCCATCCCACCCCCTCTTCTTCCCAGCTTCCGTAAGCACCATGTTAAAAAAAAATTAAAAGTTGAAGTTGGAGGGGAGTGGAGATGGGGGAACCAGCATCAGTTAATGTCCATAAAGGTTCTGGTTTGGATGTGATAAGCGAAACAATTCTTTAGGTTGCCATCATGCCCAGCGACATCTTTAACAAATCCTCTCCGGTGGGAGGGAGGGGGAGATGGGATGGGGGGGGGGGTAGCGGGGAGCCACAAAAAGTCAATGTTGTATATGAAAAAACTGTCATCATTTTAATTCAATATTGACACCCCAACATCTTGCAATAATGAGAAAGGTTCCAATCGAAACCTCTGTTTTATAGCAGTAGAGGAAGGAACTCATAAAACCCTACCAGCTTTTATGTAGTGCGGTATAAACAACAACAACATCCCTGGCTTTATGGCGTTTTATAGTTGGTTAAACAGTTTACAGCCTTTTGGGGGGGCTATTACAAACGCAATTCCCTTCATGGGATAGTTAAACCTTTATCAATAATAAGGAAATTGATCATTAAAATGTTAAATATGACTACCTCGTTTGTTTTAAAATATGTTTAGGATAAGAAGCTGTATGATTTGATAACTTGTATTAAAATACCAATTACATTTATAGGACCTTTTAAAACTGGTAGCAATTAAATCCTGTTCTTTTACAGTTTTCCAAAGCGACCCTGACATTTAAAAAGGCTAAAACTGCCTCGTTAAAATTTTGAAATTAACGACTGAGCGCGCCTCTCTTTGATTTTCCAGCACTCCCCAAAAATCAATCTTTTGGGTGGTCTAGGTATTTGATTTGTTGTGAGGCGAGAGATATCTCATTAATGTAGGTAGTTAAACATATTTAATCCGTATATTCACCCCACCTCTCTCCCTCTCGCTCTCTCTCTCTCCCTCCCTCTCTGGCTTTTCCTTCTTTATTCCCTCACACTCTTCTTTTCACAATCATGCAGTGCAGAGTCCGTGTGGAGTAAGGAGAAGCCAATAGGATGAGGTTTTGGTAATAGATGCAAATGATCATGAAAAGACACTGCAAAATATGAAACAACTCATTTGCGCCGAAGTAAATCACTGAAAACTGTTTATGAACTGGCATCTCTTCTTGGAAATGTAAAGCGAGAACTCTATAAGTGGCGATTTTTTTAGGGGGGGGGGAGCAGGAATTCAATATCATGCAGGCTTAGAGTTTTGATTATATCCTCCTTTTATATTCCTGGAAATCACAAACTGTTGTTGCTTAGCATCTTAGCTCTTTCTGCGCTAATAGATTCCCGTGGTTTTTAAAAAAAAAAAAATTAAAATGAGCTCTTATTTTGTCAATTCACTGTTCTCCAAATACAAAACCGGGGACTCTCTGCGCCCCAACTACTATGACTGTGGCTTTGCTCAGGATCTTGGAGGTAGACCCACAGTTGTGTATGGACCCAGCACGGGTGGTACCTTCCAGCATCCGACCCAAATTCAGGAGTTCTACCACGGAGCATCCTCTCTCTCCAGCTCCCCTTACCAACAGAATCCCTGCGCTGTAGCGTGCCATGGGGACCCAAGCAACTTCTATGGATACGACCCATTGCAAAGACAGAGCCTGTTCAGTGCCCAGGAATCGGACTTGGTGCAGTACACGGATTGCAAGCTAGCTTCCAGCGGCCTGGGGGAAGAGGCGGAGAATTCAGAGCAGAGTCCTTCTCCGACACAGCTTTTCCCTTGGATGCGACCGCAAGGTGAGGCGAAATAGAAAGGGCAGAGAGGAGGCATTTCCTGAGCCCATAAAGTATCCCCTTTCCACAGTGACTTTTTACTGCTTTATGGGGGTAAACTTTTGCACTTGTAAATTGCTTTATAGTTTAATTACCCTGAAGGAGACCTTTTTCTTCTCCTTGTGGAGAGCTGGGCTTTCAATGTGGGGCGCTTCCCCTAAAGTTTATTGCACTTTTATAGCCTGAAAGCGCCTTCATTTGAGGGTGTTTTTGTGTTTTGTTTTGTTCTGGTTTTGGTTTTCGCCCGGGGTCTAGCTATACACTGTGCTTTGACTACAAAGGAGTGGGGAGAGATTTTTTTTTTTTTTTTTTTGCAAGTGAACCCATTTTTGCTAGCCCCGCTCTGGGAGAGTGGGTTGTGTGATTTTTCCACCCCCACACGCTTTCCTTGAGAGTTATCCCCCCCACACACACCTTTGTAATATTATAGAAGAGTAGGGTCTGTCTCTGTGTTTGTTTCCTGCCTTTGCTTCTGTGTCTCCTCTCTCCCTTCCTCCCCCCCCCCTTCGCTTTCTATTCCGGAGCCTGGTTTATGTATCTTTCAACCTCCTTCTCTTCTCCCCCAACCTTTGCCACCCCCCAGCAGCCGCTGGACGCAGACGGGGGAGGCAGACCTACAGCCGTTACCAAACCCTGGAGCTGGAGAAGGAATTTCTCTTTAATCCCTACCTGACCCGCAAACGGAGGATCGAGGTGTCGCACGCCCTGGGACTGACAGAAAGGCAGGTCAAAATCTGGTTCCAGAACAGAAGGATGAAATGGAAAAAGGAAAACAACAAAGACAAGTTTCCCAGCAGCAAATGCGAGCAGGAAGAACTGGAAAAACAGAAAATGGAAAGAGCCCAGGAGGTGGATGAGGAAGGGGACGGACAGAAGGGGGACAAGAAATAAGATTTTTAAGAACTGAGAGGCAAGCACTAAGGGTCTGATGGGATCCTGACTCTTACATTAATGGCAGTTAATGTAAGGGGGGGGAGGGGAAACAATGCATAGAAAAGAGGGGGAAACCCTTTTATTGCTGTAAAACAATATAGCTGTAAGCACCCACTTTCCCTGATTGTCCTTTGGTACAATGAACAGTATGCAAAAGAGATCCGGAGGTCTTTCTAGCCTTTCGCCAGTTATTAACTAGTGGTAGTGTATCGCAATAGCTTATGTAAAACATGACTGTGAATTTTCTCTCTCTCTCTCGCTCTCTTCTTTGCTGGGGGGTTGGTTAACTCTGCTTTCAATGCTATAGGAGTTTATGTGAAATTATATTGTGCACTTTTGAACCCTCCTCCTTTTTGTTGTGGTTAACTGTATGTACTGGAGGTAGCTATTGAAACAGACATCCCGACAACATGAAACTGCCTATTTATGCTGTAGTTATCTCTCCTACTCTGTCTCTCCCTCTCTTTTATGATTATTATTTCGTCACTTTCCTTGCTTCTGTTCTTGGGGTTTGGTTCGGGGGTTTGTTTGTTTTTTGTTTTTTTGTTAATTTTGTGTCTCTTCCAAAAGGCTTTTCTTCTTCTTCTTCTTTTTCTTCTTCTTCTTCTCCTCTCTCCTTTAGTTAGCATGCGCACAGTGGAGCAAGTTGTAAAGTGATCCTTAGGTTTACTGTGAAAAAGAATGTATACTGTATACGTGAATTACTTTATGGGGGAACTAATGATATATTTTGTTGTTCTTTCATCACTTTGTTCTATTGTCTAAACCTGGAAGCGGCGGAAGAAAGTTACAATAAAGTTTACAAGCGAGAATCCCGTGACATCATTCTTTTACTCTGCTTCATTTCCTCCAGGACTACTTTGATAGAAAGGAAATAAAAGTCAATTGTGTCAGAATTGCAGACCTTGCAGTCAAAGGAGTGCTTACCCTGTAGCGAGACTGAAGAGTTTAGGTTGCTATTAAGGCTGGAGGAGGCAGAGGCTGAATTGGCTCGCAGGGTTTTTCTTCTTTGGAAGTGTGTGGGGCGGGGGGATGGATTGTTTTGCTGTTGTTTTTTAACAGTTCATATATGTTGACAGATTAGGTGGCTGTGTGGAAATCCTTCCTCAAGGTAAATATTTCTTTCATTGCTTACTCCCAGTTTCCCCAAGATGAATCCCAATCACTCAGAAATGAATCACTCCCCCCCCCCATCCCCTAATCTGTTTGCAGAATTGTCAGTTATGCAATTGAGTGGCTGACATGCTAACCCTTCCTGCTTTGCCTGATATCTTCCACCATGGAACTACTGAAGTGTGTGTGCGTGAGGTTTATTTTCCCTTTCAACAGAACCTTGGAAAGGCGGAACAGCGAAAATCTGAGATGCAGATCAATCATTATCCTCTCATTTCTCAGTAAGGCTTTGATTTAAAAACGAGAAGGGGAGAGAGAGAGAGAGACAGGTTACTTTTTGGAAGATCTCCCTGCTTCCCCAGCAGAAAGCTAAGCAGCCAGCTGGTAACGCTTTACTTATAGTTGTAATTGGCTGCCCTAGAACCGCTGACAAGCTAAACAAGGGATCTGTATAGTCTTTATTTTTCGCAACAAGGAAAGCAAATGCCAGCTCAATGCGCAGCTCAACGCCCGTGGCACGAGAATGAATTAAATATACGGCCGAATAGCTCTTTTTATTTTTTTTTACAAAAACCCTAAAGTATTAGGTATCAATGAGGCATTTGTCTTTTCGGGGCTACAGATAAGGGGGTGGGGGGAAGGGTGTACAGGCTCCTGAAAAACTACGACAAAGACAGTGGAAATCTTATGTGGCGAAGGAAGGAATTTTAGACAGAATCAATAAAGGAATAAAGAGAGCCCCGTTCATTTATTTCTCCCAGCAAAGAGAGAGAGAGAAAGATGCTGTTTTATAACCAAAGTGTTTCTAGCCTCCCTCCCCCCCCCTTCGTCTCAGTTGAAAACTGATTACAGGTTGCTTATCGACTCCAGCACAATTCCGCCCCATTCTCGCATAGATCTTGGAGGGTTTATATCACATCCATTATTTATCATATTTTATAAATCCAGCCATACTCTAGTTCTTTTTTTTTTTTTCCACATTACCAGGAGCCAGTGGGGAAGCTGGCTGCTGATTGGAGCGGGCAAAATCACGTGCCCCGGAGTCACATGGTCAGGGAGGAAAAAGGGGGTCCTTTTTGGTGTAAATCTGGACTCTAATTCCGTAATATATCACGGTACCTCGTAAAACCGACACTAAAACGTCCCGGCCTACAAATCACCCGGCCAAATTATGAGTTCATTGTATTATGCGAATGCTTTATTTTCTAAATATCAAGCCGCAAGTTCAGTTTTCCCATCCGGCGTCTTTCCTGAGCAAACTTCGTGCGCTTTTGCCTCCAATACCCAGCGAACGGGGTATGGATCCGGTTCCAGCGCTTCGTTTGCTACCAGCATGCCTGGGCTCTACGCCAATGGGAGTAGCATGCACCCCCAAACCTCTAGCATGTATTCCACCAGCTACGGCCTGGAAACCAGTTCTTTCAACATGCACTGTTCTCCGTTTGAGCAAAACCTCTCGATGATGTGCCCGGGAGACGCCTCCAAGCAGACTTGCAGCAAAACGGATCAGAGGGACTCAGACTTGCAAAGCGAGAGCAACTTCCGGATCTATCCCTGGATGAGGAGTACAGGTAAGTCAAAAGCCTCCTTAAAGAAAGTCGCCTGGGGGGGGGGGTAAATTATTTTATGGCGTGCGGGAGGGGTGGGGGGGGGGAATGAGGGGAGGGGAGAGGGGGAATTGTCCCCAACTCCTTTTATGACGTTTCGCCGAAAAGGAAACGCTCTTTCGCTCTCTCTCTGCCTTCGAGAGGGAGAGAGAGACACCCCCCACCCCACCCCCATAAAGCCATCCTTTTAGCTTTAAATATTTATTAGAGCGGCTGGTGCTGCGTGTATGCGATGCAAAAGGCAGTTTGTCTTAGTGAGGAAAGGCAGGGCTGCAAAATCATAACCATTAGCTAATTGTCCCCATACTTAACTCTATTTTTTTAAAATGTTTTTGTTTGCTTGTTCCTAAAGAAACTCCGTACAGGCGGCTCGCAGGGTTTTTTTTTTTTTTTTTTTAAATAAAATTAATTAATTAATTAATTTTGCTGGCTTGTTTAAGATTGCTAGAGCGCTAATTACCAGACCCTTAGCATAACGTCCCAGACAGCGCAATTAAGCCCTGAATGTGACCATTAGTCTAATAGAAACGGCAACACATAATTCCAGTTTGCAATTCAATCCCTGCTTTCAAAATTGTGAAATTGCGGAAGGGGAACAAATAAATAAATAAATAGATGCGGGTCTCGTGTAAATAACGCAGCGGCTAGAATCACTGATTAATCAGGGTCGGCGTGTTTATGCTTTTTCATGGCCTGTTTGGAGAAGCTCTGGATAAGGTGCTGGTCAGCGGTAATGGACCTGCATTGGACTTATGAAGTGATCTCATGAAGTGAAGCTGCCTACTTAGCATATGTATTTAAAATACAAATCTGCCTAATGCACCCATCCCGGCTGGCATACCTATATTTCATTCACAAACACGCCTCCTCTCAGCATATTAGTGTCAATTAACATTTAATAAATATCCTTATTCATTACAAGAGATAGTGTTCTGACATACCCTTGGTTTCCCAATAAACTGAATTCATTTCAATAATTAAGAAATGCACTGGTTATAAGGCGTGAAAACGCTGGCCTGTCTCTCCCTCTCTCTCTTTTTGTTGGACGAAATCATTTCTAATTCTTATCTGGTCTTTCTCAGACCACTGCCTAGCAAACTGAAATATTAATATCTCGTTTTCACTCTAAACGCAGGTTTTTAAGAAAAGGATTGCTGCCCCATTGAAAGCAGTGTGGGACATGTGAGCTCATTTCGGTGCTACTAAAAGCCCTGATTTTCCTATGATTTGCCAGATTGCAACTTGATAGCCGCCTGACTGATGAGTTAACTTTAAGCCAGATAGTCTGAACGTGTCTTGGTAGGAAACTTCAGGGGAGAACAAACTCCTGCCCAATGTATGTGCCAGTTGAAGGAAGCCCAATGCAGGCGCTTGAGCAAGCAAGAGTTTACCCTAAACTTATTTGTGGTCAGTATTTTCCATTACCTGCTCCATAATTCATTCACTTTTACAGCTGATGTATCAAAGACCAAATATTTCTGGTTGTGAACACTTCATCTCTGCCTTTCGATTTAAGGATTCCCCACTCCTTCTTTCTAAAATGTGCCACAGGATAACAACAAGGCTAGGGAGGATTTTGAAGTCGTGCGAATATGCTGGATTCCTGCGAAGACAAGCTCTCCAAGAGGCATATTTTGTGGTTTGCAGTGCCTAAAACTAAAACACTACCTGCTCCTAGAGATCCCCCACCACCACCACCTTTGCCCACCGTGTAATTGCGTTTGTGGAATTTCATCCGCGATGGGAAGATAGTATAGCAATTCCCCATTCAGCAACAGTTTATGGCTCTTCCCTCAACAGATTTTACAACCCACATTCCACAGAATTGCACATTTTACTTCCTTGCCCCTTTTACAGCTCGCCTGGCCGTTTTCCTTTTCCTTTCTTTAATAAGTCTTTTCTTCCTTACCCCCCCCCCCCAAAAAAAGTCCACTGGAATGTTTTGGATGGATGTCGAGGGCTTGTATTGGCCATCCTGGGTATCAACTGAATAGAAACCACAAACATCATGATGCTGCATAATTATTTCCAATTGAATTCCAGCAAATGGCACGAAAATGTGCTCTGGTTTCATTCCAGTCCCCTTTCACAGACAACTAAATAGTTGCGGGTAATGCCGGATGACTGCCGAGTCTTTGTTTCAGCCTGTTCCCATGTAGATAAAAATATCCTCTTCAAAAACCTCTGGTTATGCAGCCCCATCTTTCTGACAGATTTTTAAAAAAATACCCCACTTTCATCTGGGGAAGTAACATTATCCATGTCAACCACTGCCTGCCCCTTGCCAGTAGACCAGAGCAATGTAATATAGAAAATATTACGTTAAATAATTAAGACCATTGCGCAGCTTACAAACAGGGCTAAATGATGACAGCTTTAACAGAGGACAAATAATTGAAATGGTATATTTAGCAGATGCTTCTATCTAGCTATGGAAAGTATTTATTAATGTATTTATTCCCTGGTTAATGGGAAATTTCTTAGGTTAAAAATAAAAACAAATGCTTTAATATGAAAGTGGTAGCAAACTTGTTGAAGTTCTCTCCCACACAAACACAATCTGAAAATAGGTAACACTTCCCCCCGCTCCCCAGATAAGAAAAATAATTAAATATGCGATGGGTGTGTGTGTGTGTTCTATTAGAATGTTATATTCTTCCAAAAATACAAGGATCGGATTCTAAGTTGTCAGCGCTCTTTTGAGGAAACAACTGGGGATCTGCCGTTGGTGTATTACATAGCTAGGCTATTATGGACAATATCTGGAATATGTTTAAAGAAAAAAACAACCAAACAAACAAACAAACAAAAAGGCAACCCAACAGCTACCCAGAGTTCATTTGATTCTAATTTATTGTTTCACAGGGACTGACAGGAAAAGAGGACGTCAGACCTACACCAGGTACCAAACCCTGGAGCTGGAGAAAGAATTCCACTATAACCGCTATTTGACCAGAAGAAGACGCATCGAAATCGCTCATGCTTTGTGCCTGACAGAGAGGCAGATCAAAATCTGGTTCCAGAACAGACGCATGAAGTGGAAAAAAGAAAATAAAACTGCATGCACCAGTTCAAATAGCCAGGAAAAACCAGACGCTGAAGATGATGAAGAAGAATGAAAGGGATGGGTTTGGGTGAAGGGGACTTTAGTCCTGAAAGCTAATCCAGGAAACGTGAAACCTAAACATAAAGGACTATATATATATATATATATAAAATAAATGAAATCAAAATAAAAACAAGCCTAAGAATGGTGCATTCTGTTTCCTGATACTGAAAAAAAAAATACTACCTATGTTAGTCTCTCTTTTTTTTTTTTTTGTACAATAGAATGGATAATAATATCTACCTATTAAATGTGGCTTTAGAGTCAGATAGACACATTTTTCTATGTGAGTCTTCATACAGTACAAGTATTTGTAAATCTCCCTGTTTGTATTTCCTTGTGTACTTTTTTGGTATGAAGTAATGTGGCCGTGTTAGCACCTTTAATTAGAAAATGTGATCTGAAAGTATGAAGGGAAATTATACATAGCGTATATAGTACTCTGTACATAATATGAATTATGATGATCGCTTGTTCTGTTGTAACCTCTGTGGTTCTTTTCTGGTTGCGATGCTGTTTTTGTCTGTGTATATTTTTACCTGGACCACTTCCTTGTTCAAGTCATTAGAAAAAATGAATTAATATTGTGCTGAGTAAAGCGGTGTATATCAAGGTAGACGATTATTTAATAGCAGCGAGTTTCTTTTTCCTGGTTTGTGATTATTATTCTTCAAAATAAAAATAATAAAAACACCCACCAATAGTCTAAAACTGTGTTCAGTTCATTGCACTTTTCTTATGTGTTTGCATTATTAGAATTCAGTTGTTTATTTCTGGATATAAAGAAAATATCCCCTTTAATTTCCCCTGATACGTCATCTTATTCGGACCAGATAATTTTCAGCATAACAGTCGTATTTAACATTTTAATGACATTTCTACAAATGTTAAGACTTTAAAACATTTAGCGAAATAAAACTCATAGTCGGGTATAAAAAAACAATTGCCAAGAATATGGATTTGCAGATTTCACTCTTTTCCCTTCCTCCAAATATCTTCAGAGATTATTCTACTGGGAAAAAAGACGGGAAAGGTAAAAGCAGAGAAGCAAGAAACAATAAAAAAAACCCCTATTTCTATATTATATATTGATTCCTGTGACTAATCTGACCCTTTCCCTAGGACACAAGATATTTTGCTGTGGTTTGGGGTTTGTTGTTCCCCCCTTTCGATTGCTTTATCGTGGATTGTAAGTATTTCATTAGCACGGCATAATGTTTAACATCAAAACACACATAAAATAAATGAAACCAATTAAACTCAGGAAAATCAACAATGCAAAACAACGGTAACTAATTTTAAGCACTTGCGAGCATCTCTCTCGCTCGCTCGCTCTCTCTCTCCCTCTTTTTAACATTTCCAGTGTACGCAATAAACGAACGTATTCTTCAAGTAGGAGATGTACGCAGTTCTAGAAATGTGTGTGTAATAGGAATACGAATATAGCAGACCGCGTGGAATTAGGTGTAGCTGTTAAATGGCTTCTTTCTTTCTTTCTTTCTCACGGAAGCTGAAAACATTTAATAAAATATCTTTCTTTCATTTTACCCCCAATACACAACACTTGATTTCCACTTATTAATACAGTGGGATGCCGAAATAAGAATATTAAAGCTTTTAGATAAAATAATGTAACACATTACTAAAAAAAAAAATCACGGTGTTAGGCCACTTACTATATGGATCATATATTATGGCGTTTACACAGAAATCCCACTTGATCAGAGAATAAAAGGTGAAAACTAAATGTTCCCTTATCAAATCCCCCCACTGTCATGTGTTTTCATACACACTCTTTCCAGAGCGAAAACTGGGTTCCAGAAAATTCCTATTGCTCGTGAAAGGTGTCTTGCTGTATTGGGCCAGATCTATTGTCCCTGGGACATGTACCTCTACAGCGACGGGCATCTCTGAATTAAGGATTTTAAAAAAAAATCTTTATTATGCTCAATCTATTGAAGCACATCTTATCAGCGTAGTAGCAAATCTTACAGCCCGCCCGTGATTTCCACACACGAAAATTACCTAGTGTCAGGATTTCCAATTAACGTTCTGAGTGCGTGGTGTGTTGGATCCTAAATACGTAGTGACACATAAATACATAGGGTTAGATTACGTTCTAGATACAGACAGCATTTCTCTTTCAATATATTTGCCTTGCTCTATTTCCAAATTCTCCGACGCCCGCAATGGTTCATTTTCTGTTTTAACAGAAGGATTCACAATTACACAGCTAATAAGGTTAAAATAAAACCCGCTGCTTGAACATCGCCTGTCCTTTAAAAATCTTTTTTTAGCCTTCTGTGTAAGGTCTGATTCTGGCACCTCCATTAAATCCCCCACCAGGGAAAAAAAGAAAAAAAAAAGATCTTTGCATATTCTTATATTTTTGTTTAAAAAATAAAAGATGGCGTCTAAGAAAAAGACTGCCGGTAAAGCAGTCATGAAGAAATGCAATAAATTCCTTGTTGTTTTATGAAAATTTACAACTTTGTGATAGAACTTTATGAGTGGCTGGGTTCTGGGATTGGCCAGAGCCGGTCATGTGGACTGCTAACCGTGAACATGAACTTTTTATGATTTCCCATGTGGTTATATTGCACCATTCTTTTGGCCGCTGTACCTTGGGTCGGATCAGTGTCCTCTATAGGGCTCTTGCTTCTTTACATTGTTTTACTTTCGTGTATAAACTCGAAAGGGCTAAAAGGGGGAGGAGGTGGAGGAGGGGGGTAAACACAAGACACACGCACTCTCACCCCCCAAAAGAGAGCGAGAGAGACTTAAAAGGTTTTTTTATTTTAATTCCTGTGTTAATTTGCCTGCTGATTTTGGAGTCTCAGTAGTAATGGAGGGGAAGTGGAGATTCTGTACCGAGTGGAGGCTGATATTTTTCAAGGAGGGAAGTTACTCCATTTTCTGTGCAAATGACAGCAATGCAAGAAGCTATCACAAGTCAGAGAGACAATCGACGGCTATCAGGTTGGGACAATATTTGTCAGCTAAAAGATAAACAAACGCTACTTGCTTAAAAAAAAAAACTTATACCACAGAAATGGACTTCAAAAGGTAAGGGAATAATATATGTTTCTCTTCATTTGATTTTTTTTTTTTTTTTGCTTTGAGAAAATGCAATTATAAAACTCCCTCTCTCCTCCCCCACCCCAAGAAAGAAAGAAAGAAAGATTAACAGAGACAGTAAGACAGCAATATCACCTGGATATACTGTCTTAGATATCTGACTTGGAAACAAGGCTGCTGTGGTCTTCGGTGACGGGGTCTTTTAGATATTGCCTTAAAAAAAAACTAGCCAAACCCTACTTGGTTTGTTGCCTGGGATATGTTTTATTTTTTACCCCTCCCGAGCAGAATTATCTTGCCATTTTGCCTGTCTTCAGGCGAGCCCAGTAATTTGGCGAAGTTTGCATTGAAGCCAGTTGGGTTTTGTTTTGCTCTCCGGGGTCATTATTACGTGGGTGGTTTCTTCAAAGAGGGCAGTCCACCACAGTCCTGTAGAATAAGGTTCTGGAAACTAGAAAACATAATAAGAATAAGAGCAACTACAGGGCTGCAACGTTATGATTACGTTTATTTTTAAAGTGAAAGTTCCAAATGAACGAGGATGCTGGGAGGGAATGAGGATGGGTGGGTTTCATTGCGTTCTGCAATGCTCCTGCAAATGTAACTCGTCTGTGGAGCTGTAAATCCCTAAATATCGTTTATTGTTTATTTCTGTCTTCCTTTTCCTCCGCTTGCTACCGTGCGGTGTGAAAACATCCTTGTATTTGAATAGCTTCTCCTCTGAACGAAATGGTTGCTTTGGTTTTAAGAAAATACTTCTTCGGTGAGGCACGTCATTTTGAATGTTCCTTTTCATTATTGCAGGACTTAAAAAAAAAGACACATGGCTCCTGTTTTCTGATGCTTTTCAAATAACACAGTATCCGAGGTTTATGCATGGCAAGGGATATTGATTAAGGAAGGCACCAATGAGTTAACCATTAAAAATAGATGACAAGGCGACTTATATCACCCGGCTTGACTATTCCTGCATATTGTAGGGGCAAGAGTAAATGATAGCAACGGTGGAAATAGCAAACAAAAATTAATTTTCAAAAGATATTTTTGAAGGAGCTGTTACGTGTTGATACATAACAGGGAAAAATAAAAGCCAGCTGACGGGCTTTTCCTTTTAAGTCCATAAATGTTATAGAATCCGTGGTTACTGCTGTTCTTTAAAAATAAAAGGGGGGAAAATGATTATTTCATTTCATTTAAATAACATAGTTCCAGAATCTATGTCTGCTGATGTTTTTAAATGCTGTGTGAGAAACCACTTGTAGAACCCAAGAGATAAATGTCACTCCAAGTAAGTCTTTTTAATCACTTTACCCCGGGCACCCTCTAATGTCTGATTGTCTATGAAATCTAAATGTTTTCGCTAGACCATAGATAAGTTGCTAATTAAGGAATTCCTGTAGTTTAAACATCACCTAGCTGTTTATTTTTTAAAACGGAAGGTCTATTTCTCTTTATGTCTTTTCTGTTATAAATTGCTTTCCAGCCCATTTTATGCGGTCTGCTGCCATCTACCGTCCAATGCAAGAAAACTTCGGTTTGCTTAAATATTTCTCGGTGATTAATATCCCTTGAAACTGGTTAACAAATTCCATTTTCTACATTTTTGTTCGAGTAGTGGATTATAAATGCATTGCACGTTTGTATATCTCCTGGAAATGGAACAAATGTGACCTCCCATTTGGTACAGGAACCTCAGACCAGATCCATTTTTATTCTGAGGCCTGCTACATTGCGGAGGATTTCAAGTTATATAAGTTCATTATCTATACGTTATCTATTATGTAGTACAAAACCAAAAGAGGAAAGAAAGCTGGTTATTTCTTGACAGCACACACAGCAAGTGAGCTTGTGAAATGAGAGCCATAATTAGATGAGGAGACAAGAAGGCAGGAGATTTGAGCTAATTATAAAGTCAATGAACTATTTATTTGTTTGTTCGCTTATTGTTTCGAATGATCATTTTGGAGTGGTCTGTAAAAGGTAGGTCTAGTGGTGTGCACTACACTGAGGTGATGGTTGGGGCGGGGAGCAGAGGGTGAGAGCCTAAGAGGAATCCCTTTTAAGATACAGTAGGCTTTGAAAGGACAATGCAAGCCTGTTATTTTAAAAGCTCTCTCTCTCTTTCTCCCTCGTTTTCTCCTACTACCACACAGTTTCCTGGCAACTGTTTATGTCTAGACTAGGGACATTCCCCTATATGAAAGTGAGATGCCCAGAGACTATGTTAAAATAAATAAAAAGTTTCTCCTTTTGACTAATAACAGCCATGATTAACTTGTTCCATTCTGTAACTGCTCACACTCTGTAGCATTCTCCAAGCAACCTACATGCTTCATGCTTTGATTTCTCTTCCACCCGTTTCTGTTCCCCTATTTTTAGTTTCCCTAGCAAGATTTCTTTCCCCTTAACCCTCCCAGGGTTTCCTTTAGCGGAAATAAGGTAATATGGATACATTTTTTACTACCCCAAGGTCCTTCCCGCAACCCCTCCTCTCACTTTTTTTTTTTGTTAATTATTAGCTGCACTGTTTAATGGAACAATGGTAGATTATTATTGCTTCTTTTCAAAGATCCCATTAACGAGGTTATTATGCACTGCACGGGAAGTCAGGTAAATTAAACTTAAATTGCTGGAAATTAAGTTTCAAATGGTTATGTGCGGATGGAGAGAGAATTATTTTTTAAACACCTTCAGGGGTCATTGTTTTAAATATGCCAACAATGTAGAAAAAAAATCCTTATGCAGTTTTTCTAATAGGAATTTGAGTGAGGTTGTATATTACAAGAGCAATCTCCTCCTCTGTTAATAGCTTTATATGTCTAAATACAGTAACAAGGCTTTTCAAGTGTTGTCTTAGTGTTAGCTTGACTTTATGGCTGCAATAAGTCCCCTGATTGGGAAGGTCCTGCTGTGTTGTCACTTCAGAAGGCTTGAGAATCCCAACTCGACAGGAAAAAAAGGCGACCCGTTTTTTACTGGGACCAGCTCCTCTTAACTTTCCACAAAGTTCTTAACTAGCTTAGCTTTTATACAAGCAATGCTCTGTTCTGTTTGCATTTCAAAATATTTGTGCGCTGTTTGAATCCCCTCATTTATCTGCCTCTCTCTCTGCTTTGTGGAGTTGGCATTTGCTAGCAGAAGAGCAAAAATGGAGAAAAAAGCCCAGCCAGCACTCTCTGAGCCAGAGAGCTGCGAATGTACATGCTGTAAATAAATCCCTTTAATCTTTATTTATACCCTGCCAGTCGAGTTATGTCAATCAGTAGGGAAAGATGGATTCTCAGTGCTAAATGAAACATTTTATTCCTCCTTATGTTGTCTCTTGCAACTACACTGACTAGTGGTTTCTTTTCTTTTTAATAAAACCAAAGACTTCTTAAGTAAACGAGGCCCAGTTCTGAATGAAAATATGCAAAGAAAATACAGTGGAAGACACAGTGACCACACTGCAAGCTGTATCAGCAACCGATATGTTAAGGTCTCTATGTTCCACTCCCCATGCCTGGTTGCCTTTAGAAACATCCTTAGGCAAAATATTTTCCATAAGAAACCCCGCATAGATTTATCTTAAAAGTTTAGCAAGCAACTCAGGGTATAGCCCAAGCATCTTTCTAAACAAAATTAAGATACCTTTTGAAAAAAGCTATTCAGATGATATTAGAGACCAACTTGACACTAAACACACAATTCTAGCTAGTGATCGAATGCATTCTGAATACTCTGCCGCATGTTACAGATGGTAAACTTGCCATCTTGCAGGTCTGAGTATATGGATGATGGACACTTTAAGATCTATATTTTTTTCCCAAAATGGAACAAAAGCTTAATTCAGGTTTTATACCAAGTTTTCTTCTTTTATATTTCTACCACTAAAAGTCCATAAATATTAAGTGAAGCGCTATCTTCCTTTAGCAGGGCGCGGCATATTATTCCAGCCTAAATAACACCTCTAAATAATCAACAATAAGCAATTAGCGCGAGGCGAGTTTCAATTAGTGAATTTTATTTTTTTCTTTCACAATAAAAATAAAAATTACTACAGACAAAAGGTAGGACAAGATAGCCTTAGCCACAAGCATGCTAAATTGAGCTGTGTTTCATAGAAACGCTACATCACCATGTGTGGGGGAAACAGTCTTTAAACATGCTTAGGGAAGAACATTTTCACAACTATCATCATTAAAAAGAAGTAAAGAAAACGTTTTCAGCGATTTTACTCACTCATTTAATTATCAGGAATTCATACTTCATAGCCCAGATTCCGCATGCTGTGCAAATCATCCCAGATGTTCCTGATTTTACTCTTACATAAATTTTGCGTAACTTTCTAATCAAATGCCTGAGCGTTTGCCTCCTGCAAAGCAACTAACTTCATTGTGTTCAATGGAGGTTGTTTTTTTCTCCCCAATAGACAGTCAAGTTTCTCTTTTAATCTCATGTTCCCATGCCAATAAAACAGATCTGCGTAGGTTTGGGTCCACTCCATACACAAAGGAAAACTCTGTAAGAACAAATATAATAGATATCAGTCAGAAAGGAGGGGAGAAAAACTACTTCCTTTACATGTTATTTCCTTGAATTATAAAGATTACGCTGAGTCGAGTGCCCATTGCAGTGATGGCATGAAGTAGGCTTAGCTTTACAGCTGTAAACATGTTTAAAATAAATTAGCTCCTAATAAGATAACAGTTTCCTAAATACTTAACCCCCATCAGGGAGAATAGGCATTGGAAGTTCTGCAGTGATCATGTAATTATGTGTAATTCTAGACCAGGAGCATACACAAACGTGTATTCATACATACAGGTGTGTACCTTGTGTGGTGTATAAAATTCACTGCATATGATAGACAGGTAGATACATAGTGGGGTGTGTATGGGGATAGATAGATAGATAGATAGATAGATAGATTAGATTAGATAGAAGTTTAGAAATGCACCTTAAACCAATCAATTTTCAATTTTATTGTTGAGGAAGTTTCTGAAGGATATGACAATTTCCCACAGCTAAAATGCATAGCAAAATATTTAAATCCAACCAGATCTTCCGCGTACAGAAATCTGAAGAGGAGGTGACTAGCCATTGAGAAACACACCTACAGCTAATGAATAAAAGCAGAAACATGAGCCACCAGCCCAGACCAAACTCATTTCATTTGGTCTTTCGCCCCAGTTTGAGAAAAAAAACCCGGAATTTCGAGGTTATTCCTAAAGAGGTTTAAACTTTTTTTTTAAAAAAATAGGGACCTCGTAGTGGGGCCAGACACAAATGGAAAGGGTGATAAAATATGAAAGCAGGATCATCGCTCACCTTATAGGCAATAGACACGCCAAACAACAGCCTTTAAAAAAAAAATCTTGATCAGTGACAATCAATAAAGACACTTCTTGACCGTAACCGAATGCTGCCTTTAACTGCAAAGGGTCGCACAAAGATTTGGTATTAACAATAAAACGCAAGAGGGCACAATTCGGTACATATATCTATATCTCTGTAAGTATTTAGTCCGGAATAAAGGTAATACTTCAATTCCCATCCATCTCATAGATTTGTAGCTCTTTCACAAAATAAATACGAAGCATAGAATTTGATGAGGCAGGCGAATGATACTTTAAAAGGAAGCCTCTTCTCTGTCAATCTATGATAATTAGATAACCATGAGAAATAAGTTACCAACATTGACTTCTCTTCTCTCCCCCCACCCCCGCCACCACAAACACACTTCCCATCCTAAACCCAGGCTAATTAAACAAATGAGACCTATTTACCCCACCCTCAATAACACCCCTCCCCCCAAAAAATACCTAAAAGTTTTTTTTATGTCAAAAAAAATATCCTAGCAATATTACCCGAATGGTCTGCAATCAATAACAGGCACCAGGGGTTAAACTTTTCAGAATAAAGGGATTTAACTTTTTTCTCTGTGTGTATATATCTTTATATCCATATCTATCGCTCTGTCTGTGTGTGTGTGTGTTTGGTCTATTTTTTAATTATTGTTTTAAAGACTCCAAACGTTTGGGGATTTATCTTTCTCAGATAATACGTATTTGGTTAAGGGGGTGAGTTTTGTTGTTTAAAAGCGAGGAAAAAGAGGGGCTGGGTGGTTTGTTCTGGGGGTCCCCAGTGCAATGCAAGCCCCTCATGGGTGCTATTTTGTAATCTCAGACTCTTGCTATTGGTCAGTCCATGATCAGATGGTTCTATTTCCTTGTGTCCCTCGCTGGCACCCAGCCATCCCCCTTCAGCTAAAACCCAATCTCCGATATACTACTAATAGCTAAACCACTTGGACTATAAAACACAACAAATCATAAAGCCAGGAAAGGACGGCTGCCTCCTCCCAATGAGTTCTTATTTTGTCAACTCTACCTTCCCGGTGAGCCTGGCTGCTGGGCAGGAGCCCTTCCTGGGACAAATCCCGTTATATGCCTCAGGATATGCGGATCCTTTAAGACACTACCCCGCTACCTATGGAGCCACTAGCGTCCAAGATAAGGGTTATCCCTCCTCTTCTTATTACCAGCAAGCTAACGGAGCTTACAGCCGGACCACAGCCTGTGACTATGGGTCAGCTGGTTTTTACAGAGAGAAGGACCCTGTCTGTGCCACCTCAAACCTAGATGACCAGGTTCAGTTTGCCCCAGATCAGCGGAAGACAGACTGCGCACAGAACAAAACTGTTTTCGGGGAAAGCGACGACCAGAAGTGCTCCACTCCCGTCTACCCCTGGATGCAGCGGATGAACTCTTGCAATAGTGAGTTACTCTTTTTTTTAAAATCTCTCTTTATTTATTTATTTCCCCCCGCACCCCCCCACCTCCCTTCCCCCTTTTCTTCTTTGCAAAAGAAACAGGAAAAGCTTAGTTGAGATCCAGCTTCCAGCCGGACGAGTCAGGCAAAGTACGAGACTCAAAGTTGTTTCTGACACAACCCCAAACTTTATGGCAGTCTTTTTCCTCTATCCCAGTTCTTTAGCCAGATCCTTTAAGAAGAAGAGAGAGAAAAAAAACAACAAGTTTGTGCCATACTTAGAGAGGCACGTATCTTCTTTCTTTTTGCACGCTCTAATTCGTATGTCACTCAGTTACAATGATTTATCTATCTCTGTGTCTTCTACACATACAGAGAGATATCTATTCACAAAAAAAGGACAGGATGACTTCACATACCCCCACCCCCACACACCCGCCCTTTCTGGAGTTAAATAATGTAAAAGTCTTTAAATATTTGAAAGGCGAGAACTACATTTTTAATGAAACTCACCCATAATGAAAAGTCTGCCTGGAGAGATTTTTTCTCTCTGTGATGTATAGCTGGTTTAAGTGCTATCTCTTCAATCCGAAAGAAAGAAAGAAAGAAAGAAAGAAAGAAAGAAAGAAAGAAAGAAAGAAAGAAAGAAAGAAAGAAAGAAAGAAGTCATAGGGCTTCCATGTTTACATTCATTATTTGTTGCCTTTTAAGTTCCAAATTGATGTCCATTAGTGCAGGGACATGAAGTGTTGTATCCCCTTTAATGCACAGAGTTTGTCTAGATCGATACACTTCATTATTGCTTAAATGCCCAGATCTATTACTGCTGCCGGTAGGGAGGAAAAATTGAAAGGTGTGGGGAGGAGGGGGGGCACCTTGAGATTTTACATAATGGAATAAGACAGATCTAGCAATCTCTTCAAAGCACGGTCCTGGACTATCTGGCAAGTTCTGCATTAACCCTCCTGCCCAGGTGCCCGTGGAACTTTCTTGCCTTTGAGCTAAGCAGCAGGAAGAAGCAGCAGGCATTGCAGAAACCCAAGACAAATTAGCAACTCTTTCCAAGGCGAACTAGCAAGTCAGGAGGTTTGCTAGAGGGCTGGCTTTGCCAAAGAAAGGAGTCTTGGGCACTTTGGCTAGATGATTTTTGGTTGGTAAAAGTATTTAGCGGGGAAGGCAAAGGAAGCAAAAGACCACACCACCCCTAAACACACACCCTTGATTAGAGTGCTAAGTGGCCGGCTCCCTGGCATTATTACGCACCTCTTAACTAGAATAAACCTTTGGGTATTTTCTCCCCCCCTCCTTTCCTTGCCTAACAGGTTCATCTTTCGGGCCAAGTGGCAGGAGAGGCCGTCAAACCTACACCCGCTACCAAACCCTGGAACTGGAGAAGGAGTTCCACTTTAACCGCTACTTGACCAGGCGCCGCCGGATCGAAATCGCACACGCACTTTGCCTGACAGAACGCCAGATCAAAATCTGGTTCCAGAACCGGAGGATGAAATGGAAAAAGGAAAATAAACTGCTCAACTCCACGCAGCTGAGCGCGGAGGAGGAGGAGGAGAAAGCAACGGAGTGAAAGTATTATTTAAGAGAAAGAGAGAATATCCCAACAGTTGGAGGAGATAGAGGGTGGAGGGGGGGAAAGGGTTGGAGTGGAAGAGAAAATGCACCCCAAGTGGTGCACGCTTTGTAAAATAACCGAGACGGTTTGAAGGTGGCGAGCCACCACCATAAATTTGCACCGTTGGACTCGTGTTCCGTTAATCTGTCGTGTCAAAAAACAAAAACAAAAACAAAACAAAAAAAACAAAACAAAAAACCAGGCTTCTAGTTGAGTTTTTTTTCCCCTTTCTATTCCTCCAAATATAATATAAAATAAAATAATAATAATAATTTGGAACTCTTACCTGTGTTTCTACCCTTGGTGTCACTGTTAGTAACCCGCTAACTCTTGTATTTAATGGAGGTGCTGCAATATATGTCATTTTTGGTGTTAATTGTCTTAATTTTGTAAAATGTTTCATGCACGATTGACTTATAGATTCCCCCTTCCCCGGTTGCTTTTCTTTTGGTAAATTAATCAGACCCTGGGCTCTTTGTAATTAGTTTCATTTTTTAAAGAGAAAACCTACTGAAGGAACAAGTGCTACCTAAAAGGATGCAAAAGCAACAACAAGAAAAAATATATTTTATTAATTTTTGTACGTGCTGTGATTGTAGTTTGTCTTAGGTATGGCCATGGAATACTCTAATAAAAGCAAAGTATTCGGACTCATCCACACCCCTTTGGTATTATTATCGTTATTATTATTCCTGTCTATGAAAATATGCCATTCATGTGGAGCTGAGGGGTTGTTAGCAAAGCAGGCGCTGCTGCTGTCTGCGTGTGACACTCTCTTCTAATCAGCAAGGACAAGCACCCATGCAGGATACGGAAGTTACAGTTGAGAGATAAATCTGCTTTTCCCCCTTTTTGCCTAATCTTAAATGCAGGACCTTTCACCAACGATATCTCCGAGCTGACATTCTGCTTTAAGATCGCTCTTGTTTATTGTTACAGTCAAAAGAGTTATGAGGAAAAGCTCTCCATATACATAATAAATCAAAGAAAGAGGCAAAAATATGCTCTCGTCTATCTACCAAAGATACATAACGTTTGTCTAGCATCTTTCAAACATCTGGTCCCTTATTTCACTTTCCAAAATCAGGGAGATGTGCATTGTAGACATGTACATGTGGTAGGTTTCAGACTTGTTTTGTTTTTAAATTATTTTTAGTTGAAACTTTTTTCACTCCACGACGATGGGAATTATTTAAGCACGAAAAAAACAAACAAACCCCGGTAAGCTAAGTACAGTTAGATTGTTTCATGTATATGTACACACACCCACACACACCTTTCAGATGGCTCTCTTTACAGTGTCATTGGACTCGGAGGCTGTGAAGCTGGGCGTTATGTCTCTTCTGCGCTAAAGAACTAAGAGGTGTCTTGTAGTTGCAATGAAGTAAACTTTTCTTTGATTTTTTTTAATTAAAAAAGGAACCAAAAGAAGTCCTTTTCTTCTTGGGATCAGCAGATTTACAACAAAAACTTGCTCAGCTCAATGCTAATAAAATGTCTGAAGCTTCACGGGAGAAAACATGCCTTTAAAAAGAACTACTCCTTTCCCCCCACCCACCCAAAAATACCTATGTATGGATGCATTCCCTCATGTCACAAGCTGTTTTAATGCCAGTCACTTTTAAAATCAATTCATGCAGAAGCTCCAAAGCTGTAGGACATTTACTATTATTGCCACTCTTTTCATTGCCTGTAATTATTATAATTATATGTCACTTTCAATATGGCGCATAATTTCCAAGGAGTTGCAGACAAGCACTTGAAATTCCTAAACTGCCTGGGGAAAAAATAGCAGCCTTGCACAAAGCAAAACCCTGGTCAAATTTCAGGTTTTCAGGGCTACCTAATATTTCTTGCAGGTTTGCCTATGGGGGAGAAAGGGGGGTAGAACAATGTTCTATTTAAAGGGAGTGTGTGTGCGGGGGGCTATTCATGATCAAGAATATCTTAAAAGCAACATTGTCAACCAGTTTCAACGGCTGATCTCCCTTCCCGTCTCTTTTTTCCACACATACAACCCCCCCCCTCCAGAATTACAAGGTGTTACTGTGTATTTGATAATATGATGAGAAGGTGAAGAAAGCCAAACTTTCATTGTGCCAATGAAAATAAATAAATTAAATAAATAAAGCACACATGGTTTTCTTTCAGCAGGCTCCGGTTTTTCTCCATACACCCCCCCTCCCCAAGATATGCAAACACAGAACCTCCAGTTCCAAAGGTGACTTATCGTCCCCCTTCACCCCCTCCCCCCCCACCAATGCCATTATTATAACAGAGTGGCGATCATTTAATGAAGATAACAACCCCCATGCAAAGAGCACACCACGAAAACAGATTCCCGGGATGAAAATGGGGTATTTGCGCATTTTTTTAAAAAAAGTATTAATATACGAAGAGTGCAAATTGCCAAAAAATGACTTTATTTTTTTAATGAAGGGTGGGTAGCCACCCTCCATGCCTGCTAAGTCACCGTGTCCCCAGTAGGTGGCGCAGTCCGCCAACATGGAGCCATCTCTCTCTCTCACGGATTTTTTTTTTCTTTTTTTTTTTTGAAGCCTTGCATTGACTTGGGCCTAACGATTCTCAGATCGTCATTATTTGTAACCATAGAGCATGAATTACCTCTTGAGGTCATCAGTGAGAATTTACGACTGGTCAACAAAAGCACGTGATTACCAAACGCACCCCCACCCCCCATATTTGGCCGCATACATAGCAAAAACGAAGTACAGTGCATTGCTATAATTCATTAATACATCATAAATCGTCAAGCACAGGGTTATAACGACCACGAGCCACAAATCAAGCCCTCCAAAATAACCCAAATGAGCTCTTACTTTGTAAACTCGTTCTCAGGGCGCTATCCAAATGGCCCCGACTATCAGTTGCTAAATTATGGGACCAGCAGTTCTATGAACGGTTCGTACAGAGATTCAAGCACCATGCATTCCAGCTCTTATGGCTACAACTACAATGGGATGGACCTTAGCATCAACCGCTCAGCCTCCTCTAGCCACTTTGGGGCTGGGGGAGAAAGCTCCCGCAGCTTCCCTTCGCCCGCTCAGGAGAGCAGGTTTAGGCAAGCGTCTAGCTGTTCCTTGTCCTCTCCCGAGTCCCTGCCCTGCTCCAACGGCGACAACCATGGAGGCAAACCCGCCCCGTCCCCCTCCGACCAGGCTACTTCTGCCAGCACCAACACAAATTTCACAGAAATAGACGAGACCAGCGCGTCTTCGGGAACCGAAGAGGGCACCCAAATAAGCAGCAACATTATTCCCAGGGCACAGGCTGAGCCCGTCGCTACATCCACAGCAGCCACAGAAGGGCAGACACCACAGATATTCCCGTGGATGAGGAAGCTTCACATTAGCCATGGTACAGCTGCTTTTTTTATTTTCTCCCTCCCCCCCTTTTCTTTCCCCTCCCTTCTTCTTTTTTTCTTCCTTCCTTTCTTCCCCTGGCTTTATTTGAAGGCGCCTGCTAAGTAATCCAGCTATTTATCGCGTTGTATTTATTTATCTGATCGTTGATTTAAAACAGAAAACTGCCTTTGATGCTTGTTGGGGGGGGGTGATTTGTAACCCCTGCCGCTAAATGTGAGGTTATTTAATATATATATATATATAGAGAAAAAAGGGTAATTTAAAACTGCGGGGGTATTTGCGGATGGGGGAGGGAAAGTGGGGGGAGGGTGAGCAAAAGGAAAGGAAAGAACTGATCATTAAAACAGGCTCTCTATGCACAGATGGGGCTCCCAATCCTTTATTTTTACGTTTGGTGTGTGTATTCTTGACAATCTGCTCATTACAAAATAAAAACCAGGAGTAGATCCATTGCACCGGGAACAGGGTTTTTTGTTTGTTTGTTTGTTTGTTTTGTTTTGTCTTTTTAAGGACAATATTTAACAGATCCAAGCACACAAACGTAGGAGGAATTATTAGGGTTTTAGTCTGCGAGGTTAAATTGTGAATACTGAATTGTATATGCCGGAACTGGGCGATGGAGGGAGGGGGATCTTACACGTGGGGGAGGGGGTGTTATTTTGAAATTACCAAGTGAACGTTCGTGATTGTCCGGGGAAGGTTAATAATTTGCCTTTTTTTTTTTTTCAATAAAAATCAAACCAAACACCAATGTTGTCCGTATTATCCAGACATGACTGGACCAGACGGTAAAAGGGCAAGAACCGCCTATACTCGCTACCAGACCCTAGAATTGGAAAAGGAATTTCACTTCAATAGATATCTCACCCGCAGGAGGAGAATAGAAATCGCCCATGCTCTGTGCCTCTCCGAAAGGCAAATTAAAATCTGGTTCCAAAACAGAAGAATGAAGTGGAAGAAAGATAATAAACTGAAAAGCATGAGTGTAGCCTCCGCGGGCAGCGCCTTCCAGCCATAAATTATAGAAAAGGAATATCAAGGAAAGAAAGAAGAAGGCGAAGAAAGGGGGGGTGGGGAGGGAGAAACAGCTGCAGATTTTAGTTTCAGAGTACTGTACAGGAAGGCACCTTTTTTCGGCATGTTGTTGATATTTTAAACAACTCCTATGGTACTGTTATCCCAGGACTGCGTTCCTGCTGTGTTTTAATTTTATTTTTTAATTATTATTATTATTAATTTTTTTTAAAAAAAAATTCCAGATGCTCCTCCACGCTCTTGATGTTCTTATAAATGTTTGTGACAGTGCTCTCTTGATGCTTTCTGGAAAGCTAGCATGTTTCATGTGAGCCCTTTAAATGTTATAACTTATTTATAAATTGATAACAGACACGGTGGTTTGTTTGGGGTTTGGGTTTTGTTTTTTTGTATCTGAGTTTACAGCTATTGGGCGGGAGGGGGGAATTTATTCTCTGCCTAAGCTAAAGTCGGGATTCCTGCGCTAAAATAGCAGGGGGGGGGGGAATCAAAAAACTGTAAAGAAAAAAATAAAAAGCAAAAAAGCTCTTGTATCTTTTTGTCTTAAAAATTGTCGAATCTGTGGTTTAGTTCAAATGTAAGGCCATGCTTTCTAGTCCCAGGCTAATTCTGAGACGTGTTCTTAGACGTGGGTAAGCTTCACTATTAAAAAAAATGTATAAAATTGGACCAACCATAAAGTGTTCCAATGTCTGTAAATACTAGGAATATTTCTGATGTGATTAATAGACAGTTGGTAGTGGGCAGAGTGAATGCAGTGTTATGTGTAAAATGGCATCTGTCATGTCTAGCTGCCTGTTAGTATTTTGCCAATAAGCTTTTTGTATTTGTTTTGTAGCTTTAATTCAAGTCAAATAAACATTTCTCCTATTCACAAAGGCTCCCATTCGTATTTTCTACACAACGCTTGAGTCTTAACGCTGAGAGTTCGCAGTGCATTCTAAACATGACTGGCATTGCTGTGTTAGGAGCATTTGAGAAACACTACGCACTCTTCGCTCTCCTGCATAGCACTTTGGAAACTCTCAGAAGCCAAAAAATGCAAAGTTCACATAATAGAATCTCATTGCTGAGGAGGAAAGCAAATGCTTTCTACAGAGGAAATGCAACCTGTCAAGTTTCCAAACTTTGTTTCGTCAAAAAATAAAAATAAAAAAATACCAAATATCAAATAACGCAGGCTGTTTTAAAGTAGCTTAAGTTACAATAACAAGATATAAATGTTTTGCAAAATATATTTATGTGCATTTGAGGAACGGGCCTATATTACTTTTTGAAAAATAAAGAGATCTATCTATCTATCTATCTATCTATCTATCTATCTATCTATCTATCTATCTATTCATGCGCTCGCTAATCTATAAACACCCCTCCACCCCTCATCCTCAATCTCATGAGCATACTGTTTTTATATCCTACTTTCTGGCTCAACATGTAAATAACAGTTCTGTAACTACTGATAGTCACTACAAAGCTTCCTTTTCGCTGCAAATAATTTAACATAATCAAAGGTGGTAAATGTTTCTGTTTTGCTATCCAGGGTTTCTTACAAGGCACAAGATACTTCAGTTAAAGTCTCTCTGTTGGCAAAATGCGACTGACATATTTATAATATAGTTCAGATTTTTGCTCGTATTAAGTAAAGTTGGATCTTATAAACTTACCAAACTTAATCTCCCACTGTTTAGGTACTTCTTAAGTGATTTTGAGAAGAATGTGAGGTGGACTGTCAGATCCAAAACCATTTGCTCGCCTTCCCTTGATATATAGCTCTCTCTATATATATTTTTACCAATAGCAAACTATACCAAAAGTAGGTATGACATTTAGATGTCAAATGGATAGGGTTTTATCTAGAAGTTAGATCGTAAAAATCGCCCAGACCTCAGACAGATACCCCTCACTGGCTCTCAAAAGTCACGTGAGGTCCATAAAGTTAGTTTTATGGTTTTGGGGAGTTGACAATGTACAATATATTTCACATTCTCTAGAATGTTAAGTGACACTTTAACTGCTTGGTTTGGCTTGTAAGGGGCAGAAATGGGTGAGCACTTTTCCAGATGAGATAAACCCTTGCAATTGCTGGTATCATAACTTTCCTGGTCCAGTGTTCAGTCCAGAGGACCAATAGTTTGGGCTCCTGAAAGTAAGTCCTTCTGAAATATTATCTGATTAAACTATTTTAAGGGTTATATTGCTAAAGATTGAGCGGGATGAAGGAGGAGGATCTCTCTCTCTCTCTCTCTCTCTCTCTCTCTCTTTCTCTCTCTCTCTCTCCAAAGCTTTATTTCTCACTCTGAAAAGTCCAAATTCTTACACTCCCTAGATTTGACGTTTCATTAGGTCTCAGGAAAGCTCTGAGGCCCATATGCAAGCAACGTAAACTTTGTGGAACGAGGGGAAATAGAATTCCTTAAAGATTAATTACGATTGCATTGCAAAAGCCATCCAATCTTTGCCTAGGGGCATATGTACTTCAGACAAACTTTGTTTTATTCTTAGCCACGTCAATAGAGAGTCAGTTATTGGAGGTTGCGTTGGTGAGTTTTATACTGATCACAGTCACTAGCAAATATGGGCCAAGCTTTGGCATTTCAAGGCTCCTGATGTACGTTTACATTCTTGGTTTCATTCACACCCTTTAAGAATTTTAGTTCTTTTTTCACCCTGAGTTGCAAGGAAAATTTTTAGCCTTTTTCTTGGCCTGGGTATAGACCAAAATATTCGTTCTAGGCGTTTTTTCTTTCTGTAGACAGTATCCTAATAGTTCCCTGGTTTGTTTGTACAATGTGTGGACACTGGATTACTGTCCTTATGTCTTTCTTCAGTATGCCTTTAAGTGACTACAAAAATAATACAAATCAAAAAATCAAGCATGCTGCTGTTTGCATAAAGGGGGTGGATTCGATTAACTTTAAACCCTATATGTGTCAAGTATATGTATTCCTAAGGTATTGTTTCTGCTTTTATAAAGAAGGGACAGTTCTAAAAAAAACCACCCTCATTAAAACAGCTTTTTCTTTGAGAAAATAAGCAAGTTATCAGAGAAGGGTGAAAAAGAGATGCACTGAGTATTTACCAGGGCTGGGACATCAGCTAGCGGTGGCAAAGTCCTGGTGAGGTGTCTATTTTCCTTTACGTTTGTAAGGCTAGAGCCCAAAACGCCTGTCACAAAGTCGCGTTCAGGAATCTTAACATGAAACACTCTGTTCAATTGCATCGAGCCTCGCTAAATTTAGACTGAAAAGATTTTTAACTAACGGGTTTTCCCACCCCAATCAGAATGATTTTTTTTTATACCAGCACAAACAAATCCTCTGAGAGCTGAGGGCTGCTTTTTTAATTATTTTTTTGAACTCTAGGGATTTACATTTACACTGGGGGGAAAGATTCTATATTTGCCCGCTCACATCTGTAATTCTGTTCCTGTATCTTTAAAAAGCTTAAAAGAAAATATACTGAGAAGAGGGATTTTTTCCCCCTTGGATCCCAGAATGCTGCAGCAGCCACTAAACGTTCCATTTCCCCTCTTAAGCCGTTTTTTTTTTTTTTTTTTTTTTTTTTAATGGTAGAGCAACATTTGGTGGACACATGTCCGTCTCTTTCACACAGAGCAAAAGAACGCCACCATTTTGCGCAGTTTGGGATAGTTTTTCCTTCCTTGGGCTGTTTTTCCTGTCCTGGTCCATGGGTCTGATGTTATCTTTATTGGCACAATGTCAACTTCTAGATTCTATCTGACCCAATTGACTGACTATCCTAGAACTCCTGACTAATATTCTGATACAAAATCAAAATTCTGGCAAGGGAGACTTGGGTGATTGGGGGTGGGAGAGTGATAGGTAGTTGAGTCACTTTAATTTTAACATCCTAATCTGATTATCTAACCGAGTCTATGCTTCTTTATAAGTTCATAATAAAGACATTTGCTGGCTTCTAGACACTTGAATGGAATTGGTCTAAAGTGTGAAGTTTGCAACCAACACACCACAAATTACAGAAATCTTGCCTACACAGCAAGATAAATATTTACTGAAGGTAAATAGGGTGTAGGTATGATGGGGTGGTACCAAATTACTGACCTGAACATTCTTTAGCCATCTGGTTTCTACTGATGTTAAGAAATAATGTTGACTGATGCAATTGTTACCAGCAAGCTAGGTGCGTATTGTCATTCACCTACGGTAGTACCTGAATGACAATGTAACTGCAAGGAAATATATATTTGACAATGACAATGTAACTGCAGGGGAATATATATATCTCCAAAATTTTTATTCTATCTATCTATCTATCTACATTTGGATTAATGTCATATTCCCATATCCTGATTCAAAAGGCAAAAAGGTTACACATTAGGGTTTCAGTATTTGTATATTATCCCAGTCAAACTTTCCTTTAAAATCAGGTCTAATGACCCAAAGCATATAATATATCAACTTAAACTACCACCATTTTTAATTACATGGAATATGCAACGTGTTAATGGGATGGAAAGAACAATCAAAGAGAGATAGGATACATAGAAAGTCCATCTTCACTTAGAAATGCAGACTGAGCCCCAGGTCGGTTTATTCTTTCTGCATAATCTTCCATATCATTACACTGATATTAAGAAGTTTATTTAGCACAGGTTAAAGCAGAATGGAAACAATGCTTGTATGATTTCCATTTTTATCCCAGTCAGTCTTTGCTACAGTAGCAGGTAACCCCATTTATTTCAGGAATCTCAACCTTTTACAAAAGTTTGTAGTAGGTATGGGACTGGGCCTTATTACATCACCTAAGCATGTTTGAGAAATTATATTCCTGTCATATTAAAATCATGTCCCCTTCTTCTGCACTTTAAAAATTCCTGCTTTCTACCTATATTGCTTTCTCTGTCTCTTACAGGCTGGGTTTATTTGTGTAGTTCTAGTCTCCCCAGCTTCCTGTGTGGCTAATGTGTACAACTGGCTACAACTTTATAGCAAGGAAGGATTCACAGGCTCAGAATCTCCCCCCCCCCCCCCCAGCGGCCCTGCGTCCTTAAAAAAACCACCTCCCTTTGCTGGTGAACTGAGGAAGTATAAGGAGAGGAAACAGGAAAACAGAGCTCTGACCGTTCAGATTGGCGAGGGTTTCCATTGCATTTTTCATCCTTTCCCTCCCTTTAATGGTATGCATCAGACAGTGGAACAATTAGTTCTTCAGCAGCTGTAAAAGATAGAATAAATATGAGATATTTTAATACTCTCTCTCTCTCTCTCTGTGTGTGTGTGTGTGTGTGTGTGTTTCTCATGGAAATGACAACTGATTTGAAAACAAAACAGCCCATTTATTTTTTTAAACTTCCCTTGAGGTTCTTTCTATCTATCTATCTATCTATCTATCTATCTATCTATCTATCTATCTATCTATCTATCTATCTATCTATCTATCTATCTATCTAGAATCTGGTTTAAAAAACTATATATGGAGGTAGTATGCTTGCCAGGAAATAAATATTTGTCTGTTTCACCAACAACATACAGGATCAGACCCAAAACCCACTGATTCAGTGAATCCAGTTGGGCCTATAAGGAGCCCAGTAATTTACCACATCCACTGGAAATGCTAACCTAAAAATGGGCAGGTGGGCCTACATTTTGTTTTTTTGATGGGCAGCTTTAGAATTTCTTTCCACTCATGAAGGATCTCAACTTAATTGGGTAAACAAAGTAAAAGTGTTTCCTGCTCTTGAAATAAAACTGTTCCTCATATATGGGAGACTAGTGGAGGATCCAGTACATGATAATATATCTGTACCAGTGTCCCTCTTCTGAGAGGGCAATGTTGAACATCTATATTAATTAACATAGCCGTCCCCCCTATGCATACCCTCTCAAAAGTGACTTTTTGGACATAGAGGGGATGTTCAGAATTCTATGCTTCTACATTCTCTGTATAAACAACATAGACAGTCAGACAACCCTTATCTCAGAAAGTATCTGCTCTATCCACTCAGCAGATCAATCAGCTATTTAAAAGAGACATGTCAAAGAAAAAAATAGACAATAAAGTGAAAATTCAATATTAAAATATCCTGCTAACCTTCTAGCTTTGGTTAAGCAATAAGCAGAAGACCCTGGTAGAAACAGCACTCATTAGATGTACAGATAGATATAGCAATAGAAACCGTTCAGACAAAAGGCAATTCAATATCACTGTGTCCTTTCCAGACTACCTAGAGTATCATGGCATAGGAGGCTTGATTGCTTTAAAACAACAACAACAACCAAGCAAATTCTAAACTAAAAGTTCGGTATGGCTTTTTAGCATTTTCCTGTGGACGTTTTTTATTTGGATGTAAAACGAAAATAATAGGGATGAAACCATTTTATTTCACCCCTTGTTTAAAAAAGCCAACAAACTTAGAAACCAAACAAAACTTACCCAAGGTAACCTAGTTACAGATGTGTATGAGGTCTTATTTTATTCAACAAAAAGTGATTAAAATCTGTTAAAGGGTTTAATTAAGAGAATTAAATGAAAAGGAAGGGGGCACAAATGAGTTGGAAAAAAGCAAAGCTATTCTAAACGATTAAATCGCCATTTTAACAGTATAATGGGGTTTGCATACTGAAAAGAGAAATCAGAGCTCATATCTCATCAATAATTCATAGGAACCCGGGATCATTCTGAGGTCAGCAGACTAGCTTCCATCTAGGAGCGCTAAGACACCCTATCAAAATACAATAGTTATATCTCCCACGTACACTGGGGTCTGCAGGTCACAGGTTTAAGAACAACCTAAACTGCTTTTCTGAAAGAAAAATAAAAGCCCGAGAAGAACTCGCGAATCAAATTTATTGGTTGTTAATACCAAAAAGGTTTTGAAAAGAGCCATCAAATTGGAGATGGTCATATTGCTCCCATCTAGCAAGAGCAACAGTAACAAATGTGACAAATGCATTTTTTGGCAAGCCAACGGGTCATTTTGCAACACACGACCCCAAATTCTCCCTCTCTTTATTAAAAAAAAGAGAAGGTTGGAATAATATTGTTTTCTATCTATCTGGGCAAAGATAATCTGGAAGGGAGAGGGATGAGTAGCTGTAATTTACTGATTCTTTTTTTGAAAAAAAAAAAGATTTTCTGTTTGTTTGTAATAGTCTTGCGAATCATCCCAACCTACGCACAAATAACCCTATATCTGAGGGTTTCACATCACTGTTTCACAGGAAACCAACCCCCTTTCGTGAAAACACTCTCCAGAAAATGCAACAATAGAATTTCAATTGCAGAAAAATTTCTCGTGTCCTCCCCCCATTTAAAAATAAAATTAATTATTATTATTAGTTAGAACTGAACGGAGCTAAGTAACATAATTATTTAAAATTCACATGATAAAAGATCGTTCCGCAATTAGGAAACCCAAGAATTGTTGAAGTGATTTCTTTCCGTTTGTATCTTCGTCGGGAGGGGGGGGGGGTGTCTCTGTCAACTCATGGATTTAATTTAAGAATAAAACTTTCCTTAAGAATACTGGAAAGTTCTGATTATTTATCTCGAATATCTGACTGACCCTCTATCATCTTTTCTCCCCTCGTGTTAAATAAATGGCAGTTTAAAGGGGGCACAGAAAACTTAGCTAGAGAGGTGTCTACCCTGTGCAGTTTTTCCATGTTCGCTTAGCCTAACTAGCTTAAAAAAGAAACTATTTTGACAGGAAGCGTTGAAAGAGTAAGACTGTAGGAGTTTTCTTTTCTCTCTCCCTCTCTTTTGATGTATGTCAATTTAACATATATAGAGATACATACATATATTAGCCCTTCATGTCAAAACAAATCACAGCATATTTTTAAAAAAAGGGAAGATGTAGTTAGCTTAGTGGCAAATTATTTTTTAAAAAAGATCTTTAATTTAAAACAGTAGAAATCGGAGGGGAAATGATTTGGGAAGAAAATCTGGGAAATCTTTGAGCCTGTAACGTCCCCAAGCAACCAGCAGAGCTCGCTTCAGACCAAGTTCACAGTCATGACAGGGTCTCTCTGAGTTGCTCGCTATAGTAGCTAAAGCTTGGCTTTTGGTCTCTGTCGGTTCTTTTTTGTGCCAAGCCCCCCTCCTCCCCGCCCCAACACCTCCCCACACAAACGTATCTCTCAGACCTCCAGTCCCCCACAGATAACCAAAAGCTCCTCTAATCACCCAGTCCTCCAGCGCGGGGAAAAAAAAAAATTAGAACAGGCTAATTACTGCAGTCAACAACTCACCTAGTCAACAACTCACCTATTTGACATCCCATTAGGCAAATAAAACAGAAATAATTCAAAATGAGATGAATCCAGCTGTGGTTTAAGGGACTTTTTTTTCCTCTTGTTCTTCTAAACACACAGAGATAAAAGAAAAGTGTAAAGGGGGAAAAAAAAAACGGACAGCCTATGAACCTGGTGACTTGATGTGGAGAAACACGTCTAATGTTTGCAAAGCCTGGACATTTTGTCCCCCCTTGACAAAGAAGGAACCCAGAAATGTTAAGAGGGTTTTAAAAACAGGGAAATCTGTACAGCTTTACTTTCTGAGGACGTAGAAGGTGACTATGGTCTTTGGGGGGCTTGTTAGTACAGCATTATAGCTCAAGGGGTCAAAAAGTTGAGGGTCAAAAGTTTACGCTGTGCGTGACTCAGTCTTGTGTATAGCCTGATAGACTGGATGTCAGTGTTTAAAAAAAAAGGGTAGTGGTTTGGCGAAGGGGGTAGGGTGGAGAGAGGAAGGATCCTTTTCTTATGGGCAGAGATGAGAGAAAATGATAGCGAGGTAAGAGAGAGAAGGGTAACAAGCTGCCAACCTAGAGAGAGAGAGAGGGTGTGGGGTTTAACAATTCGGAATGGAAGCCGGTAGAAAATAAGGTGGATTTATTTGGTTGGATCTCCAGTGAGGAAATGTGCAGTGACTTCTAAATACTTTGTTTAAAAAGATAACCTTTGAAACACCATATAGAATCTAATTAAAAGAATACAAGGGCAAAATACATGTATTAAATCCAATTACATGGAAGTCCCTATAGGATATTAACATGAGCTGTTATGCATACATATATATATTACTTTAGAATGAAAACTCTTTTATATATATATGAGCTGTTATGCGTATAT
Organism: Caretta caretta; assembly: GCF_965140235.1. Taxonomy (NCBI): domain Eukaryota; kingdom Metazoa; phylum Chordata; order Testudines; family Cheloniidae; genus Caretta; species Caretta caretta. The sequence goes on from NC_134232.1 coordinate 10,499,679, forward strand.
ATAAATGTATATATATGACTTGAGAATGAATATTCTTATAGATATTTATAAACTTTTATTCTATCGTCACGTATATATTATATAGAAACAAATACATTAAGAATGTTCATTTTACAGTCATTTTCATCATTTTAACCTCCAGACTGAATGTTCTAACACTTTAAATATATACTAATGAAAATACTGTTTACAAAAGATCTAAAGGACAAAATCAACATTATTGATAGTATATACAATAAGTGTTGGCATTTACACCTCAATTGTATATAATCCACAATGCCGCCTGCTATACACAATAAATAGGGTGATAGTTAACAAAATATTAAATGCACATTAAGGCTTTTTGGAAAAGTATCCATTATGCCCTTTAGTCCAGTTTAACGATCTCATTTTGCTCTTCCCTAGACTTTCCTTCTGAATTTGAATTAAATGTGTTATATTTATTGCTAGAAATGTGAATCCATTCTGGCCAGTTGCAACAGTTTAATGAACTGATTTAATAAATATTTCCCTTGGCATTTAACAGTTATTTCAACATTCACTGCTGTACTTCGCATCTCCAAACTTCAAATATTATTTTTATCAAGGCTGGGGGTGCAGAAAGCTACTTTTCAATAATAGCGTCTAAAGCAAACATTTGAAGCTATGCCGACTCTTAAAAAAACATCGCAAATTCGCTTTTGTTCTCGTTTTTAAAAATCTGCAGTGACTAAATACTTATTACAAGCATCGTTTTTCTTGGAAAAATAGAGGGAGAGAGAATGTTAGAATCCTGGGAAAGGCATCTTGGATAACCCATTTGCTTTGCCGATTTGAGTATGTTCATACAGTGGGTGAAATTCGAGAGAATGTAAAGCGTTTTGTTTCGCGTGATAAGGCGGGGTTTAATTAATTACCACGAATTTGCTTGGTATTTATAAAATATCACTATATAAGAGCTACCGTTTAGTGCTAACTTGGGCCATCCATCTTTTCGCTCTTGTAATTATTATACTTATCTCTGTAGAACAGTCATTTCAACTCCAGGTTTATACAACAGGTAATGGATAACAACTGCCAGTTGTTGTCGGGATATTAACACAAGCAGGTATAATTTCAAGGCAATCCTAATAATCATAACAACGTTTAACTTTCATTTTAGGAATGCAAATCTCTACTGTTCTCTGGAAGATTCACTTGAAGTAACAAGTTTAAAAAAAAAAAAAAACCCAAGCCAAACCAAACCAAAAAAACAAGGAGAGGAAAGGAACATATTATTTGCAAGGATATTTCTAGTTTATCTACCTTGTTTTCCCCCGTTGCACCGTGTCTGAGTGTGTGAATTTGTATATAACATAAAAGAAGTCGAAATAAAATTAAAGAAGGTGATTTCTACAAAAACAATAGATTAAAGGTGCTTCTAATCCCAATTTACTTTTCAAATTACTTGTTCTGTCATTGGAACAAGCAGGATGCTACATTTAGAGTGTGTGTGGATAGATAGATAGATAGATAGATAGATAGATAGATAGATAGATTAGATAGATAGATAGACAGGACTGTAAACTCCCTGCAGGCGGCTTTAAAAAAATGTATGTAGCCTATATGACTCAGGTATCCTAGAGATTATTAACCTTTATCCCCTTAGTAATGCATACTACAGCCATCATTTCTATTTGGGTATTTAAAGGATAGGGGGAAATGTTGCACTTCTTTCTTTCAAGTACAGATCTTTGTAAATTGCTGTAAAGCGTTTAAAATAAAATGATCAGAAAACAGACGATTTAAACCTTCAGTGAATCGTTTGCCTATAGAGGAAAAACAGAGGTGAGCTGTTTTCCGTCTAAACTTACACTCACTCGATTTTTTTATTATTAATATTTAACTGTGATCTAGATCAAGTTTCCTTTTATTAAAAGTCCCATCCTATAGAATCACCTCAGACCTTCATGGCTTCGCGTTATGTGGAGGAAGTCCTTGCTTACTACGAGACACCAAAACGTTGATGCTTTCGATAGCAAAGAAAGCAGGGGCGGCAGTCATGACTGGATGACTAGGACTCCTTCAAAAAAAAATCTTCAAAGGGAAATTTACAAACACAATGGTGTGCGCTCAGCTCTCTTGGAATTTCAAGCAATCGAGGAAAGGTCTGAATAAAATTCTTTGCCCTGCCATTTTTCTCCAAAGTAATGACCTGGGTAAAATTCAATATGACCGAGAGAACTATGCAAGCGTATTATAGACCAGTGGGAGCGGCCCCCGGAGTGGGGTGAAACTCAGGTCAGAGCGTCTAACAAATATTAAAATGTTCGAGAGACTCGGGACACGCCTAGCTGTTTAACAAAGACTGACAAAGTATGCGATTAATACGAAAACTTGCGGGTTTCCAAACCCAAAATACTCAGAAGGGCCTATCGTTTGCTCCCTGCCAGTAGCAGGGTTTTGTTTGCCTTTAAAGACAATGCTGGGGGAGGCGGGGGGGGGGGTGCGAAAGAGGGGTTCTTATCGAGAAATAATCCCTGTCCAGGGGGAAGATAGCAGAGAGGAACTCGGCTCTCGGGGTTGGGGGTTCTTTTATTTGTTTCTTTTGTGCCCGGGAAAGCGTTACGAACTTTTGTGGGAGCTTCCTCAAACGGTATAGGAGACTGTTTTCAGCTGGGGAAGAGGAGGAGGGGGGCTTTTATTTTATTTTTTTAAAGGTACGTGTTGTTGCGCTTTCTTTTTGCTTTTTTTTTTTTTTTTTTTTGGCGTTGCACCTAGAGAGAGAGTGGGAACGGGCAGGAAAAGGGGTGGCTTTCAGAGGTCAGACACTCAACCTGTAGAACTGAAAGGTAAGAAAAGCCTCGGGTGCAATCAGGGGGACAAGAGGTGTGGGGGTGGGGGGAGGAGAGATCGTGTACCAGTCTAGATGTCTTCTTTATCATTTTTCCCCCAAGGTAGGAGGCTATTGATGGGGTGGGGCAGAAAAGGGGCTGTTTAGGCAGGGAATTAAGGATGCAACTGAGGGGGGATTTTGCCTTGGCAGGTGTCTCACCACTTCAGCGATCCTCTCCTTTTAAGCTCCTTCTCTCGGAGCCTTTTTTATGGTCTTAATGGTTCCAGCCCTCCCTCCCTCCTGCTTTCCTTTTATTGTACAATATAAATAAACAGTGAGGCGGCAGGCCGACCGTCGAAAGGGAGAGAGGTAGGTTTGGATGGCGGCTAAGCGGCTTCCCCCCCTTTGAAATGGAGAGAGAACATTGGCTAGATCTATCTTTCTAAACTTCCGAAACGTTAGACGTTTTTATGAGCGGAATAGAAAGTGTGAAAAAAAAACTGCAGGCGTGTGTGTGTGTGTTGGGGGGAGTGCGGGGCAGTATCCTTGGCTTTTTAATTCGGGATCTGTTGTGTGAGACTTCTGGAAAAAAAAAAGATTTCTGGCAAACACTAGGGGTGCTGGTGCTGCTAAAACCCCTTTGTCTGTCATTGCAAAGGAAAATTAAAACGGCATGTTTTGGGGAGGGGGCGGTAAGGGAGCCGGGTATCAATCCAGAATAGGCCCTACCTAGATGTGTATGTTTAAGGTGTAGGGTGTACCGGTGTTGGTGAGGATATTACTGCTGTTGGGGAAATTAACAAAAGGACGGGGGCAGATGGAACCGAAATATAAAAGTGTAGTCCGACTGGACTGGTTTGGCAGAATTGGTTTATTATTGTTTCAGTCTTTACCTGGTTCTAGCAGATTTCATTTGGATTCTTATGTACTTAGAGCACACTTTCTAGAAGGCGGTCTATTTCAGAATCACTGTCTGTTCCCCAGTACACTTGAGGGGTCTGAGGCATTTATGCAGGCTTGGGACCTCCTTGTCCGGTGTGAAAGGCATTATAAAGCAACCCGCGAGATCTGCTTGGTGTGCAAGAAACTTTTTGGGAGTGTTAGACGCTGGGGAGATTGCAAAGGGTAGATTTTGCCAGTTCTCGTTGAGAAGGGCTCTCGATTGCATTACCTTGCGAGCGATACAGTCGACTTACCTTTAAGCAGCCGGAAAATCTTAACGCCTGATGTGTCCCAAGCAAGCGGTGTTCATTCATTCTCTGCCATTACAAGGTCTTTTTCTTTCTTTTTTTTTTTTAAAGCAGTGCTATTTGAAATACGTTTCGATTTGAGGGGAGGGGAAAAACAGTATTTCCAGCCAATGAAGGGGGAAATGTAGCATCTTTATGGCATCGTCTGTGACTGGGTGCTGTTAAAATATGATTAAATCGGAAATATTCGAACAGAAACGTGTGTTGCTCCCTTCTGATCTTTTTTGGGTGGGGTTGGGGTGGAGGAGACTGTTATACTTTTAATCTCTGGAGCTACTGGAATTTTAAACGAAGTGTCAACACGATGTTATTCTCATTCGCTCCGAATCAAGGTTCATTAGCTAGACAGTATGAATATTTTATTGCTTTCGGAAATGAAACTCCTTTGATCTTTTTCTCGGGTTATAAAAAGAATTGCCTGTCATAAAAAAAAAGAAAGAAAAAGAATATCGTCCCATCTGCCTTCACATTCTGTATTTATTTTCCTCTGTTTCTCTCCCCCCTCCCCCCGTAATTTACTTTTATAACAAAAAAACTTTGGATGACCTTCAGAAACTCAACAACAAAAATTTTGAAATGTTTGTCTCTGTTGATCAGTGGATGATATTGAAACAACCACATTTGGAGTGAATATTAACTATTACATTTACATTTGAAATGAATGATAATTTGGGACTCTACTTATGTTTTTAGATATAGTCCAGGACTCATTTTTTTTGGGGGGGGGGACAACATAATGCTAAACTAATGTTCAGTGTATCCATGAATAGGGAGGAACGTACTGTATTACTTTGGTAGCCTAACAATTACTAGCTCTATATTTCGAATGGGTGAATTTCATTATTTGTGTTTCCTTTGGAAAGTGGAAATTTTAACCATATTTATCCATAGATTAATTCTTTTAGTGACAAATCTCTTGTATTAAAAACAGTAATACTAATAATAAATTAAATCGAAGAGAATGATTACAGTTAAGTGAAGTTAGAAGATTTCTGACCAAGAAAGATGCATCTGTCTTCTATATGTACCCTGTAGATCCGAATTTGTGTAAAGGAAGTTGTGTCACAAATTCGTATCTAGGGGAATATGTAGTTGACACAAACACTACAGTCATTCTCCCTGAAGAAAAAAAAAAAAACCTAAATAACAGGATGAAAAGAAGCTTTGGCCAGAAGATCGTTTTATAACTGAAAAGAAATATTGGGGGATTTACCTAAACTCCCAACTCTAGTACTCCTGTGGCAAACTTTATCACCTCGTTGTAATAAAAATCTGAGCTGCTAGGGGTGTCAGAAGTCTTACATCACTGAAACTCAGGAGGGAAAACTCTGTTGCTTTAATCTGTATAATTGCTTAAAATACACTAGGTATAAATAATCCAGCCAAACGCTGCCCTGTTTCCTGATTTTTATGAAGGGATTATTAGTTGCTTCGATTTTAAAGACCCGTCCAAATGTTGCTTTTTTAATCATGTTTATTACAATGTGGGAGAAGGGAACAGCACCGAGGCTAGTTAATTTTATCTTTAATTGTCCATAAAGCCCTTTATTTCGTGTTCAGGGGAAGGGCTCTCTTCCACCCATGGCTGGAAAATGGTCAATCGGATCCCGAAGCTAAATGTGATTTAGGAGCCCCGGTACCCCGAATTAGCTGATGGATTTTCTATCGACCCAGAACAAGTCCTATTTATCTCTGCCAGTATCGCAGCGCATAGTCGCTACTCAACCCGCTTCATATCACCGCCATTAAGACCGAAATTTAAACACCAGCCAGAGGGATCTCAATGTATCATCTGCCAGGGCATTCATTTTGATCCGGAGCGGACTTCCCTCCCCATCCTCCCCCATATTACTGAAAATAATCTTTTTTTTTTTCCTGTAACACACAACTAACCCAAGACACACCTACTGGAGGGAGTGGGGTTTTGTTATCCCGAGGGATTAAGTGGTGACATTAGGGGTTTAGAGCCTGAGATGCTAATCCGGGTAAGTAACATTGTGCAGGAGCAAGACATTTCACCCTTGCTGAAAATATGTAAATATTGGTGATTAAAAAAAAAAATCCTACAGGAGTAAGAATGCCCCTGTGTGAGCATATTTCCTTATCCGGGAATCGCAGGGAACCTCGCCATTGGCCGCCGGTGTCACATGGATTCCTAACTTTGTTCACTTGACAGTATGTAGGAGGGTTTTACGAAACAGGAAAACGAGTAGGGGGGGATAGGAATAAATTTTAGTATTTGTGTGTGTGTGTGTGTGTGTGTGTGGTGTGTGTGCAATTCAAAGAAATTAATGGCCATGAGTTCGTTTTTGATCAACTCCAACTATGTGGATCCCAAGTTCCCACCCTGCGAAGAATATTCTCAGAATGATTACCTTCCCAATCACTCTCCGGGATATTACAGCAGCCAGAGGCGAGAGACCACTTTCCAACATGAGGCGATGTACCAGCCACGGTCAGCCTGCAACGAGCCGCCCTACCCAGCTTGTCAGGGCTCCGGCCACCAGCCAGCGGTGCTATCCCCAAGGGGTCACGTTCATCCTTCTGCCGGACTTCAGAGCCACCTCTCAGAGGCAAATCACCACTGTGAGTCGGTCACCCCCAGCCCTCCTCCACCCTCCTGTAGCCAAAACTCTATGAACCAAAGCCCATCTCATTCTTCTTGCAAAGAGCCAGTAGTTTATCCCTGGATGAAAAAAGTCCATGTAAGCACGGGTAAGTGAACTAAAGTGGCTTTTGCTTTATACTAACTAGCACCTAAAAGTCTTGTGGAAAGCCTATTGCACCAGTTGTAAAATAACCATTCGTGGAGATTTACGATCGCCTGTTTGCAGAGCAGTATAATTACATCCTCCATAAATTTTTATGGCTCTACTTGGCCAAGTGCCTTTGAAGTCTCTGTTACCATCCTCCTCCAATTTCTTGCAGGGTACTTTTTTATGGTTGTTGAATCTTCGTAAGTTAAGTTTTATGTTTTTGTAATTTGTATTTAAGTGGTGGGTTGAGTAAACTTTTACTATGTTTCCTCTCTCTCTCTCTCTCTCTCTTTCTCTCTCTCTCTTTCTCTCTCTCTCTCTCTCTCTCTCTCTCTCGACGTGTTATTACAAAGAGAGGGTGTATGTATGGGGGGGATTTTATGGATTTTAAAGAGCATAGATGGTGTGTGTATATATATATGTATATAATATACTTGCACCATCTATGTTATCGAGGAGAGTATGTAAAATATATCTAGGGAAGTTTAAAACACATATAGACATGGATGTACGTCATGCAATCAGGCTGGAGAGAGGGGGTTGGAGATGGGTTAAGTGTATATTTTTGGAAGATCGTGGTGCATCTTTCTGCTTCGAGTAGTCTCCCAGCAAAACAGCGTGTGACACTTAAAAAAATTAAAAGGGCAGCTCAGTAATTCTTTTTTCTCTTCTTCCCCACTCCCCTCTTTGTGTTTGTTCAGTAAACCCCAGTTGCACAGGAGGGGAACCGAAGCGCTCCCGGACAGCTTATACCAGGCAGCAAGTCCTGGAACTGGAGAAAGAATTCCACTATAATCGCTATCTCACGCGGAGGCGCAGAGTAGAAATTGCCCATTCTCTTTGCCTGTCCGAGCGCCAGATCAAAATATGGTTCCAGAACAGGAGGATGAAATGGAAAAAAGATCATAAATTACCCAATACCAAGATCAGGTCTAATTCTTCCAACTCTTCTGCAAGCCTGCAGATACAAGGAGGGTCTCAGAACCGAGCCAATGCACCAGCCACTGGCCTATAACTGTTTCTTGTGTGTGTGTGTGTGTGTGTGTGTGTGTGTGTGTGTGTGAGAGAGAGAGAGAGAGAGAGAGAGAGAGAGAGAGAGAGTGTAGGAGACACATGATAATTTTTTTATGTTCCAAGGGGCGTAACGGGGGCATACTCTTTATTTATAGAAAAGGAGGGAAACTCAGCTACAAAACAAACAAACAAACAAACAACAGAGATGTGCTTTTGTGCTCCCTCCCATTAAAAGAAGGCTGTGGATAGTAGTTTTCAAATTTGGCTAAGATGAATCCTTGTTTCATCTTTAATCACGCCAAACTCTGCCCCATTTGTCATGTTTACTCTCCCGTACAAAGGATGGACCTTATGCTTGCTATTACCTCGACAACCAGTGTTCACTTTAATAAATGAGGCTCAGTTTCTTCAAGAGGAACTGAATTTTCTTTTCTTTTCTTTTCTTTTGCTGCCTACCAGCCCCAAAGCGAAAGTTTCTGTTCAGATCCCCAAGGGCATAGCAATTCTGGCAACGGTAACACAGCCCTACAGACCAAAAACAAACAAACAAACAACAACAACCCCAACTCCATGCGGTATGAGGACGGGGGGGACTGAATAGATGTTGAGTATCGTAACGATCAGGGTCATATAGCTGGAGAACGAAGAGATTGGCACAATTTAAAACAAACCGAGTGAAATTTGGGGTGGGGCTGGGGCTGGGAAGGAGACCAACATAATGGAGACTTATGTAAGAAACCCCCTGCCACTTTTGAGTCCAGCAGGTTAATTACCTCACTTGTAAATCTTGGGGGGGGGGGGGCAACGTATTTAGTTTAGAAACTTGATGATCAAGTAATGCCACCTGAATTTAAACGTTCGTCAAAAGGGGTGTGGGAAGGGAGGGCTCTTTGTAAAAAGGATGCTTCTCCACTAAGATTCAGTCCATTTTTGTACTGAGAATGTGTATAAAAAATGGAAGCTGGGGATCCCCTTCTTTCTTGATGGAAAAGGGGTTATGAACTTCGAACAGATTTATTTTTTTCTTTCCATGTTCTATAGTACTTGACATTCCGAGCTGATGTGATTTCAAAGAACTTTTGGGATCTTCGTTTCCCCCTTCCAGTTGTTCATTTGAATTACCTCCTATTGTTCTTTGTGATATTCATGATAACTTGTACATAGCAGAACGAAAGCAAGTAGAAATAAAATTTTCGTTGTGACTATAACCCGTGTGTGTTTAAAAAAATAAGGTTTTTTTTTTAATTTAAAATGTTTGTTAGTTTTATAAGGATTTCTGTCAATTGCACCTCGCTAATGAAAACAAAATGTGTTTGACTATAGGGTATCTCAGTCTTAAGTACTGCTAAGCCTTACATATTGTGATTTATTTATTCTATGCACATATTAATATGGTTGTATGATATGTTCACAAACTGGTTTCAACTGTGTTGGGTCATTAAAGCGCTACATTGTATTAAGGAATTAAAGCAGCTGTGTATTCCTCAGGAGAGGCTACTTCATTTTAAAAAAATCTCCTTCTCCAAGGTATTTAATGCATTAATGAGTATAATTTTTGCACAGATGTTTCTCGGTGTTTGCAGGTTTTCTGTGTATTTTTATATTACAAAGGAGCTGGCTACTGCAATAGCTCAAACCCTGACAAGCAAATAGATAATCAAGAAGACAAATGGCTTCTTTTGTGAGCCACAGCTCTTGTATTAATTTTCATTTTCTTGCTCATAGAAAGTATCGAAAATACTGTTCAGGGCGAAATAACATTCCAGTTCTAAGTTACATTTAAAAAAAAAAGAAGAAGAAGAAGAAGAAAGGGGTGGGGTGTGCTTGTGGGAAGGAGGCCTCTAGACCATACAAAGAAAATCATAATTTTCTGAATCATTCCCAATAAGAAAATGGTTTTCGCTTATTTATGAGATTTTATGAATTTGTCTCGGCCTCTAAGTCATGATTAAAATACCCCACCACGTTATTAAGAACAAAGACCTGGCTTGGGATATTTAAAGTGGTAGAATGGCTATTTCTGTTCTTAGGGTACTCAGCAATTTAACTCAGACCTTGCAAACAAACTGCCTTCAAAAGTTGTTCCTTCCTCCCACACCTCAATAAATCGCCCATTACGTCTTTTACTCTGTTGACTTTGTAACAGTTTGTAAGAAATATGTATATGGTCATGTGACACAGAGCCGCTGCACGTCTTGTGTTGGAAAAACGGAGTTGTGTATGTATTTGATTAACTTTTGCCCCTTTAAAGGCAAAAAGAGCAAACCTTCCGAGTTTTTATTTCGATGAGGGGTGGTCGGGACTGCACTTATTTTGATGGCTGATTCCCCCCCCCCCTTTGATCTGCTTCCTATGTAAAGGCGATGCAATTTTCAGATAGAGGCTATGCTCTTAAGGGTACCAAAACAGTTCTTAAAAAGCATATGTTGTTAGGAATGCAACTTCTATAGAACTAAATCAAAGCTGGAAAGTATGAATAGAATTGAAGGGGGAGAAAAGAAGATTTCTATAGGACCTAAAAGTTCACAGCCATTATAAGCAGACAGAAGCCAAGAAAAATGCGAGAATTATACAGAAAATCATTAATCACTTCTTTTCTTTAAATACTTATCCTTTCCCCATTGTTATTCAACAGCAAATCTCCGCAGACCGTCTGTTGGGAAAAAAGTACCCGGAGTCCTACAAAAATCTTCAAGGGGAATAATAACAATAAAAAAATCTGGATCATAAAGTTGAAAACTTTTATTTATTTATTTATTTTTTGGAAAACAAAACGGAACAAACAACAACTCTCACTTGGGAAGAAACCACTCAAACCATGAATACCATCTATTGGGCGTTGGAAAAAGGATGTGGGAATGCACAAGGTAAAAGAACCGACTGCTTGGCATGCATTTTTGATCGTTTTATTGCCTCTTTTCAAGAGTAAGTTGTTTTTTTTTGGGGGGGGGGGCACATGAATCCTTTACGGGATTTTCCTCGGTTTCCTCATTTTATTTTGTCTGAGGGGGAGAGAGAAAAGAAAGATATCAAATGGATTACATATAAAGGGGATGCTAAAAACCCGTATTTTTCCATTTTATGGTGTGAATCCTATAGAGTTTGGCTTTGCTCGGATAATTTTTTTATCTCATGGAATACAGAGGAAAAGCAGATAGCTCAGACATTGGCCTTTTTGTGACCAAGACAGCCTTGCTATTTCAAATTATATTCCTCCATGTTCTATTTTGCCTTCTTGAAGCTTTGCAACCTAAATTAAAGGGCTTTGTACAAACGTCACGTGTGACTATGGAAAGATCAGTCTGGTAGATGATTTCTTTTTTCGTGTGTCAGATGTTCCTTGGAGGAATAACTGTGTTCGAATCCTTTAGCCAAATCAGACTTTTTGAGTTTCTCGTTTCTGCTTAGAAAAGTTGTTTTGTGGAAGGGTTTGGCCTTTAGAGACCGTGTTTGCGTGAGCCGCGCTTGTCTGATTGCTGTTTGTTTCAAGACTTTTTGCATTTTACTGGGGAGGCTGAAAGGCAAAATAAACAAATAAATTGAGGCAAAATTCTGAGCTGCCGAGCACAGATCGCATAGAGGGTTCACCCAAAGGACACGTTTTCTAACTGATTAGCTGAGTATTATAGCCAAGGATTGACCTCTCAAACCCCTTGACCTTTCCAAGACTGGACATTGTGCTGTGTAACATTTCCAGCGTCGAACTGGACGGGGGCTAAGGCAAACTTTGCACCTCCGGAAAGAATCTTTTAAACCACGCGTGTTCATGGTTGTTTCTTAATGTTGCCATTGCTGGGCCAGCGCGGGGAATGCAGAGGAAAGGCGTCCCAGAACGATCCGATTTTTTGTGTTTGGTTGTTTGGCTTTTAATGTCTTAGTCATTCTATATTCAATCTGGTCACAATGCATTGTTTCTCTTCCTGGCTTTGGGTTTCATCTCAAAGCACAGAGGGTCTCCACTGTAAAAGACAAAGGGCAGCTGAGTTTTTTAGAGTCGGGAAGCTTGCGGTCAGTGCAAGGGGAAAGATCTCTGGGCTGGCTCGGCCACTTGGGTTTGTTTTGTTTTGTTTTGTTTACCTCTCAGGAGAGGGCTTTCTAAAAAGGATCCTTACACTACCCCAGCCAAACGCCTCTCACTTTTCCTCAAACCTCAGCTATCTTCTCCCTTCCAGAAAATCCTTTGTTTCGGAGCGTCTCCTCTCTCCCCCCCCGCCCCCGCTTTTCCTCCCCCCGCTCCTAGCCCACAACACTCTCAAAAGCCCTTCACAGCTCGTCTGTATCTGCTAAAGGGGTGTGATATTTGCTGATGCAGTCAGGGATTTCTTTTTGATGGTGGTGGAGGGGAGGGGAGGGGGGCTACAGGAGGGCAGACGGTAAGGGTGGTTATCGGTGAATGTTGTTGAAACCACCTCGCTCCTTTGCAAATTGTGGCCTTCGGTGGCTCACGATGGCCCTTAGTCCTGATAGCGAGGAACACTTATATTGACACGGGGCAGCGTTTACACAGTCACTCCGGGGTTTGATGAACTCTAAACGGCGAAGGATGAAGAACTGTTTTCGGAGAGACGGGCTAAGGGCTCCGTCAGACATTTGGTAGCCCTCTCCCGACCTTGCTGGCCACCTAGAATCGTTTCAATACATGAGTTGACGCCCGCTACCTTTGTTTATATCGGCGCGGTGCTCAGTGACTTAGGGGCGACTCCGCTTCATAGCTGTGTCAGGGGAACCTTGGGAAACAAAGCATGAACGACTCATCGTTCATGAGCAGGTATTAAAGCCACATACCCAGCCAGAGACAGGCCAGGTGTCTTTTGGAGTCTCCGTTTAGATCTCGATATGACACCTGATGGTTCGACTCATCGCTCTGAGATTTTACTCTTCCGACCTAGTTCCTGGTGGAAGAATGTAAATATTTTTAATCAGCATGAGTCTGAAAGGTGTCTCCTTGGGACATGGCCTTTCTGTCCCATGCACTTCTTTGTTCGCTCCGCCTGCGTCTTGAAATCGAAGCCGGACCAAAAGTCTATTGCATCAAACCAACTGGAATAGCTTGTCTAGTTGCCATTATGATCTGAGATGTATTTATTTGGAAGCCAGAGCAAATATATATACATATACATGGATACAGGGCATTTAAATCTATCTATCTATCTATCTATCTATCTATCTATCTATCTATCTATCTATCTATCTATCTATTAAAATACAACGCGCGAGATTGTCTCTGTATAATATAAATATACGTGGGGAAAAGTATTTATATACAAATACTTTCAAACACACACCGGGAAAAATTTTATGTTATAGGTGTCTAGGTGTATCGACACCTTGTTGCAGTGTTCGGGTTCCTTCAAATGTTCCTCTTTGAGTAAGGACCTGGGTGGTGGGAGCAGTTTGGGAGTTTCTCTGCCTGAACACCTTCCCCCTGACAGATTTATGATCTCCAATAAAACTGGCGTGTTTAAATTCGTAAATCAATCTCCCCTTCTCACTATATAAACGCTCATTTTATCTCTCGAAAGAAAGCTGCTTTGATGATAGCCCCTCAGAGGCTGAGGGTGCTGTTTATGGCCGCATTTCCTATTCTTTGAACTTTTAGCGAAAGTTGCTCTTCTTAGAAAAAAAGGCAGCCGGATTTTTCCTTTTTTGTTTGTTTATTTTGGGGCAAGCAACATTCGGATGAGGGATAGTTTGTTTGTTTGTTTGTTTTTTTAAGGGCTCCACTGAAGGAAAGTGTGTGGCTTTTCAGTTTACCCCCTCCTACTCTGATAATGTCCCAAATTGAAAAATCATCTAATTTAAGGGGTGAAGGAAGTTTGCTTTATTAGGTAACTGCTCCTCTATCAACATACAGTGACACCGAAAGGATGTTTTAAAAAGAGAGAATACATTCACTTTTCCTTTTCTGTGTTCCTCTCTCTCTGTATTACACCTTCACCCAGAATTTTTAGCCGAAGGTTTTGGGGTTTTTTTAAGAAATTTCACACAATAAGGTCTATGCTTTAAAAACAAGTGTGAAGCTTTTCCAGGCAATTTGCTCCCGTATTCATTTCCTGAAGCTTTAAACAGCCCTTTCAGCCATCACAACCACTTCAAAATGTTGCCTGGATTGAACGCTGGGTTTGAATTTTCTCACCTTTTATTAATTAGATTTTAAACTGTATTCTTTCAGGTAGCTGCTTTCCTAGAGAGAGGATTATTAAACGCCGGACAACTCTCGCTAAACCTCCATGCCTATCTTTATTTTATCTATGTTTAGAGGTATTCCCAGGCTTGCAAGAGTAGAGCTTTATAGTCAAACGCATTCCACCTTGTCTGTTACTCCAGGTCTCACACGGTTCTATTGTTTGATCTTCAGTGGCTCCTTATGCCCTGTATCCATTCCATTGTTTGAGGAGGTGAGACCGTCATCCTTAGCACCTGAAATGGGATGAGGGACCCCTACGCTAGATTTGTAAAAAAATCTTAGCTTCCTTGCAGGGCTGAAAGAAAACCAGTGTCGCAGCTATGTCTGTACATCCGTGTGCCTGTGTTTATGTAAACATATGTAAGTATGTTGCTACATACAGACGTGTGCACATTGTTTTGTGTCAGTGAGGCATTGCCTGCTTGGGATTTGGTCCATAGGCAGCTTCTTGTACATTCACTATAAGCAGCTTCCTTTGTTGGCCAGGATTCCGTTTTGGGGCATCTCAGCTCAGAGCCAAAACCGACTTCAAAAATGCAATAAAGACTCACAAAACAATAACAGCAGAAGCTCTTGCCCTGTATCCTAATGGGAAATTCTTAAAAAAAAAAAAAATCTGGATCCATGAGCATAAATATCCTCAGAGGACTTTGGAGCCTAAAACTGTTGTTCTAGTCAGTGTAATAAAATGTCAGGGAGAAAAGCATTATGTGCCTAGCAGGGCAAAGAGGCATCAGGATTGGGGAAAGTGTTTAAATATTCTAAACTTCGAGGGGAGTGGGGGTGGACACCCTAACGTTGCGTCCTTTACCAGACATATGTATATTACTGTATATTGTGCTGTGTATACACTCATCCCACGTTCACACGCCTGTGCAAGTATGCATATATGTTTATAGAAATAACTAGGTAGCCAGAATATCTCTGTAGATCTAGCATGTTACATTAAATTCTAAACTTTTTTTTTTTTGGGGGGGGGGGGGGGGGGATAAACACTGTTCCAGTGGAAGGTCACAGTGGTCCTTTGAGTATGAAACTGAGAGACCCCCTTCCCCCTTCCAGATCACGTGATTCATTAAATAATTAATGCAGAGGTTGCAGAATAGATATGTATTCGTCAGGAACATCGCAGACATGGTCTCCTTGTGTCTGACGTGAAATTCAACTGTCCTTTAAAAAACAAGCCTATAGCAGAGGGGGGGAAAAAGAGAGAGAGAGAGAGAGAGAAAGGGAGAGAGAGAGGGAGAGAGAGAGAAAAGAGTCTTCAATAAAACAATTCTCAGGAAGAAAGAAGCCACGCCGAGGGTTGGATTGTTGTGAGTAGCAGGGTCTTCCCAATTCCTAGCGTGTCTATATGTCCATGTAAATTTATTGTTTGTTATTAATGTTATTGTCGTAAAATGTGACAAATAGCCGTCTTCATTTCCTCCCATTTCTCTTCACATGGTGGTATGTGTGTTAATACCCATCGAGGCATTTCATTGATATTTTTAGGAATATTCCTTTCTCTCCCTCTCTCTCTCTCTCTCCTCACAACCTTTCTCCCTCTCTCTCTCTTTTTGAAACCCCCTTTCTTGATTTATTACAATAAGCATGTCAGCAGCAGTGTGGCTGCCATTGTGTGTGCGCGTGTGTGTGTTTGTGAGAGAGTTGTGTTGTTTATGGCGGTGTCCAAGATAAATCATTTCTCAAGTGAAAATGATGTGCAAGCGATGATATTTTAGAGCGAGAATTTCTCTCTGCTCCACTCCCTGGAGTTGATTATTTCAGACGATTTACAGTAATAGATCAGCAGCTAATATGAAAGCTCTATAGCTGGGGGTCTTAAATTACAGCATCTGTGATTACCAATTAAGGAGAGATTTGTATAAATTTGGTAAACCGGGAACGCCTCATTGGCATATAAACCTAGTAAAAGACCAGGACCTTAATATAAAAATTACTGCTAGGAGTCTTGTATTGCAGCATCACTTTACTAGCTATTCCTCATTTTTTCACCATCTTGTCCCCTCTCCCTCTCTAATAAGGACTTTATTGCACCATAAACACAGGTTGTTGAGGCGTGTTTATGCTTGTTTGAGGCTTTTTTTATTTATTTTGGTTTGGTTTGGGATTTTTTTGTTTGTTTGTTTTTTAAGCCTGGATGTGTCCCATTGTATGCCAGCTGATCAGGGGGGAAAATCAAATAAATAACTAAATTTGAAAATGAAAATCAAATTGCTGCAGGGAGTCAAAATGTACGGCTGCCTCTTAAATAGGGATAGCGTTTGATCACAAGCAGAGAATGAAGTTACTTTGTCAGTGGAGGACAAAACAATAGGTGAGCTTCCCTGCCTTCCAAACTAACGACACGGGTTCTAAGCTAATGGAGCGATGTTATGGGTTTCGTTCCGAAACCTGATCATTTTACCCATTTATAATTACCAAAGACTGTTAACAAAAAGGAAGCGAATCCGTCCCCAAATAATTCCTTATTCTTTTTATGCAAAGAAGAAATAGTTTGCACCGCTTCATTGCTGCAAGATCTTGCTATGATAGGTAGGTAGGTAGGTAAATAATGTCCTTAGGATAAAAGTTTCAGGAGTTTAGATAACAAAGCACATTTTGTTAGGAACGAAGAGCCTGCTTTCTGTGATTTAGACTGGTGTAAATTCGAAGTAAACCTATTGAGGGCAATGGAATTACACGGATTTAAAACTAGTACATGAGAGCAGAAGCTTGCCCTACTTCCTCAAGAAACTAAAATAGGCATAGCTTGCCAACAGATGTTAGCTTTTCACTGGCACTTGATATATAGTATATATATGAACTATAATAAGTAAATCCCTTTCAACCAATTGAGGCAGCGCAGTAAAGTTAAGACTTTGGGGAGCAGATTATTCTCCTAAAGAGCAGAGTTGATGGGTAAAAGACATAATGTTACCTGTTTAAAAAGCAAGAGTGTATATCAATGAGAATTTGCATCCTTGATAGAAAATGGAAGGTCAGAAGTCAACCACTTAGAATTTCCATTTTAAAACTTGACCAAATAGGTTAAAACCGTGAGTGTTGAAAGGGAAGGAGGAAGCGGGAAATAGCATTTTTAAATATGTAACATGCAAGGAGTCAGTAAAACAGACAACAGGGTTGAAGATTAAATGTTCACACCGGATTCTCAAAAGAGACTCCAACCACATTTTCCGCGCTTCCTTTAGCCCCCGTGAGCCAAGTTTAACACCGTCATGAGGGGTGATATTTAACTCTGTCTGCTAGGGTAAACCTTTATGTAGTAAAATTAGAGGAACTCAGCGACTTTCATTAAATATTAAGGGAGATCCGGGGACGGTGAACAAGCCAGGAATGCAACATCATTCTTTGTCAGGCATATATTAATTTAAATCGTTGGCTTCCAATTGATTTTGACCACTTGTTTTTTAGGTCTTAGGTTTTTTAGGTGTTAGATTCTGAGCATGAAAAATTAGCCCACTGAGGAAGGCTCCTGTAGTTACGAAGTTGGAAGGAGCGAAAATATTAATTTCGCTCTCATTATCGTTATTATTACGGCTCCTTTGCTGTCATTAAAGCTTCAGACAGTGCACCACACATAACTCTATCGTCCAGCCCTATGCATTAGTCGCATTAAAGGGGAGTATAAATCAATAGCAGGGGGGTTATTCGGTTCGGGTTCCAGACGCCATTGTGCAAAAGTCCCCCTTAAATAAGTCAGATGTCAGGAAGAGCTTCAGGTCCCGCAGGATGTTGAATCGGACAAGGTGGCAAACATTTATGCTTTTGACACCCTTGGCTATAATGAATCCCATTTCCCCATTCACCTGGCACCATATACTCTCCTTATCCATTACTGATATCGCTATCTCTATCCCTAGCCTTCTGATTTAAGGTGGGGGAGGGGGGAAGATGCCTATTTCAGATAACACTTACATTTCTGCCTTGCCTTTCCAGCTGGTTTCTAGCAGGGTGGGGCAGAATTGTGATTTATATGATGCAAAGATTTTGGCTTGAGATAAGCCTGGCTGTAGGATCTATTCTTATTGGTAATGTTGCCTCAGATCTTCTTCGCTTCTATACTTAGATTTTTATCAATGAGCCCTTTAAATAAACAAGGCGAAAGTTTCACAGTGCTCTTTCTTTCTTTCTTTCTTTCTTTCTTTCTTTCTTTCTTTCTTTCTTTCTTTCTTTCTTTCTTTCTTTCTTTCTTTCTTTCTTTCTTCTAGAAATTTGCCACCGTTGTATCAAGCTGATATTTACCAAGAACGGTTTCTTTCTGCCTGGAGCCTTCTCAATAACTAGTCTCTGTGTTTTTCTCTCTCTCTCTCTGTCCCTCCGATGGCTACCGATTATTTAGCATCGGATGACGTAATACAATGAAAAGGGTTTCGTTTTGTCCAGATTTGGGCAACCAAAAGAGCTCTCATTGTTCCCTTTGGTTGGTCAAACAACAACAGCAAAAACTCCTCTTACCCAGCCATGATCTTTGTAACTCCCTGCCATACCTACCTCATTAAATCACACATATTTTCCCATTTGTGTTCATTATTGGTTTATTTATCGATTAGGTAATATAACTTCGGTGATTAGCTCTCTCCTACGGACTAAAACTATGTGTAGATCGTTAAAAAAATGTTGTCTATATTTCTTTATTAACTCGGTTAAACTGAATGCATCAGGAAGCAGCGGGTGGAATATTCTTCCTTGTGTTATAGTTATAAACGATATGAATAATATTTAAAATACTTGATGAGCTATTGATCTTGTCATTAAAATAGTTCAGGTTATTATTGTTTCGCTCATTTCTTTGCAATAAGCTGTTCTTCTTGTCTACCACCGTTTCAGAAAAGTTTGATCCACCAGCATGAAGAATCAATATTTACGTTATCATATGCCATCTCCAAAGGCAACATTTCTCCCCCCATCACACCCACCCTCCCGTACATATACACACACCATTTCTTTCCCAGAGAGGCAGCTATTAAGGTGGAAAATATAAGTCCCTAGTTCATAATTTATTGCAGGCTGTAAGAGAGTGTTCTGTAAGATCAAAGAATTATGGAAGGATAGAACTCTTTGGAACTGCTATGTAAGGAAGCCGGTAGCTAATACAGAACAGGGTAATACCTGCAGTCAGTACATAAGCTTGTAGACTCAACAGATGAGGTCTCAAGTATATGAACAATGCATTTCCAGTATACAGTATTATAACTCTTATTCCTTATACACTGTCCAATTTCTGTTTTAAAATACATAAGATTCAGGAATCATTCATGGGCCATCCATTTATTCCGGGTGATCACTTCAAAACAAAAGGATTTAAAAAGAGGTTAATATTACATTGTAAATGCAAGATGACCATTGTTGGTTAAAATAACTGGCCCCTACACCAATAACTGTGGCCCTGTCAAAGGGAGTGAATTATTTTAACAAATCGTATTGTCTAAAAGAAGAAAAAGAAACAACAAACGGATAAAAATACATGCAGAGGTGAAAAAAGCAATTAATGTCCGAAATAAGTATACGCTATACAGGCCTTAAAAACTGCCGATGACCCATAGCGCACTCCCTTGCAACTTGGCTGATACATTTCTGTTTAAAAAGGGATTGGGACGAGATTTATTTGGAGCAAAGACAAAGGGAAAGGAGACCCTGGTTTTCTGTTAAATAGGCAAAAGGTTGGATATAATGATGGTGTCCTTTGAAGTTCCGGGTGGTTTTTCTTTTGCTGGGGGTGGGGTGGGGGGCTAATAACCACATTTCAACACTTGACTGCGATAAACCAAATCAGGTGCTATTTCAGAAAATCAGAGCCATAAATCAGAAGGGTTTGATTCCTTTTTATTTAAAGACAGAGAGGGGTTAACTAAAGAATTTTCGTTCAATAGCATTGAATATTTTGGGTTAAATCCGATACCTCGGCCCTTCTTGGCAGAAAGATCTCGAGATCGGAAGAGAAGGCGACAAAAAATAGGGTAACAGTCTCTCCATGCTCGCACCAATGAGCTCAACAGGAGTTTCTGAAGGGAGACTCTGGCAAGTCAAATGGCCAGCTGTGTCATGACATTTTAATAGGCAACTTTTGTCCTTTCCTGAAAATCAACCCAGGCCTTTCCATTCTCAATAGCCGTAACACATCAACACTCAGTGATCCCCAAGAGCCGGATCCAAAGCCCACTGAAGTCAATGGATGTTTTCCCATTCGGTCCACGGGAGTGACTCCATTTGGCCAATAGGACATCAGTGATGGAAGGCTCAGAATCTCCCTGATTAAAAACAACACAAAACAATCGGTAAGGAGACTTTCCCCCTCTCTCCCGCCCCCTCCCCCCCCCCCCCCGTTTTGGTGTGCCAAAGCCAGGCGATGGCAAACCTTACCCCTCTCATCCTTCAGATAGATTTTTGTTCACTCTTCAATTTTAGGCGAGGTTAAAAATACCCTACAGGATCATGTCCATTGACTCCTATTACTTCGCAGCCTCTGTGATTAAACTCAAAAGTCTGATAGGCTGAGTTGCAATTCACAAATATTGAACAGGATCGCAATGACCCCCCAAAAATGCCGAATGTAACGCTTAACTTTTTTTTTTTTTTTTTGGTCGAGACATATGGAATCAATTTTGAATCTTGACATTGAAGACTGGCCAATTCCTACTGGCCTCTAAAACCAGAATCCAGTTGGTTCTCCTCTCTCCGGCACCTCTTGTCACTCAGTATTATGCCCGTCTTGCAACATTTTAAGTCTTTATAAAGAGAAATAGCTTTTCAGAGAGGTGCCAGGGATTCCTCCCCCCCCCCCCCCCCCCCCACAACGGGGAAAATAAGTACAAGACCCGCACTCCCCCACCCCTCCCACTATCTCTGGGCATTCTGGAAAGGGGTCTCCATCCTTGCAACACTTAACGCGGTTTTGGAAGGTTTTTCTTCAGTCAAGGCAGTTCCGTTCGAAACGAGTGAGTCCAAAAATTAAAGCATCTTTGAGGGGGGGGGGTTGGAGGGAGGAAGGGAGAAGAAATCCGTCCGACAAAGCTGTCAGCAAGATCCACTGGGGTACAATAAAGTAGTTTCTTTTCTTCTCTTTAATGTGCTTGCTTCAGTTCAGATACTTGCAGCAGCCGATTTCCCCCTTCTCTCCTTCTTCCTGAAGTCCTTGGTGGAGAGCTAACACAGGTAAGAGGTAAAGGGGGGGGGGTGGAAATTGATGCAACTTTGCCTTTCCGTACTCTAAGAATTCCAGCGCTCTGAGATAGAATTAATCGCTCCCAAAGCTTTGACAGGCCAGAGACTTCTCCATTGGTCAACGTGAACTATAGCTGACTTTCCCTAGTCTCAAATTAAGACTGATCTTTCCGAAACATAGCCAGGGAAGTTGAAGATGAGCAAGAAAAAAAAAAGAAAAGAAAAGAAAAGAAAAGAAAAAGGGAAAAGTTGCGTGATTCATACCTAGACGGGATACAGAAGCTTTCTTTAAAGTCCGTGTTTCCCAGCTAGGTTTCCCTGTGACACATTTGTTAAAGCGTTAGCACCTCTCCGCTGCTTGGAAAAAAACTACAAACGCCGCTTTGGAAAAGCGGAGTGTTAAACTGAAGAATGTATGTGAGCGTGATTTATGGCCCTCAGAAGTTTTGTTTACTTGGAGCAGCTCCTAATTGCAAGTCTTTTCCTGGAAGCCCATGTCTTCTAAAAATTCCACGACGCTGATAGTGGGTTCCCTCCCCACCCCCCTCAAATTCTGCTTTTATTTGCCAGATGTGATTAACAAACATCTGGCCAATTTACTTGTTTTCCCCGATAGCTGACCAATTAATTTTGGTGGCATGGGTAAGTATGCGAGCCTTCAACATTTTAGATAAGAACAATGTTTTATTATGAATCCCACCAGCTAAAATGTTTTCAGACCATGAAAGGAGCTCCAAATCTGCTCGGGGTTTTGGAGAATCCACAATAAAGATTTATTTTTATATGTAATTTCTTCAATGAGCTCCATTTTAAAAGGAGGGGCAGGAAAACGACTCATGTTGGAATATATGACACAATATTTACGAGTGCTGTTTCGTCACTCATTCTGGGGCTAGGAGTCGGAAGAATTGGTCTCTTTGTTAAGGCCCGATGTGTATTTTAAGAGTGAGTTGCAACACAACGAAGTTTATGCGGAAGACAGGAAGACAAATAGGATTAAATTTGAAGTTCACTTTTTTTAATGTGCTCCCTGTTCAATTTGGCTGGTGTTTGTTTGTATCCTTTTGTACTCTGAAAATAACTCAGTTCCTGGGACAATCTGTTAGCTAGAAAAAATGCCCCCATACCTTGTAAAACCGCAAAAGTTTAGACTCAATGTCTAATATTTCCCGAGGCAAACTAGTGTATATTGGCAGAGAGCTACACAAGCGCCGGATTTTTTGCTGAAAATTGCCTTGCATTAAATTTCCTCAGATCCAGAATTATCTTTACTCGCCTCCAGCGAAATTTGAAATGTTTTTTTTTACCAAGCGCTTGGTCTGTTGGCGAATAAAATCTGAGGGGAACCACAAGGCCCTAAATGACAGTAATTTAATTGATTTTATCATAAATCATCAACTCCGTGAAGAACCAAAGTTTTCATTGAAGTAAATTGATATTAATGGACGATTTTTGAAATTCCAACTCTCTCTCTCTCGAGTTGGAATAGATTTTTGGTGCGCCTGTATCTCTTGGTTTGGATTTCATTCTCGCCACCACTCTCACGACAAACTCATTATACATTTTGGGGACCTTATTTTTCTTGCTTTTGTAAGGATCAAATCTTAATGAGGCAGCCGGCCAATGTTCAAGCACAGAAACACCACCGATCGGATTAGTCTCGGTAGATGGTCCATCAGAAGAGAAATATTTTTTTTCAGAGAGTCGTCCTTAAAGTATGGTTTTGTCTGGACAGCGTGTGTGTGTGGGTGTGTGTGGGTGTGATTATAGCGAGATCCAGTGACCCTACATTTGTGTTAAACATCACTGGGAAGGACATTGTTGCATTCCAAATCACACATTCATTTCATTGCTAAGCATGCACGAGCTAGAGGAGATTTTAAAACAGAACTATGATCTCGGGTGCTGAGTTCCATCTAAGTATCCCCCACAATAACGACACTGAAACCCTGTTAAACATTGTTGTTCCGAATTCTTTCTCCTCTAATTAAAAATTAACTATTTACTGCACTAAGGGACTGTTATGGATGATAGCCTTTTGATATGTTGATGAATATGAGAGACCAAAGACCCTTACAATATTACAGTATTTTAGCACTGCCAGTTATGGATTGATCTATCTATATGGATCACTGGTCATGCTATGTGTATATACACACATATATATATGCAAATTCATGTGTACATCTACATGCTATGTGTCTACTATGTGTGCTTGTATAGTGTATTTGTAGTGTATAATAAATACACTATACAATGAGAATGTAAAATAAAAATATGTTCTCATTGTATCTAATTATACAACAGCTATAGAATGCTATACATGTGTATTTGTAGTATACAATAAAAAATTATAACAAGAGATTGCAAAAGGAAAATATATTCTCATTGTATCTAGTTAGACAACACACTATACAAACACGTAGAGACCCAGAAATATGATTCCTGAACATAACTCTTTCTCTCTCTCTCTTCTCTCTGACATTCCTCCCTCAGAAATTGTTACCTATCTGTATGTGACATCAAATGAAGGCAGGTAAAATGGACCCCTTGTGCATCCCTCCTTCCCACCCATCCCCCGCCCCGCATCACGCTTCTTTCTTTTCTTTCTTTCTTTTTTTTATTCAGAGGAATGTAGCTATAAAGTAACGGAATGCCTTCATTTTATAACAGAAACTGACCAGTCAATAGATATTGGATGCTATCCAGGAATCCTTTCGAGAGGAAAAAATATATATATATCCTCATTTTTCCTCCAGATTTTTTATTTTTTTTTAAAGTGACTTAAAATCTGGCTAGCCCATAAGCAGATCAGGGGGGCAGCCAGTGTAGAATCTACCGCCGTGGAACACGCGTCCTCTTTCCAGGGGTCGAGAAAGGCTTTAACTGTAAATCCACTCGGTTAAGAGAGGGAGCGTGGGGGGTTAAACTGCTCCAGCAGCCACCCCGGCCCACAGCGTCTCTCTCTAGTGAAGTGCAGGAGCAGGTTATCAGCAGCAGATTCAAAGCTGAGGTCTTCGGAGATTGTGGCTGCTGTCGCTCGGAGCGGAGCAATCATCTTCCTTCAGCCATCCTCTTTCTTTCTTTCTTTCTTTCTTTCTTTCTTTCTTTCTTTCTTTCTTTCTTTCTTTCTTTCTTTCTTTCTTTCTTTCCCCTCTAGTTCCTTCCACCTCTTCTGACATTTGGCTCGGAGCTGAGACTTTGCAAGCTTGTGGTTTTGGTGAAGACTTCGCACCTCCGTTTTCCTCCTCTGCTTAGAGGACCGAACAACAACAACAAAAAAAAGCAAAACAAAATATCTGAGGGGAGTGACTGGGGAGGTGGGAAAAAAGAAAGCGACTGCTGGCAACTAAGTTTAGAGAATTCACTGGAAAGGGGGGGACATGCTGTGTGCGGGGGGGAGAAGTTCATTTAACAATTCTGTATAAAATGGGTAAAAGGTTGACGTCTACCAGTCACGTGAGCGCATAATTCAAGTCATTATTTTGGCATTTAGAAAGGGGGGGGAGAGTATATGTGGGAGAGGGCTTCTGTCCTCCCTAGTCTCGCTGGTCACTGGCTTCCTAAATATCTATTTACAGCACTCTGGTACCCAAACCCTTCCCCCACTCCGAGAGGGAAAAAAAAAATTACAGTACAGCAACATGTGTGGGTGAAAGACTTTTGGCGACCAGAGAATTTATAGAAGAGGAGAGGGCTTCAGGGGGTGGGGGAAAGAAACAGCCAGGAATAGTGGGCGCCCTGGTTTTGTTGTTGTTTTGCATTTAGGAGGTAATTCAAAAGCACTTCCGCCGATTGATCATTAACCCGGTGAGTTATTACTCTTGTAAGCAAAGGTCATGGAGAGAAAGAGGGCTAATCTCTCAAAGACACCGTACACTCCGTTTCATTTTGATTTCTTATCCGGAGCTGGCTTCTGTTTAGACTTTTTGTGTGTGTATGAGACAGAGACAGAGAGAGAAAGAGAGAGAGAGAGTGCCCTTTTCGAGTGTCCCTAATCCATCCCTCCTCAACCTCAGCATTCCTACCCCTCACCTTCTTAAGAGAGGAGACGGGTTGGCCTCCATAATTCGGATATTGACATCCTGTTACAAAGTAAACAAAAGGAAAGGGAAGGGGATAGTGACCAGTCTTGCAATCTATCTATCTATCTATCTATCTATCTATCTATCTAGCGAGAAAGATAAATGTTCCTATTAAGATTATAGTGCCTAATTTGAGAATACCCATAATTCACCACTAATATCTTTTAATAATGGTACATAATGCATGAGCCTATTGTTGGCAGTGAGGTAAAGAGGGGAGGAGTGGAGGGTAGTGATTTTATTTTTAATCCGGGTCTCGCAAAAAGTAGCAAAAACCCCTTTTGCTGGCGTCACTAAAAATCTTTCTCGGAGCCTTTATTTATTTTGTTTCTGTTTTCTCCCTGCCTTCTCTAGTCACGCCAAAAAATGCGACTTTCCTCCTCTCTCCACCTCCTTTTGTTCATCCCCCACCTCCACTCCCCCTTTCTTCCAGGCCTTAATGTGGGTGGAACTTTTATAGAGTCATATTGGGTGCGCTGGGCTTCATACGACATAAAGGGCGGTGGGTTTTTCTTTATCTTTATTGATAATCTACAGAGGGAATTAAAAACCCAAGTTAACGTGGTAAGGCTGTGATGTAAATGGAAGGTAGCCAATGTTGTGTATTAAAGTGTGTGTGTGTGTGTGTGTGTGTGTAATCATCATCATCATCATCATCATCATAAATTATGGCTATAGGCCGCAGACCAGAGAGAGGTCAGCATGATGTGTGATTTATGTTCCAGGAATGTTGTCACGAGAAAGATAGAGGTGCGGGAGGAACATTTGATTTGAGATTAATAACATCAACAGACAGAACGGAAACAAGATTATTAAAGCGAGGGAATGTTTCCCAAAACGAAAATAATTTTAAATGAGTTTTCCCCCCCGCCCCCCTCTTTCTTTCTGAATCAAATCGTGTCAAGGTTTCAGTGATAAATCTCCGACTAGTTTTACAGAGGTTTAAGCTGGTGTCGTTAATCCTTTTATCGAATAACTTTTGTGTAAATGTTACCTACATATAACATAAAATATCTGCTTTTTTTTAAATGAGGATCATTCAAGACAGTGAACAAATTGGCTACATAGGAAAAGATGTGCTGTAAATATTTAAGCTTCTGTTGTCTTCCAGTAAAATCGTCTGGAGGTTTCCACAAGGCTTTCATACCGCCTTACCTAATTAACTCGATACATTTCATTTTTAAAATGCACTTAACCCGGAATTACCAACCGCCTTTAACTAAAAACAATAAAAGGAGGCAAATGATGGGTTGCAGAACAGCTCACTTTTTTTTTATTAGTATTTATTTAAAACCAAAATTCACCAACAGGAAAAATACGTTTGCATTTCACTACAGCTAATTTCTACCGATAACTATTCTAATGCAAAGCTTGAACAGGCACAACTGGTAAATAATCTCCTTCAGAGACGGTTTCCAATGAGCAAGTGGTATCCAAATGTTTGAGAACCATAGAAATGAGAAATGCTAGACATTTACAAGTGAGCTAATACTAAAATATCTGAGAGGGTCATAATGAGGTTGCAAGAATTGTCTTGAAACTGCTTCAGATATGAGTCCAGTTATTTTTAAAAAATACTTATCTGAATGTCTGCCTGATACCAATCCTTCATCTTGATGATACTTATGTCTGTGTGTGTGTGTATATATATATACACACACAGAGAGACACACATATATAAAACAACTTTCGGAAAGTGCTAAAAACTTGATGAAATGTCTCCTTTAGTTACATTGTTGAGAAAATGCCTCACATAGAACAATGGATATTTTTGTATTTAATTTTTGTCCATTAGACACTTTTCCCCACCATTACCACTGGAAGAGTTCTCTGTGTAATAAGTCCGATTTCCCATACCGTTGTGATGGAAGTTTTATCACTTTTCTGTTTTACAGTTCTCTTTCTTTCTCAAACCGCTGCGCTGCCTCATTTGTGCTGGACCAGACAACGGAGAATTGGTGAGTGTTATTAAACACGATGCCTGGCCATTAAAAAATGAACTTCTTAGAACCAGAAACCACTCTTTTTTAAAAAAAAACAACAAAAAACTTGTTTAGTTTTTAGTTAGAGCCAACTTGTTTTCCTTTCACCACATTTATAATGACGATTATTGCCTTAACTTTTCTGTGAAGTGTTTTCGTTTTGCTACTGGCTTGTCTTTAAATTTTATGGTTTATGGTTATAATTTTGGGTGGACATTTTAAATGGAAAATGTTTTCTGTATTCCCTTTGAAAGGAAGTCTAAAATGTCCAGGATAGCAAAATTTGGCTGACCTTGTAATGCAGCTAATACAGTCACTTTTTAAAACAACACAAAACTGCAACAAAAAGTAGAAGCGGAAATACAAGGTGATATGGAGCCTAATATCTACTTACAAGACACTCAGTGTATAGAAATGCAGCTATGATTTTATTATTTTTTTATTCTCCAGTTAATTAAAAAAGGAACCCAAAATTGGTACTTCAGAAAAAGTTCTTTGCAGAGTTCACGGCACCTCTGATGTTCTAGGTATTCGAGCACAAGTCCATGAGGTCCCATTTGCGACAGTCTGTTGACTATTGCAGGGTCTTTTAAAAAGAATAATCCGTGAATCCTATTCGTGTCTCCTCCATGCCGCTCTGTAGCCCTGGTGTTCCAAAATAGACGCCCGCCTGCAGTTGAAGATGTGTGTCCCAGTCCCAGTTCATAAAAAGTTAGAAGGGAAAAAAAAATTCTCAGAGACGATATTTCAGTTACACGGTGGAACCCCCTCAAGACACAGGTTTGAAAACTGATGTTAGAACAATAGGTGGAAACACTATGCCCCCTAGTAAGCCTGCAGCCAGCACCTTGAAAGTCTTTTCCACCAGACGCATCCCGAAAGTAAGTTGTTGCAAAAGTAAACTCTTTATGTAGCCCCATTTTCAATGGACACTCAACAAAAGGTGCGAAAGAGTGATGCAAACGGCACAAGTGGACACACCTTCCAAGCGGGATCCAAAGAGCTTTCGTGTCAACCCCTTCCCTTCTCTGCCTACAGTTAAATTCTCCAGTCAGCACTTAACCCAAAGGCGGTGTGGGCAAGAATTAAAGGCGAGGAAGATCATTGCAATCTGGAACAATAACAGCAGGGGAAAGAAAAAAAAAAAAGTGCAGACACCTACATTCTTTGCCCTGTCTTCCTCCCACGCTCCCTTTGCAACGCTTCCTTTCCCTGCACCTTCATCAAAACTCATCGGGGAAAGTTTCCTTGTGCGCGCTCCAGGAGTCATAACTCTTGCCCAGCTATAGCAGCAGCGTCTGGCATCATCATCTTCACCATCATATTAATACAAATCTTTATGGTTCGACCCCTCCCGGACTTTGCCTTTCCTATGTGATTTTACTCTCTCTCGCCCTTTAGAAATGCAAATTCCACCTCCTCCCGTCCACCAACCTGCAGTAGGTGGGGAATAGTGTAGCCACCAGCCAGAGAACTTTGACACGCAGACTTAATATTAAAGTTCCCCACCGCTGTAGGCTTTGAGTTGCATCAACACAACGGATTCTTCCTTTTGTCACCCTCTCCTCCCTCCCCCCACCGGTCTCCACTCCCTTTAAAACAAATAATCAGCCCCTGGCTGGCTGATCACCCCCCCTTCTTCCCCCCCCCCCCGAAAAGTATATTTCATAATTATTCCATATTAGGGACTCTTAACAGGAGACAAATCCAGTTGGAGGGAGAGACAAAATATATGCACCAGTTATTGAAAGAAAGACGATTCTAACTGTGGGTGGGAAGGGGGGGGGAGGAGTATGCCTATGTTGAAAGGGTTTATTAACATAAATTGACACCTAATTGTTAAACACGTGAATCAAAGGAAAGCTTTGCTATCTTTCTGTCTAGGCCCCGGTCCACCACGTCTGCAATTAGCATAATTTTTCACTAGTGACGCTGTTTGGAAGGCTGTTGGCTTTGCCCAGCGCTCCAAAGCAAATCTTTAATTTTTTTTTTAAATACCACCTAGCTTTATTTCACACACACACACCCCTTCCCCACCCCGCATCCCCTCCACCCTGGCTCATTATTATTACTGTTATTATTTTTAATCCTAGCCCAACCTTGCCTAGTTAAAGGTTTCGCGTTCAGCTTTTCTTTCTTTCCTTTTTTTCCCTCCTTCCCTTCTTCCCCTCTGCCGTGGCCATTGTTATCAGTGAGCAGGGCGTACCAGTCTATAGGGCAACTAGAATCTCAGGGTTTGTCCATTCAAAGCCCTGAGCTTTTCTACACATCTTGGAAGCTGTAAAGCATCTTGCTTTTTTTTTTTTTTCTTCCCCAAACGAACAGAGGGAGAGAGAGAGAGAGAGAGAGAGAGAGAGAGAGAGAGAGAGAGAGAATTTGAGCAGCCGTAACCGAAGGCTACCCTGGCTTAGCCCCCCATCCTTTGGCTTTATTACTGGATTTCTCTCTCTCTCTTTTTTTTCCACGCACACTCACACACTTCTATCTATCTCTATATATTCCTTTAACATTTTTTTAAAGGAAGAGGGTGCAATTCCTTGCTTATTGATTGCTTTGGTGCTGGATGTGAACATACATTATGTCTGCCTGTGCTTTGCTCGTCAGAGACTAAGGTAAGCTGGACTCAAATAGGCTATCACTTTGTGAATGGCGGAGTCTATGTCCCAATGATTTATGACCATATGACTCCAATCTCGGTTCAAGAAGAGTTCACAAGCTTTAAGCTTCCTTCCACGCAGCGACTGTTTTGCAGCCCTCATCCAGGGGCCTTTCTTTCCCCCCTGCTTTTCAACTGGGGGGTTCTGCTTGGGGGTGATGATGCGGGGGGGGGGAGGGAAATTTTAGGAATGTGTCTCTATTTTCCAGGCATATTCACCGCAAGGCAGTCGCTGGAATTTGAGGTGCCTCTCAGCGCCAGCCTATTGTTAAGAGGCATGTCGATAGCGTTCTTATTTTAAACTAAAAACGGGTTTATTCTTTCTTTTGCTCGGTCTGTGAAATATACCTTAGGCGGGGGCGGGGAGGAATGAGCTGCTCTTCTTCCTGAACAGAGTCAGGTAGTGAATTTAGGATTTCCAACATGGAGGGAATCGCTTTAAAGGGAAATAAATAGGCTTAGATCTGTTCCCATCCTCTCACCCAATCTTCCTATGAACCTTTTGACTTAGATCCCTTTTCCTTCTCCATCTCGATATTTCACTGGCATTTTTTTTTCAATCACCTCTAAATCTTTCGCCGTAAAAGTTCTTGTGTTGTGTCTTTAATGTTGTTATCCTTCGCAAAGTGAAACTTGGAAGATGGGGAAACATACTAGACTTGATCCTGCGGTAGTTAATTGGAACATGATATAATCTAATATTTATTATTCTGCCTGAGATTTTTTTTTAAAAAAACACACACACACAGACAATTCCTTGGAGTAAATAATTAGGATTCCGGCCGTCTTCGGGAAGATAAATGACCGGCATTTGCGAGGCGTTGAGAGATGAGCTACAAAAGCAAATCTCTTCTGTTGAAGCTCCAAACCAGATAGCTTCGGTTTTTTGGGTGGAGAAGGTGGTACGATTATTGTATGTATTTTTTGAAAATCACCGCTGTTCTTTTTAGCTGCTTTTGATAAGCCCCTCGGGCATTTAAAAGAGAAAAAAGAAGAAGAAAAAGACGATTAAAAAAGAAGAAGAAGAAGAAAGAAAGCAGTGTAAAACAGGAAGGCCTGGGAGAGATTCCCACCTTTTTGTACTCCTCCTCAATTTCAGCCACCCTATTCATAATATATGTACTGCTGGTTGTTAATTAATTCACAGCTCTTCAGCTCGGGTAGAGGAGTATACTTTTTAATATTTATCATGACTAGGAAATAAAACCCGAGTACTCCCTCCAATAATTCTCCGCAAAATTATTCCAGACTCTTTGTCGACAAAATAAATAAATAATATAGCTCTGTGGAAGCTATCCCACCGATTTGGGAGTGGAGAAGTTGATGTATAAAAGCTAAATCAATCTTACATGTGTATATTGGCGGAGAGTGTGTTGTCTGAAGTGCAGTTTGACATAACCACAAACACACAAAAGTCGGGGGAGGAAAAATCCGAGTGTTATTTATTGTAGAGCTGTGCATTGTGTTAAAGCTTTAGTATTTGAAAACATCTCATTAGACTTTATTTACATGCAGTTTATTTTTTAAAAGTGATAAAAATTAAATTTTAAAAATGGCGATAAATATCAAATCCATCCTCGCATAATGTGCATAGTAATGGGGAAAATCCACCGGGTTTTTAAAATAAGTTTGCTGCTTGGTTGATCCCCAGATACCAAATTATTTTCTGATCAGTGTCCATTCTTCTTGGTTTTTTTCCCCCATCCCATGAAGAGAAAGTTCATACTTTGGGCAAAAGGAGGTAGTAAAGGCTGGTTTTTCCGGTTTTCTGGAACTTTTGGGCTTGGATTGGAAAGCAAACCTAAACAGAAGGGGGGGGGGGATGATGAAAAGTCAAAGGGATAGAAAGCTAGAACCAAATGGCCTGGTGACAAAATTGCTTTTTAAAAAAACACAGACACACACAATGAAACTGGGTTTGGAAGCAATTCTTTTCAATGGCAGTTCCAGACTCAAGATTTTAAAGAAATGGGGGTGAAGAGTGAAAAGGTACTTGTCCTAAACACAATAGACAAATAGGCCAAAGGAAAAACGTTTTGTTTTATTAAATGGATGCCCCAATATCTGTTGAAAATATTTTCTCCAGAATTGCAAAGACAACGTGTGTTACTGTGGAAGCAGCAAATAAAGCTAAATGAGTCAAGAGACCCTTACCTTGATAAAATATAGAGACTATTTGCCATTCTTGGTTTAAAATCAAAGACTCTGTGAGGCAGTCCTACAATAAAGCAACAAAACTTTGTAGTATCTGATCCTCCAAACTTTCGTTTCTGGGCACATCGTAACCTTCTTTCTTTTATTCTTGGGAACTGCTTATTGTATTGACTGGATTAGGATGTGGGGTAAAAAGGCATGAATTATATTCGGTTCATGTTTGTGGATAGCAGTGATCCATTCTATGTTCTTGTTCTTATTATATTAATGTGTGTGTGTTTATGCCTATGTATGCATATGAAATCACCAGTGCTTAGACATATTTAGACATACACGGTGCAATGCTGTTCATAAAAATGCATTGACTTTAAAAAATAAACTTTAAAATAGTTGATAAGCCTTGGGAGGAGGAACACATGACAAATCTGTTCAAAGCATCTGTTAGCCCTGTTCTGTAGGACCCTATTCATGTCATGTGCTTTTCACGACCTAAGATGGATTCATAGCCAGGCCACTATCATTGTGTGTTTCTTCTAACCTTTCAGGTCAGCTTCCAATAGACAACTGGAAACGGATTGTCACGTGACCTTGGGGTGCCAATGTTCTTCCATAGGGGTCTCAAGACCCTGGTAGTCAGTAAAAATATTTTTTGGGAATCCCAGAGATGCAGAAAACAACATACTACGACAGTTCGACGCTGTTTGGAGGTTATTCCTACCAGGGTGCTAATGGGTTTGGTTATGATGGCCCTCAACAGCCTTTCCAGCCTTCTTCTCACGTGGAGAATGACTACCAGAGGTCTGCCTGCTCCCTCCAATCTCTTGGCAACACTGCCCCACATGCAAAAAGTAAAGACCTGAATGGAAGCTGCATGCGTCCGAGTTTGCCCCGGGAGAATCATCAAGCCCCACCTGTCTCACCACCCCCAAACTCCGTCACCAACCGCAACAGTAGCAACAGCGATAGCCAGTCAGGGAGCAGTAAAACTGCCCCCAGCAAATCAAATCTCAGTTCAAACGCAACTCTCACCAAACAGATTTTCCCCTGGATGAAAGAATCGAGACAAAACTCCAAACAGAAAAACAGTTCCCCTACCACAGGTATAATGTTCTGCTTTTGTAACCCTCCACTTCCCTAAACAGCGAGGTAATGAAGCCACCAGCCTGAATGCTCTTGTCTGAAAGTGGAAAGATACATGCATTGAAAATACTGCTATGGTTGACGGAGCCAAGCCATTCAACCTCTATTCAAGCAAACCTCCTGGTGATTTCAATGGGAGTTTGGCCTGAATAAAGCCCACTGGATTTGGCCCATAATGAAGATTTAGCTGTGTACACTTGATTTATGTATTTATTTATTTTAAATGCCATAATATTGTAGTAAAATGCACCAAATAAATTGTACATAGCTAAAGGTGGCTGAAGCATTGAATGCATGTAGTTACTAATAAATGCATATGGATATCCATTGCAGCATATTTATCAGTAGTAAAGAAATTCCACAGTATATTACTTATCCATCTATTTATTGATCAACAGATAGATAGATAGATAGATAGATAGATAGATAGATTAGATAGATAAAAGAACACCATGGAATTGCTCTTTTATATATAATATAATAAAATATAGTTGCCCATACATACACATAAACAGATATGCACGTGTCTGTTTATTATATAAGTGTGTGTGTGTGTGTGTTTTAATATAGTATTTGTGTTATATATGCATATATATTCTATAAGGGCAATTATATATACGCATGTACACTGAAGGCACAAATGCATGTGTGCCCCTATGCGCGCATGTGTGTTATCACCTATATTAAATACACACCCACATTTATACAAAACACACACACATGCCTGTGAGGTATAAAATATACACACATGAAAAC
This sequence comes from Caretta caretta, assembly GCF_965140235.1. NCBI lineage: Eukaryota > Metazoa > Chordata > Testudines > Cheloniidae > Caretta > Caretta caretta. The sequence continues at coordinate 10,533,620 of NC_134232.1, forward strand.
GCAATACACACATTGCTGGCATCCGTGTTTATATTAATTTGCTTTTCAAAACACTGCCCCCTGCCAAATTTTATTGTCTCGAAATTATCTACTGAAAATAATCGACTCCTAAATAAATGGCCCTGGAATCCTTTTCTGCGTGACATGATCAAATTTTCATAAAGCAGGGGCAGCTTTGGAGAACAGAACTCTTAATAAATGACATGATTATAGAGTGCAAGCTAATGTGAACGGGGGGGGGGGGGAGGATGGTTGAAATCCGCCTGCCTGTTACAGGATTTATTAGGGAACGGTACATTCAATTTCTGCATGTAAGTAATTATCTTTTATTTCATTTCGGGCCGGTAGAAAGCTGCAGCGGCGAGAGAAGCCCTCCGGGGTCTTCTGCCTCCAAACGAGCCCGGACTGCCTACACGAGCGCGCAGCTGGTGGAGCTGGAGAAGGAATTCCACTTCAACCGCTACCTTTGCAGGCCCCGCCGGGTGGAGATGGCCAATCTGCTCAACCTCAGCGAAAGGCAGATCAAGATCTGGTTCCAGAACCGGAGGATGAAGTATAAGAAAGATCAGAAGTCGAAAGGCATGGGGTCTTCTTCCGGGGGGCCCTCCCCAACCGGCAGCCCGCCCCAGCCCATGCAATCCTCGGCAGGATTTATGAATGCCTTGCACACCATGACCAGTAACTACGAGGACCCATCGCCTCCTTCCTTCAATAAACCCCACCAGAATGCCTATGCCATGTCCACTAACTACCAAAACCCCATCAAAGGGTGCCCCTCCCAACAAAAGTACGCCAACACGGCGCCGGAGTACGACCCCCACATATTACAGGGCAATGGGAGCACGTATGGGACTCCCAATATGCAAGGCAGCCCCGTATACGTTGGAAGCAGCTACGGGGATTCTATGCCTGCTCCGGGCCCCTCCCTTTACGGCCTCAGTCACCTGCCACACCACCAGTCTGCCGGCATGGACTACAACGGTGCCCCACAGATGCCAGCCAGCCAGCACCACGGACCCTGTGAGACCCATCCAACTTACACAGAGCTTTCCACGCACCACGCCTCTTCTCAGGGCCGAATCCAAGAGGCGCCCAAACTCACCCACCTGTGATAGGGTGGGGGCAGGGTGGGTTGTGGGAGAGCAGGACAGACTGGGGAAGAAGTTGGGGAGCACTGAAGTGAGGGAGTGAATCTGCAGTGGGACCTGGTTCAGAAACATTTGTGTTGCACCCTTAAGATATTTATTTGGTGGCCTATCCTGTTAGCCCTTCAAGTGGAGAAATTTCCTGTTTTTTCCTGAAGATTCATTTTATTTATTTGCAAGATGCAGCTCTCAAATCTAATCTAATCTAATCTAATCTAATCTAATCTAATCTAATCTAATCTAATCTATCTCCATACACACCCCACTATCTCTCTCTCTCTCTCTGTCTAAACTCTAGATAGATATACCTTCTAATGCTTCAACACAAATGCTTTTGAATATATATCTGGGGTAGTTTTATGGAAATCTAGCAAAATACAAAACCAAAAGAACCTGATATATTTAAAGAAGGTACAAATAAGTACAAAGATTCCTCTGACATTGATAATGACAGCATATTGTCAACCCACCAAATCTATACAGTTGGCCTATCAATAACAGATACATTTTTTAATCTAAATAGATTCACAGAAAACTGCACTCTCCAAATCTCCCCCCAAAGAATCTTACCTTTTTCTTTCCAGTCTAACTCTTGAGATGAAGAACATCTTTTTTGCTGAGTAATTCCTCCCCTCACCCCATTAGCTGAAAATATACATATCTGCCAAGACTTGGAAATAGTACCTTTCTTCCTCCTCCTCTTCACAGGCTCCCCAACTAGGCTGAAGAGTTGCAAAGGTTCTGGAAATAAATTTCTGCAACAAAGCTGATTTTTATATTTTATTTTTTTTAAAGAGGCCAAAGAGAGGAAGAGAAAGTTGACAGGTCTGGATATTTTTAACCTTTGCCTCTTACGAAGTGAAGTCTCCATTCGGTTACGCTTTTTCGTTTAGGGTTCATTAACAAAAAAGCAATCTTAAGACTTAGAAATCCTACATTTTGTTCCTCCTTCTCTCTTGACTTAACGTGAAAACAGGGTATTTTTGAACAAACGGTGTGTCCTCCAAAAGAAGCAGAAGTGAATGGACCTTTGGTATTTGCTAATGCTTTCTTGTCTGGACATCTTTGTTGCACTTAGAGTTTACATTGAATGGGTATAAAACAACTTTGAAGGGCGTTCGTCCACTCAATCCTGACGTCTTTCAAAAGCTGTGTGTTCTGGTGAACATTCATATATATTTATTGGTTATAGCCAGTTTAAAATATTTTTCCTTTTTTTGTATTATTTATCCCCAACATCATGTATTTATATGAGAAAAAGAATCAAATTGTACTTTTTTAGTATTTACTTGTTATAAAGGACATTGTGTTTCCTTGTCATTGTACAACAAGCTTATTTTAGTTATTGTAATTTAGGAAGACCAGTAGTTTTATGTTACCCTCGTACTTATGAATAATGTAATTAGTTCTACTGGAGGCATGAGAGCAGAACCAGACTGTAATTGTATAGTCCTGAATTAGAAGAACTATAGCTAATCCCCCCTCCCCGTCACCCCTCCTCTTTGGAGATCTTTCTTTGTTCCTATAGTAGTAATTTCATTTCCTTGCTTAAGGGGTTGTCTGTTGAACAATTCTTGAATAAACTTTCTGTTATCAATTTGGATCTTGTCCTATTAGTCGGATCTAAAAGCAAAAATAACATAAAGACGAAGTAGTCAAAACACAAGCTTAAATATCCCAGAGACTAAAGACAGATAGCTAGATATCTATAGTCTCTCCTCCATGGCGCACCCCTCAGGTTATAATCCTATTTGTTTTAGAGCGCAGGTTATAAACCGTTGACACGTTCCTAGACCACAATATTTAATTAAAAAGTTAATAGCTAGTCTCTATTTCCCTCACCTCACCCCACCCCACCCATTCGCCCCTTGGAAGCCTGTTTAAAATTCTCCCAAGCAGACTAAAGTTCACAGTCCTCTTCTGAGGTTACAAAGAGAGGAGATCACGTGTCATCCGAACGACACAGCCATTGGGCCTAAAATGAAAACAAAGGAAAATGATTAATCACAAAAAGGCAAAGAGGAATTTTAATACTGAAGTGAAATTAAATCACTGGAGAAGCGGAAGAATAAAACCTTGGTGCTGGGAGAGAGATGCTGTGATAGGGTTAAACTGCTAGTGAAAGGTAAAGGGAGGAGGGAGGGAAAGATGTATGCAGAAGCAAAAGCAAATATAAGATAATGCTGTGGATAATTTGTCTTTTATGCTCCAGAGCCTTAAGAAAACTTGTTTTATAAGCGGTGTGGGTCAATAAAAGTTTTATGATGCTGGAACTGGATATAAACTGTCTGTCAAACACAAAATGCCCCATTTGCATTGCTGTAACAAATAAGCAAGGAGAAAGCTCTGAGAGGGAAGGTGATACTCCTAACACTGTTCTTGGGGGAGGGGGAGAGGGGGGGAGATCAAAAGGCACTGAATACTAACATCATTTCGGTTGGAAACAATGGCTTAAATTTATTAATTAGCGGCGTGTTGTGCCTGTATGTACAGTCTTCTTGATTAGACCACACACACACACACTTTGTGTATGTGTATGTATATATGGTTGAATGAAGACTTTACAATGAGCAATGATTTTCAGTTCATTTTATCTTTGATTTCTTTTTAATAAACGAAAGCCTTTGTGCAATCATAAATAATAATTAACCAAATAAGCAAAAAAGAAAGGAAGACGAAGAAGAAACTTGTTTTTCTACACAGGACTGTAACTGGATAATATCCAGCCATGCAAGAAGCAATTTAAGATTCAGTGATACTACAATTTAAAAGCATGGAAGCTTTGATTGAGATCAGATCAAATAACAATATTCAAGGTTTTAGGGGCTTCCCCCGAGTATAGTTTTCTCGGAGATGTCACTGAATCTAAAAGAGTGGGCGCCATATTGTTCGATTTGGTGTCACGAAATGCTCCTAACTAGTTTCAAAATAAGTGAAAGTGAATCCAGCAGCAGAACGAAAGACCCAAGTCACATTTCAGGGTTCAGACAGATGTTGTTTCTTTTGTCCGTCCCACCCCCCCCCCCGGAGCGTCCCATGTTCTCAGTTTTGATTTTGCACATGACAGTATTAAATAAGAAGACTTGTCTTTGCCTTAAAAAAAAACTTTGCGTTTGCCTTTAATGTTCAGTATACATATAATGTATTGTTATATAACAAAAGAAAAAGAAAGAAAGAAAGAAAGAAAGAAAGAAAGAAAGAAAGAAAGAAAGAAAGAAAGAAAGAAAGAAAACTTTCCCCTCCAAATAGGGAATGGAAATTTAATATCTGATCACTCCCTGTGAAATAAAGAGCAAGAAATGTTCCCCCAAAAGGTTTTATGGCTGTAACTTTAGTGTTAATAAGGAAGAAGAAAAAAATGAAAGAAGCTATAGTCACTTTCCAAGTTATTTCAGCATATCCCACACCTCTTATAAACCAATCTGTCTCCCAGGCAGCAGAGAATACTGTCCTGTTTCATTATTACAACTAAGATTCAAATAAAGCCAGATTTTAAATTGTTTTGATTCTGATCTCTGTTCTGATTTGCTAATTGGTTTTGTTTGTTTGTTTCTTTGGGTTTACCTTTTATCCCCTGATCTCAGCAGAAATCCAATCAAATAGAGATGAACGTTTTGGGGAAATACTCTCCCAAACTTTAAGCCCATGTCCGCGTTCCAGCCATCTAATTTCCCACTGTTTTATTTTATTTTATTTTATTTTTTGCTGCCCTGCAATTCGGCGTGGCTGTAGATTTCTGGGTTTCTCTGTAAATGCTTACCACCCACACGGATGTTTGAAGGGACAAAAGTTTCTAGGCTTTGCTGCCTGCCTGCCGTTTGCCAGCCCTTCTTTCCGAGAAGATGCGGGAAAATAGATCTTGAACCAACAAACTAAAAACCTTCTAAGCTTTCAGAATGTTTTATTTTTTTGGTCTTCTTTTCCCAGAATTGTTCATTGTCTAATCTTTCTTATTTTGCTCTTCTCTAGGTTAAAGTTTTCGAATAATTCCTCTCACAATAACTCAAAAAAGCCAACTTTCTTTGGTAAGTTGGTTAAGGCCCAACTGTCAAAAGGCTTTCGAACAAAAGATTGATCGTTTCTCTCTCTCTCTCTCTTTTTCTTTTTTGGTTTGTGTGAAGCTGCTGGCTTTAAAAGAAAAATCTTACTGGGAAATGACTTTTAATTTAATTATTTGTTTTCTAAACTATTAAAGGGGAGCTGTTTAGCGACAATTCATTTGATTTCAAAGATATCAGTGACCTTAAAACACGTTTTTCCTCTTGCAGCGAAGTTTAAAGCCCACTCATTTAGGAGTGGGGGATTAAGGTACTTTAACAAGCTAAGATTTTTCTCCTCAACTTTTAATGCTTGCTTTATGACTTCGAAGGATCTAAAAAGTTCTTAAGAACATCTAACTGCCCCCCAAATAAACCTCTGAATTCAGCTTTCATACTGACCTGAACTTTTTTTAAAAAATCCCAACTGCAGATATTGGTAAATCTGAAATTCCAATTTGCCTCACTGATTAGGTTTAGCCTTCCCTGGCTGTTAATGAAGACTGCCTCTGCCTTGATTTAGGAAACTTGTTTTCTATTCCTATTTCAATCCGTTGTCAAAACTTTAAAAAGAGTAATGAGTTTGCTTCTTAACTGCTCCTGTCTTCCAGAATGTGCTCATCAGCCACTGTATTCCCAGGCAGGGAAAGAGTTAAAAAGGCAACTCCTACCTTCATTCCCACCCTTCCCTGCCTTACAGGCATCTCCACTGTTGCAGCATAGAGGTTACCCTAATTAAATGCCAGAGCCCAAGTCCTTCTAAAAGGGGGGAGGGAGGGAAAGGGATGTTTCCTAAGGACCATTTTTATTTTAATCTATTAAAGAAAATAATGCTTTCTGTTTTCCAGCAGGCCCCGCCTGCCATTGGCCAAGGCTGGTCATGTGACCAGGAATTTGGCTGCATTTTCGCCCCAGTCTCCAGTTTAATAGAGCAAGGTCCCCATACGCCTGTATTATCAGCAATATAACAATTATAAAAGCCCGAGAATCGTCATCATAACCATAACAATAAAAAAAACTGGGGCCCTAAGATTTCCTCCCTCCTCCTTCTCCTCGTCCCCCTCCCTCTGCCACTGGGCCCTGGAAAAGCCATGAATTTTGAATTGGAGAGGGAGATCGGGTTTATAAATAGCCAGCCTTCGCTCGCAGAGTGCCTGGCGTCTCTTCCCGCTGTCCTGGAGACATTTCAAACTTCATCAATCAAGGACTCGACATTAATTCCACCTCCTTTTGAGCAAACCCTCCTCAGCCTGAATCCTTGTTCCAGCAACCAGGCGAGACCAAGAAGCCAAGAAAGAGCAACTCATGGCCTGGCCCAGCAGCGCCCAATCCAGTTTGGCCCTTTGGCTGCAGAATTCCCCTGGATGAAAGAGAAGAAATCAGCCAAGAAAGCTACTCAGACTCCATCCTCCTCTTCCTCTTCGCCATCCTCTTCCTCCTTCCCGGGATCTGCAGCTGGATCTCCTGCAGGTTTGTACAATGCAGGGGCGAGGGGGATGGGGGGTGTTTATTGGGATTGGATTCAGACAATAAACATGTTGGCATCATTTCGCCCCTCACCTGCCCCCCCCCCCGCCCCATCCATCCATCCATCCCTGAAACGGTGTTACGCAATAAAATACATCGCAGCGATATGCAGCCTTATTTTTTGGTGTGCCCCCCCCACTCCAGTGCAAATCAAAGTGGGAATCATAGCCGGTTCTGCAATTATCTTTCCGAGGGAATAAGCCTACAAGATTCCGTCTGAATTGGAAGCGAAATTCTAACATGTCAGGGCTCGATTTTCCTATTATTCCCGAAATTCTAGAATTTTTCCCCCCTCCTTTTTACAGCCTGCTGGGGGGGGGGGAGGGGAGAAGAGAGATTTGCTGGCGCTTTTGTGTGTGTGCAGGAGGTGAAGGAGGGGGACAGAGACCGAATTTCCCTCATCGGTATCCATTAGGAACATGCAAAATAAATAAATAATAATAATAATAGAAGAAGAAGAAGCCATAGATAGCAAAATAAAGCAACAGTCCTTTAAACGTGTTCTCAATAAAATAATCTTGGGTTATATTTTTTTTTCCTGGGGGCCCAAAGGACAGAACCTTTCTCGGTGTGTTGGGAGTTCTTTCTTTCTTTCTTTCTTTCTTTCTTTCTTTCTTTCTTTCTCTTTTTTTTTTAAAAACCAACACCAAACACATTATTTCGGTCAATTATAACACAACGACAATGTGTGAAATGGGCGGTATTTTCCGGTGTCGACTGGGTCCTCCCCCCCAGAAAAGGTTTGGAGTTTCCAAACTGTTGGCAACAAATGTACCAGGGGGACGAAATATCCCCCTTCCATTGGGGACGGGAGGGGCAGGGATATTTTTTCCCTTGGGGTGGGAGGATTGGGGGAGTGAAACGTTTTCTTTGGGGTACGGGAAGGGAGCATGAGAGTGATTTGGGAGGATGGTAAATTCTGTTTTCTCCTGTGGGAGCTTAATTCTGCCCCTTGGTTAGCACCAGGCACCGTTCTGCCCTGCCCTTGAACGGGAAGCGAATGGATGTAGCTCGTTCATCACGGTGGCTGTTCCAACCCTCTCTCTCTCTTTTTCCCCCCCTCGTCCCCTTGTAAATGGGCGGTTGTGTGTGTGTGTTGTGAAGACACCCAGGGGCTCCCAGAGACCAGCGCGGGCGGCTCCCGGCGGCTCCGGACTGCCTACACCAACACCCAGCTCCTGGAGCTGGAGAAGGAATTCCACTTCAACAAGTATCTGTGCCGGCCCCGGCGGGTGGAGATCGCGGCGCTGCTGGACCTGACCGAGAGGCAGGTCAAGGTGTGGTTCCAGAACCGCCGGATGAAACACAAGAGGCAGACCCAGCACCAAGAGCCTTCCGACGGGGACCTCGGCTACCCCAACCTGGAGGAATGCAGCGACGAGGCGGACGAGAACTCTCCGTTTGGCCAAGCCCTGGAGACCCCCTGCCCTTTTCAAACCAAAAACCAGGCGAGCCAGGAGCCGCCCAGCGCTCAGCAGCTGCCCCGGAGCCCCGGCTACCCAACGCCCACCGCAGAGCCAGGGTCCATAATGGAGCCGAGCAGGGCAGCGGACAGCGTGGACAATGCCTTCCCGGAGAGGCAGGAGTCTCCTTTGTTGCCAGATCTGAGCATCTTCGCGACAGATTCCAGCCTCCAGGGCTCCCTGCAGAGCCCCGTCCACTTCTCGGAGGAAGACCTGGACTTTTTTACAAACACATTGTGTACTATAGACCTGCAGCATCTGAATTTCCAATAACCAGTCCCACCAGGGTCTATCTGCCTTGGCTGTGTCGCCCCTTCCACACGCACCTCCATCAGCTCCCCACTTGACACCAGAATATTTCTATAATGTGGCCATGTGCTTTCTCAGACCCCTTCTCCCCTCGCCCCCTTTCAAGTGCGTTCTAATGTGGAAGCTAGATCATAAGAATGGCCCATCCTTTAAATAGTTATTCCGATAGTCCCAAATAACAGGATCCTCCTATGTGTTTACTAAATTCAGATATTTAATTATACTTTTATTCTTTCGTATTTATTTAAAAGAAATACACAAGCAACCCCCCCCCTCGCCCGTCACAACCCCCCACCCCCGAGAGAAAACATTTGTAAATCCTTCAAGTGACTTTCTCAGGAATCCGAACGAAACTTTTAGATTTCTTAATAAAAATAAATAATAATAATTAAAAAAAAAACCCGGAGGAATTTTGTTTCCTCTTTTTTAAGTTTTAGATGTAGACTATTTATTCAAATCCTTTAATAGTAAATGGCAAATTATTTATTGTACATTATTTTCATAGATTAAATAAATGTCTTTATAAAATTAAAACAATGTGTTATCATTTTTATGTCTCGTCTTTAAGAACCTTGTTCATTTCCCCTCTGAAGTTAGAACCTTCCCTTTCTTTCTTTGCAACTATCTACTGGTTTTTATTATCTTGTGTAGACAGGGAGGGTAAGAAGAAGAAATGTGACCTCATAAATCACATTTTTTCATAGAAAGCAGGTCTCAATCAGGAATACTGTATTCATTAAACTTCCTTGTTCGGTTTCCCTGCGCTAGTTTTTTGCTCAAAGAATAAAGACCTTCGCTGTGAATTTTAACATATTCATTCTTTAAACACCCCATTCCTACTCTTCGAGCAAAAATATTGTTAGAAAAAAAATCGTCTGACCTAAAATGTAAATTCAAAGTTTAAAATTTCAGCTCTATACATTACTTTCAAAACCACCCCTCAGTCCTGAGAACACCTACGTCCGGCGCACGCTGGTTAGAAACGTTTGCTGTTTAGAAGTTTGTTATAAATATTTCCCGTCTCCCGTGAGTGTTAACACCACGCAAATGACAATCCAGAAAGACAAAAGGCAGCCTCTTGATTTTTCCAATCCTCCATTTCTCATCCCCTGAAGCAAAAAATTACCAATTAAAACTGCCCCATGGTACACAAGGGGTGGGGGGAGAGAATAAATACTGTCTAGTTTCAAGAAATACTCCATGGGTGCACCCTGACTACCATATTTGTAGCCAGCAGTTAAATGGTATAAAGGAAAGAAGGGGGGAGACATTAAATTTAAAAGTGGGAGAGTGAAGGGCGGCGGGGGGCGGGGGGGAACACGCCAGAAAAAAACAGGACTAATAAATCTGGGGTGATTTCGATAGCCATTTGTGCTGGTCTGCCCCGGCTCGCGAGTCCTTTTAGGAAAGCTTTCCTCCAACAAGTAATTTTAAACACAAAACTCATATATCAAAAGGGGGTGGGGGCTTGTTATGAATGAAAAGGGGTCAGCGGAGGAATCAATCGCGGTGACACACAAAAAATAAATCATATTACGTCTTTGCTAAGTCATCGGTGTTTCCCCAGACACGGCAGAAATTTGGTAGGCGTTCAAGTCGAGTTTGTGTGAAAGTAGCATCGAAACCCAGAAGACTGGGAGGCGGGGGAGAGCGTGGGAGTGGGAAGGGGGAATAGAAGGGGGCTCTTCTTTCTTCCTGGGCTGCTTAAAATGGCGCAGGAATCTGTGGCCAGACAAGGAAAACAGGCAGCCATGATAGAAGCTATATTTATACTGGGCAATTTCTGAGGAGCTAAGGGAGGAGGGTGGGAGTCTAGGGAGGTTAAATGATCCCTTCTGTCCACGCAGTTATACTATAGGGGAAGATGGATTTTTCACACACACACACACAAACACACTCGTTGGTACAACAAAGAGCGAACATTCTACCCCACCGGGTCTATGTCTCTTTTGGATGAAGATTTAAGATTTTGTTCAGCCTTCATTTTGCTACTAGAATTCACATATCAGAAAGATGCAGTAAGACATGTCATTGTCACCTCCCACTGCTTTTCTGGGGGGTGGGTGGTTAAGAACTTCAAATTTAGCCAACCTTCAAACAGTTGGGTACAAAAGACACATGTTTTGAAATTGCTCTTGGAAAAATCCCAGACATTTCTGTCAATTACAGCAGGGAATTCTGCTTTCAAGTCTACGCGGTTTAGTCTTAATACGGATAGTATTTCGCTTTTGCAGAACAAATGCTCAGATATATTTTCAAACGAAAACGCTGCTCCTGCGGGACTGAAAATGTTTATGTTGAAAATCGAAATATATTGCAATTCAAATAATCGACTAACTCTTACTCAACAAATGCATATACATAAAAAACACTGACCCTACAATTAATGCCAGGAGCATCCTCTTCAAACATTTCCCAACCCAGCATGTGCACGCCTCTTTTACTAACCACTCTTGTCCGCTCTGAAAGTCCTGAAGTCCCGACAGACCGCGCCTTTCCAAAGTACCACAGAAGGCTATTCATTATCGTTAAGTTTATTTAATATCTCTAGCTTCTGGAACACACTCAAGTACAATGCAGGCAGTGCCAGACGCTGTTTATCAAAGGGCCATTTGTTCCAATGCCTCACATATATCCCCCCCCTCCCCCCCAGCTCCCCAGCCCGCAATCCTGCATACAGTCGTGCAGGGGAATATTAAGGAATTGGTTATACCTAGTCAATATCAACTGAGCTTAGGGAGGAAAAATGGATACATCCAACATATAGCGTAACTTTCCCTATTTTAAAAAAATACTACAAGCATTTTGCGCAGGGAAACACACACACACACACACTTTCCCCCATTAGTTCAGCCATTTTCAGTGCAGGAGGTAACACGTTTCTCTGGATCTTTTATGTGCCCTTCCCCATTTGCCTCTCCAGAGAAGGTTGCTCCTCATGCAACGTGCGATCTCCAAGCAACTCAATCATTCAGCGGGGAGGAGGGTAGAATAAGGGACATCTTGTGTTGGGGAGGCGGTCTCTCCCCGGGGTTACGTTTTGGCGGTGATGGCTATGGTCTTTCCAATAGATGCCAGGGAGGAGGGGATGCGGGGCTGTGGAGGAGAGAAGGGAGTTCTACGAGTTGGCCAATGTAAATACTGACACCTTATCAATACAAATCTCTAACAATGGCCCTTCTGCAGATCATAATGACTTCTCAAAGTTGCTGCAGGTCTAGAAAACATGCCAGTCACAGTCACAAATCAATTCTACACCCGCGGAAAGTGACTTAATAAATGGGCCCTCGCCAGTTATTATCCTCGTTCACAGCCACCCTTCTTATTTGTCCTAATTAGCAAGACAGAAATGTCGGAGGAAAGAAGGGGAATATTCAATAAAATCTAAGTTATTGAATGACTGTAAGACTTCATCGTTAGTTCAGCCATTCTTTACCTTCTTCAAAATGTCAAACAAACGGAGAATGTGTTTTTTGAAACCTTACCCTTCTGTTCTCTGCAACTGGAGGGCATCTATTAAGCAAATCCTGCCCCTGATCGTTGTCAAAACACTGCAGCGGACTAGCGATTATTAACCTAGAAATATGCAGATGAGATGCGCTCACACGTGTTGTAATGGTGAGAAAGTAATATTTATCTGGTGCTGATCTAGTCTGGGCATATGTTTCCTAAAGAGCTACTTGAGGCCCTGAAGATCTTGAGCTAGCGACTATGGTCATGGGAAGGACCAGGGGACAATGCCCCTGGAAACAAAATATGGACTGAACGGAGCATCCCAGGGCGCGGTTATGTGTTGCCACAAGAAGAACAAGGCGAGCCCATTGCCTTATCTTGGGAAATCATCCCAAAGTTCCTCTAAACGGTTGATCCCGGAATCTGAACAAAGCCTAGAAAATCTCTCAAGAGCAGATCACTTCTCTCATGTTATTTAGTTTGCATGGAGTCTGTCTCCAAATAGCCATATCATTACGCATCTATATTTGTATGCAATACAATGCCAATCTGTGCTGTGACATCTGCGTGCAATCCTGGACACAATGCCGCATTGTTTTAAATTGCGTCGGGAGTGTCTAGCATCTCCATTTCTTCCTCTCGACTGTGCCACGGTCACACAGGAATAAACCATCAGGGTTTGCCCACGGCTCCAGTAGTTTAAGCCCTGTGCGCTCCTTAGCAGTCAACAGCCATTAAATCCCTTTGCACAGCTGCACCGTTTTCATGTCATGCACCGTTATGACCAACCCAACCGCTTGCTTTTTCCTCTCTTTGATACTTTCCTACCAGACCACGAGAATACGAAAGGAGATTGTATCTGAGCCAAACAAACTCTTTAAAGTAACGATGTGATAGGGCAGGTAAATCCCTGTTGAATCTGTCTTGCAATTCTGGATGGATCCATTGTTACCTTTTCCTCCCAAAGAAAATATCCCTATTACAGGTCTGGTTTCAAGACAAACAAGCTCACAGGAGGACCCTGTTCTGCAAGGTGCTGAGCGCTAGTGTAAATCGCACTGAAACCAAGGGGTGTTAAATTCAGGGGCAAATTGGCCTCCCCTTACACATATTGGTGAGTAGTCCCATTGAGGTCCAGCCGAAGGGACTAATTCATGTTCTGAGGAAGCGCTTACCAATGAGTGTAAGGGTTGCACAATTATTAATTATTATCACTATTCTAGTACTACCTGGGGACTCCATGGTACTGGGCACTGAACAAACACATAGTAAGATGCCCTATGCTCCTGCCCCTAAGCGTTTTACAATTTACTAGAGGGAGGGGAAACAGAGGCAGGGAAAGAAGAAGTGAGTCGCCAAAGGTCACCCAGAACGTCAGTGTCAGAGGAGAGACTAGAAGGTCTCCAGAGTCCCAATCCTGGTCTCTCCACGGGACTACAGTCTAGTCCCGAAGGAGGGATGCATGGCTCGGCCCGAGTATCAGAGTCTCTCCCACAGGTTGTAAATAGAAACCATTGACCCAGATACCTATCTACTCCCCTCGCCACTTAACTGTCACCCAGCTGGAAAGTTTTAAAGGCGCCTGACTAGATCCGGGTGCAATTTAAACCGAATTTTTGGCAGCTGTTCTGAGTCCACGGATTTTCAGTTCTGAAAAAGTATCCAGGCTCACAACCGAAGGATGGAGCTGGATCAAGCAGCTAACGGAGAAGAGCTTTTCATCCGCATGGCTTGCCACTTTTTCTTGAAAGGTAAATGCATACCCACTCACCTCTGGCTCAGATCTTCCACTCCGTAACTTGTCGCTCCTAATATCAACGGCGGGAGCTATATTTAATTGTTTGAAGCCTGCCCTTAGGCAATTCAATCCACAGTTAGGCTTCTCCCCCCCACCCCACCCCGGACTGTTGAGCACCTGTAACTCCCATTAACTTAGCATCTTTGACAATGAGGGCATTTGTATGTAGGTACCTGAGTATGGATTTATATGCGTAACTCCAGTCTCCTGGGGCCAAATTATCTGCTGGTGAAAACAAGCGAAACTGCAGCGACCTCAGTGGAGAGTTGTGTCCATTTACCCCAGCAGCGCAGCTGCAAGGAAATATCAACACAGAGAATGGAGTTACAATTATTGATCCATCACCCCAAACACGGTCTCTCTTGAAATCCCCTGGTCTGAATTAATACCCAGCCTACACTTGCTGCTTTATGGAGCACAACGGGTAACAATTAAAATGTATCTTCTTCTTCACTCACAACACAATGGCATCAATTTTTAACGGGTAGGGTAATTGACCACTGGCGGATGTGTCCGATTCTCCATCACTGGCCATTTTTATATCAAGATCGGATTTTTTTTAAGATCGTCTCTAGCTCAAAACCGAAAGACTTTGGGGACGTGCTTTGGCCTGTGTTATAGGGGAAGTCAGACTAAATACCACAATGGCCCGTTCTAGTGTTGGGATCTATGAACAGCGGTGCTCAGAGGTTCCCTCCAATATTTCTTTGGATCACCGCCTCTGAAGTTGTTCCCCCGCCCTCCTTTTGGACCCAAATATCACAAACAGAGGACGTGATGTAAAAATCACCGACAAAATACCTAACTCTACAAAAAAGGCCAAATCAAATATTTTTGTACAGATGTCTGAAAGCCGCTCAAGTGTTCCTTATTAATCAAATAATGGAGAAGCCCGGCGTGATGTCTCCTGGGGGAGGGGGAACAAACTTTCTCGGCTAACCCTTATATTGAGCTTCAAAATAGAAGAGTCTGTCTAAGTGCCCTGGAACCTTGGAAATGTTTAACTTTCGATGGCAGAGCCTCTTTCAAATGGATACCTTTAGAAGACCCGCTCCACTTCCCTTAAGATCTCGCCACAAAAGACTTGGCTATAGATCTTTCTTTCTCTCCGGTATCAAATATGTCAACCAAACTGTTTAAAACCAAGCAATCTCTCACGAAAGAACTCGAAACCTTCCCTTTTCATATCAGCACACCACTAGGTTTCATGGGACCCCTTTTTTGTGCCCAGGGGATGTCCTGTTGGAAAAAAGATTTCTTGTAAGAGCTCCCATAAAGCCTGGGCAATCATAGGGATGGCCGGGGATAACTATATGGTTCTCCCTGGCTGGATTTCTTTCCTACACCGTTACAGGGCAGCTGCTGAGGTTGTTTACAACAAGGGAAACCAACCCAATGAGTAATCACAGATGAACTGTCCTGGAGGCTGCTGTAGGAACTCCCCTGCCTCTTCCTGCGCGCCCATAGTATAATATTACGCAGTTATATGCCTAGCGAGTGTGTTTCTGGCCCGGGGTGTGTGTGTGGGGGGGGGGGGGATGCTTGTGGTAGAGGGAGTGTCCGCCCCTGAAGAACTCTGCTTTGGTCAGTGCTGGAGACGGACCACTGGCGTGTGCTAAGGGAAACCCCCAAGACCTGTCGCCTCATATAAAGCCTATATTTAGGATGAGTCCAGTAGCCCCTGAAAAAACAAGAGACCGGCAGGCCCAGATTGATAAATGAGGAGTACACACTTCAGCTCCGGGGGGGTGGGGGGGGGGAAAGCTCCTCCTCTGTGCAATATTCAACGCTTACAGGCGGGGTGGGGGGGAACAGAAAGGATCTACCTCAGGGAAAAGGGCTGGAGTCTAGGCCAGCAATTAACACGCTGGTTCCTGTCACGGCCCCTAATCCGGGCTAGCAACCGAAGTGCAATTCTAATGGTCAGTTTAGACTCTCTCCCCTCCCCCACACCCGAACGGAAGAATGAAAACGGCCCTTCCCCCATCCTCAAAAATCCCCAGCTAATTTTTGTTGTCGTTGTTTGTTGTAATCCCACCCCGTGAAAGCCAGCGGCATCTGAAAGTCTCTGTCGGTTGTTGTGCTTTAGGGGATAGGACTCATGACAGATGAAGCAATAAATATGGTATCATAGAATTAATTAAGATCATATAATATAACGAAGCAATAAATATCATGAAAGGGTAATGACTAATTAAGTATTTGGGGGGGAGAAAAGTGGGGAGGGGGACCGGAGGTTTGATGGAATAAACCACGTTGGCTCATCGCTTTCCCCGGATGGGATCCCACTCTTCTGTTGCTTCAGCAAGTTCTGGAGCCTCTCTTCTCTCAAGAAGAAGCTGCCCATAATATGACCGGCAATCACCAGAGATTGTTTTTGTAGTTACCCATGATCGGATGTCTCCTTTCTCTGATGGGTCTGACGATCTGTCCTGAAGTGGGGCCCTCTTTACGTTCTCCACTGGGGAAAATAAAAAGAAGCAAAATGTAAAATAATCATAAATGGTGAGAGGATCTGGAAAGGGACAGAGAGGTAGGATCTCAAGTCGCGTTGAGAGTCAGGTAGGCGATTCGGAAAGCCCCACTCTGTCACTGCATGGGATCCATGGACCTCGATTTGGAGTTGAGCTGCAGGCATGGCTGCCATTTGGTGGAAAGCATACGCCACTTTTTGCTCGCAATGGGGATGAGATTTTGATACTCTTGTACGGACTAGCACCTTCCTTCACGAGTCAATGGGATCCCACGTGAAGTTGGAGGGGTGCAACTAAACTGGAGTTATAGTATGAAGAACTGGCCCCTGGGGAAGGTGCTTTTTCACTGTAGCAACAAACAAAATAAACGCTTATGACAGGGCTATTTTAACCCCAGCGCCTTTGATCTCACCATTAGCCCCAGATAGCTATCCGGGACGTTGTGACTACTTGGCACCTGGGTTCCAGAGAGCAGATAAGAAGAAAGCGAAGTGATGGGTCCTTGTGGGGGTGACAGTGCCTTGGGTAACAGAGTGGAGCAGATGGCGAGCGGCCAGAGAGTTCCAAAAGGGGGGGGGGGAAGAGGGGGTGGGGGGAAATGAAGATGCAACATCCACTTAAAGAAAATAACCCTCCCCCCACACACACACAACACCTCACCTTCTTTGCCTTGATTTGAGAATAACCTCCATAAGAAAAGACCTTTCCAGATTGGCTTTGCCTCTGATTCCAGTCAGTTATATTTCCTGTCCCTGTTATATTCACCTTTGCTGAAGGAGCAAGAATGTGGGTTGATTAATATTAAATGCTTTTTCTTTTGTGTCCAGGGCCGGAAGTGTTATACTATAAATGACCATTGCTTGGTCGCAGTAAAAGGGCATTTTAGTGTCTTCTCTTAACCTGCCATCGCGACCAAACTCTTGAAAAGTCCAACTCTCAGAGCTGATACTTGGCTTGGTTTTCACTAAGGGAGGTTTCATAGGCAGGGGTTACCGACTACAGCCTGTCTTCCCCTCCACATGGCTGCAATAGTGAGATATCCTTGAGGCAACCTGGGAAACCCCAGAGTGTTTCTATATTTTAAATGAAATAAAACGCACTCTATTTTAGCGCTGGAATGAGATCATTGAAAATGATCAGAGCAGTTCTGGAAAACCGGTTCAGTGATGGAATACGCTGGTTCTTTTTTTTAAAAAAAAAGTCCAGGAGTGATCTATTTTAAGTATTATTTAAATATAATACATTTATTTCCTCTTCCTCCTCACCCCTCACTCCCAAATAAGTGCTATATAATATAGAAAACCACTCCTGGCTTTAAATTAAAAATGCATCTCATTTACAAAACGAATCAAGTGTTAATTATCTTGGGTTTTGATCATTAGTTTGCATACGTGTTATTCAGAAGTCGGATGTTCTAAACACCACAGAACATGAGTAACTCAAAGAAGCTGCCTGATACCTTATTATGAATAATATTCACGAACCAAAAGCTGGTGATGTAGGAAACTTTTTCATAAGCCCGTTAGTGAACCAGGAGAAACGTAACTGGCTAAAACATTTCATTTGTCTTTGGAGGCTTTAAAGGGAAAGGGACCCTGCTCTAGTCACATCTATCCCTGTTTCTTAACAAAACTGTCCCTGTGTCCAAAAGTGTTGCATCAGCCAAATCTCTGGACTAAAGAACTTGTATATATATATGTCTTAAAGTGAACTTTTGGCCTAAAAAACTCCTGATACTTCTTAAGGGCTGAGTAACCAGTAAATATCCTGACAAGTAACAAATGACTGTGGGCGTCATATTGTTAGATGCTCTTGTCTCCCCTGTGCTAACAAGTAAATAAATGTTGCCTACCTCTGTTTCCATTATAGTAACAGTGGAGGGGTAAGTCTGACTTCAGTTTCTTTCTCTTTGTACCTACCCACAATTTGGGCGGTGCCACAAGAAGACCTTAATATAATAAATGAATCAGAAACAGACCAAATGATGTTTGTAACTGAAAAAAAAAACCTGGAATTTATTAAACACTTTAAAAAGAAACTTCTCTTTTTCTATGATTAGATAGATAGATATTTTTAATCCCATTCTTCATTTTCCTATACTGTGTACTGTGGTGTTTCTCCAACAAAGACATTCTGTCTTTCAAACTTTATTTCATCAGCTCATTAGAATATTGATTGAATTAAATAGCTTTTACCCACACTGGTTCTAGACACAAAGCTAGTGTAGCAAGATGAAAGTACAGATGGGTTTGGTTTGGTTTGGTTTTTTTAGCCTTTTCATCCAAGCAAATTCCAAACTCGTTCGTGCCACTTTGCAGAGAAAGTTTTAAAATGAAGAAAAGAGCATATTTATAATTGAAAAAGCAGTGAAACCTCCCTACCTTTGTCTCTGTCTGTCTCTGTCTCAGATGGAACTGGGGTTGGGGAAAAAACCTTCTTTTTATTGGGGGGGGGGAGTTCTGATGAAGTTGGTTACATCTTATAATTTGGGGCCTTTTTAACACTTAAAACAGTCTTGAATAATTCTAACTCTCTCCTCCCCCCACCCCCCAACCCCTTCTCTCTTTTAAAGTCTTTGAGGAAAGATTTTGACATATACGTGTTGTTATCAGATTGATGGGCAGGGTTTGATTGAAGTTCCTTTGTCATGCAAATGCCAGGGGCTTGATGGATGAGCGCAGATATCTGACAAACTTCAGGAGGTCTTTGCTCATTGGATTAGTGGCGAACCACGTGGTCCCACCCCCCACTCCCACAACCCAACCCCCCCACCCCTTTTCGGAAGGCTCTGGGGGTTCGAAGGCTAGCGATCCATGGATGGAAGTTTTACGGCTTTGACATACTATCTAAAGGTTGTAGGGCAGGCGAAATCCCCCCAAAACAGGTTGACCCTCCTCCATCACTGGCAGATGGACAATACTAGGATGAACTCCTTCTTAGAGTATGCAATTTGTAACCGTGGGACGAGCGCCTACTCACCCAAGGGCTACCATCATTTAGAGCAAGGGACAACCTCCTTTCCTGCTTGCTCAGGTACACCCACCAGTGACAGTTATAACGGAGACGGACGCTTTGTAGTAGCAGGGAGCGCTACCGTGCCCAGCCACCCTGCCCAGCCGAACCCAAGCTACCATCACCCCCACCCTTCAGGGCTTGGCCTCCCCTTCTCGGGCTCTGCATCAGCAGGGTACCCGCCCCAAGCCTGCAACCCCAGCTACGGGCATCACCAGTTCTACCTCAGCCAGCAGGAAACGGATGGCCTGTATTTCCAGTCACCAGGGTACTCCGCCCCCGCCGGATCTCACCTCGGTTCTGGGTCAGACGGCTACTGCCCCTCAGGCTCTGGACAGTATCAACACCACCCCTATGGCCAGGATCAGCAAGGCTACTTGCAGGGGGCTTACAGCCACCTTTCGTCTGCTGTAACCCAGGACAAAGATCACGCCTGCCCATCTGAGCTATGCCCCACCGCCAGCCTCGCACAGACCTTCGACTGGATGAAAGTGAAGAGGAACCCTCCCAAAACAGGTGAGTTGGACAACTCGGTGATCGTTTTATTTTAAAGTGTGTGTGTGTGTGTAGAGAGAGAGGGAGGTGGGGGAAGAAATCTTTTGTGGGTTGGCTATGGGAGAGATCTTCCCCCCCACCCCACCCCCCAAGTCACAAGGAAGGAGGTAAACAGCTCAAGGGAGAATGGAACAGAGGAACATCATGACTGCAGTAGAGGTGGACAGAGGTCCTGAGAGCTGCGCCTTCTGCTATAAGGATACAGGGCTGCTGAATTTCTGTGCGAGGCCCAGGGCGATTTAAATCTTGCCTTAAGTAGGAAATGATAGTGGCTTCCTGTCCCTCCAAATTTTTTTCCCTTCCACTCCCCTATTGTTCAGCTTCCTTCCCTTGAACCCCCCTTAAATCCCAACCTCCTTCCCTCCCCCACCCACCTTGACAGTTCCATGAAAGTTTTCCACGAAACAGTGACTTGTAAAAACGGACTATTTGGAAGGGAGCAGGTGAGCCGTTCATCTCAGAAGGGAGCCTTCCGGTGCTGTAGGGACCCGTGCAGGTACAGAAAGCACCCGGGCCCTGCCGTGGATGGAGCAAAGGGCCAGAAACTGGCCCAGATGCTGAAGTGGTGAGTGTGTGGGGGGGTGATGGATGGCTGGAGAGAGAGCGGGAGAGAGCCTCGCTTGTCATGTGTCGACCCTCCCCACTGCTTTAACGCGTTACGCTTTGCTGCTGCTTCCTGTGTGCGTTTGCTCATTAACAGCTAAAGTGTCGGAATATGGACTGGTCGGGCCGCCAAATGCCATCCGGACCAACTTCACCACCAAGCAGCTGACGGAGCTGGAGAAGGAGTTTCACTTTAATAAGTACCTCACCCGGGCCAGGCGAGTGGAGATCGCCGCCACCTTGGAACTCAACGAAACCCAGGTGAAGATCTGGTTCCAGAACCGGAGGATGAAGCAAAAAAAGCGGGAGAAGGAAGGCCTGGCCCCCGCTCCTGCCCCCAGGGTGGCCAAGGAAGTGAGCGAAGCCTCGGACCAGTCCAATTTCACCTCACCTGAGGCCTCTCCCAACTCCGTTTCCTCCTGAAAGGGTCCCTTCAAGGCTGTCTCCTTGCAAACGAAGCCAAGGCACACAGATGGAGGCGCGCGTACCCAGACCATATACACCCCCCACACTTTCATACACACACTCCAGCCCGCCCAGGCTGGCCCACACCCCACTCCACTGACTGGTGCCCCGTTGCCGGAGTTGTGATGGTTACACTCCTGCTTCCATTTCTCTGTCCTTCGCTCTTAATTTATGAGACCGTCCTGTAGGAATAGTTCACTCCAAAAAGGAGGGGCTGGCTGGGTCTTTAACCTACATTCCTGGCAAGACCCATTTGTCTCAGGGACGTTTCCACCCCAAGTTTGGGGATTGCACTTTCAACCAGAGAAATTCTTGAAACGAATTTAGTTATTTCCATTCCAAAAAACAGTGTGCACAGACTTTGGGCTGCAAGAATTCGTTGCTTAATGTAACCTTTTCCCCCGTGTCCTTTCTTCCCACAGGATTGTAAAAAGTTATGTTTTCCCCACCCCTGCTTTTAAACTTTGTATATCTTGGAGTGAGACCTACCCTATTAATAAGCCAGAGGCCTTTGAGAAAAGAACACAACCCTTCCCTCATCACTTTGCACTATCGCGGCTTTCCATGCTGTTCCAATGCTTTGTTTTACTTTTTATTTGAACGTGGTTTGTATGCTGCCAGCCACACAAAAAATAATTGAGGAAAAGTTTGACCTCCGGGTACTTTTCGAGGGTGAGTTAGGGAGTGTGCATGCTTCGTGCAACCAGTCTGCAGGGTGGAACCTTGTAAGATTTTGGGTCGTTCAGTTACATTGCTGGATTCAAATGGTATTTATTGTCTATTGCGATAGCCTTAACTCTTAAAGGAAAGTAGCATCTCCCCGTTTCTCTGAGCCCGATAGAAACGCTATTTAACAATGGAAAATACAGTGTAATTATATTCCACCCCTCCCCCAACAAACTTTTGCATAGACCAAAATTGAGAACGTGGACATTTTTTGTTTGTTTTGTTTTAAGGAGAAAATTACATCGAAAAAAAGCTTATCGGGATTTCCCCTCCCCTCCCCCCCCTGTATTTTGACATGAAACTACCTCATTCTAATAAAGTTTAATTTTTCATAGTCTAGTCCTCTTGATTGTTAGTTACGTGGAAATATCTCACACCCAGCCAGGTGGAAGGTTTCTTAACGCCGCTAAACCTTTCCAGAGACAGGTCCGATCCTGCTGCCTTTGTAGATCAAATGGCAAATCTCCCCTTGGCTTCGACAGATGCAGGATCGGGCCCAGTAGACACCCCTTTTACCGCTTCTAAGGGCCAAACTTAAAGCTGATGTTTTGGGGAACTGCAGAGCGGATGGCTTAACTTCAGTGGAGGCCTTTGGCATCAAGCAATCAGTTTCTCCTGCGGTCACCTAGAACTAGTGATTTTTAAAAAAACCCAACACGTTGTATTTAATCAGTGAACGATCTTTAAAATGATAGAAATGTATCACAGACACACACACACATTCTAATTTAAGCACACACATTTCAGGAACTATAGGGTACCCACGTTCTTGAAATAGAAGCATCGACTGGCATGAACTTGGGGGGGGGGGTGTCATATTTACATAAAGAAGGTTTCTGGATTATTGAAGACATGCTTTAAAGGGGATCCAGTGGCCTCAGAAGTAAAAGTCAAGAGGGATATTTCCCCCTTCCCCCGCACGCCCCCAAATGGGGACACCGAATGAGGACCGATTGCTCTCCGAATGAAAAGCAGACATAACTATGCACCACCTTTGGGGGCTGGAGCCGGATTCCACAAGGCGATGGCACATCCCCCCTTGACTTCACTGGGCGCGGGATCGGACACTTTATTCTATAATCTTAAGACTTTTGGAGGAAGAGAGGTTGGTGGGGGTGGAGGTAGGGGTGGGGGAGGGGGAAGGGGACTTTTAGCTCTGACCTTTTTACCTCGAAACGCCTCTGGGATTTCTAAACAAGTAAACAGAGAGGCTGCCAGGAGAATCTATTGTTCTGACCTCAGTTGAAATTTGCAAACCCTGTTTTTTTTGTGGGGGGGGGGGGGGAGAGGGGAAGCAACTTACCAAAGTACCTGTTGTAAATTAAATGTACGGATTTGCCTATATCGATGTCTTAAACGCTGCTCAATGCTGTTTTAAAGAAGTGGGCCCAAGTCATCTGAGGGAACTTCCCCTAGCCGTGTAACCATCCTCTTCTCCCCTTTCTAATCGGGATCGTCAGGAATACATCTTGCATGGGCTCTAAAGAAGGTGACTGGAGGTGCAGTTAGTCTAGGGACAGGGCTGGGAGAAGGAATACAATAGCTTAAAAGAGAAGGCTTTTTGCTAAAAGTAATAACTTGGGTATCATCTCCTTTGACAGGGGAAAGCAAGCAAGCAAGCTAGCTGGATGCTTTGATAACTCATTTGACTGAAGGAAACTTTCTTTGAAAGTGTCCAATTAAAAGCCGGGTTTTACTCCTCATAACGTTCGGGCATTTCCACCAGGGAGAATTCTCATGTCTCTTGCATCTGTTTCTAATCGAAGATGTAATGGGATGGGTCCCATTTGCCCACAAGGCTGACAGGTGAGAATGGACGTTAGCCGTTTCCACTGGAGCAGAGTTTGGCAAGCCCGGGGTGGGATGGGGTCCTGCCCAGGACGGGAAGGCTGATGGAGCTGAGCAGAAAGGACAGGAGGTTACTGATATGTCAGGATGTCGGGCACAACAAAAGCCTAGAAAGCTCGCATTTAAAACTCAAAGGCAGACCCCGGAAGAGGCCGCAGCGCCTGTGTTGATGTGTCCTTACATATGTAAACCCCTTCCGACCTATTTCCATTTATGAGAGGGTTCGTTTCATCTTCCCCCCACCCCCCAATTTCGTCCTTCATTCTCACACTGGCTTCAAAAAAATCACCACACACTTTCTTTCGGGTTTTTTCTCAGATTTCTTCACACTTCCTCTTGTTTTTCTGGAAGTTAACAGACAGAAACTCAGGGCTGTGAACTAGAAAACATGGCAAAAATACCAGCTTGGTGAATTGGATGGAAGGAAGGAAGGAAGGAAGGAAGAAAGAAAGAAAGAAAGAAAGAAAGAAAGAAAGAAAGAAAGAAAGAAAGAAAGAAAGAAAGTCTGTATCTCATAGATATATACAGATATATCTATCTATCTATCTATATATATATACACACAGACATGCATATATGTGTACATGCTATTATATATATTAAATTACATACATCTCATATAAATACATGTTTATAGATAAACACACATGTAACATTGCATGTATATCTATACATATATGTATAGATTTATCTTATCTGTATTTGTACATACATTTATGTGTATAGTTGTGTTTGATATATGTGTATGCATATGATTGACAGATATACAAAGATGTGTATTAATCTATGTATATATACACACACATATCTCACATCTATCTATTTATCTGTGGAGCATCTGGTATGATATTTTTGTGAGCAGGAAAATCACTCCAGGGTCAATGCAAACATATATATGTAACATATAAGCACACACATCTCTCTCTCTCTGTCTGTCTATCTACATAATGGAGATTTATTCTTTTAATATCCCAAAGGAAGAGGACATTTCCCAGTTTAGAAATTCTTGTAAATTATTTATGACAATAGCCTTGTTTGAGATACGTCTCTTCTGCGAGAGGAGGAGATGTTAGGCAAGGATATTGAACAGACTCCTGTCTTCTAGCCATGCTCACAGATAACAGAGCTGGAGAGAAGGCCAGGACTCCTGGCCCTTCTTGGCAGATATTTCAGGGCCATGTGTTCCTTACCCCTTGGTGTGAAATTTTTCTTCTCTCCCTAAAGCGTTTGTTCTCACAATATAAGCCTTTTGATCTCAGAAGAGCTCATTCTATTTAAAAAAAAAAAAAAGAAACCAGAAGATTTTCTTACTTTCAACTCCATTTTGTTCTGTTATTAACTTTCTCCCCAGAGCTGATGGGGGCTGGAGGTGTGGACGCCCTCTGAAGCTCACTACCATGTCTGGGGAAATGACCGTGGGTCTGGAAAGAGACATATCTTTCCTAATGCAAAGCCTCTGATGCCCTTCAAATGAGGAGAAGATGAAAGTTGTGAGCAGTTTCATGTTTATCCAGCCCTCATATTTCACACAGCAAGAACAAGCAGGGAAGAAAAGGGGGGGAGGGGGTAGCAGCTAGAAGGGACACAAATTCTTTCTTTGAAAAAGAGGCCTTTTTCATTATTTCCTGAAGGAAATCAGAGCTGGTCTCTAGTTGAATTTCACTTTGTGTAACATGATTCAGCAACACCCTGATTCAGCAAGGAGCCCATCTGTAAGAATGTGAGTAACCATCCTTATTCAGCAAAGCACTTAAGCATGTGCTTAATTTAACTTGAAGTATGCCACTGAAATCAATGGACTGCCCAGGTTCTTACAGTTAACTCTGTGCTCTGCTAAATAAGGGTGGAGTTACATGATCATCGAGTCAAGGTGGGTGAGGTAATAGCTTTTATTGGACCAACTTCAGCTGGTGAGAGAAAGAGAGAAACTTTGGAGCTTACACAGAGATCTTCTTCAGGTCTGGGAAACTAACTAGCTCTCTAATATCCTGGGACTAATAGGGCTACTACAACACTGCCTACATGCTCAAAGGTAAGCATCTGCCTAAGTGCTTTGCTGAATTGAGGCCTAAAGCAGCCCACTTATTTTTCCTTAATACTTTTAATACAAACAGGTTCAAGTCACACTAAGAAAATAATACAGAGTATGGTGGACCATGCAAGGAACCTGAAGGCTCCAAGTGAGACCAGTTTGAAGGAATGTGCAACCACCCCCAGTTCCCCAGATTTTGATTGTGAGGCAAATTCTGATACCCTCACTCATGTTGGATAGCACCTTAGGTAGTTGGTAATACGTTAGGTAGTTGGCTAGATCCTGGAGTAAACTGGGCTCCCTGAAGGAGCACTGGAACAATTTTTATAGTGGGGTTACTGAGAGCCATTCAAGCAAAATGTAAACCCTTTATAGAATGGAAACCACTTCAAGCCATGGGGTGTAGCAGCACTCGCAGCATGCCTCAGTCCAGCACCTATGGCTCACTGGTGTACCTGAGCAGATCCTTTTGCAGAATCTAGCCCCATGTCCACAGGTAGTCTCACTTACTTCAGTAAGATGCTGTTCAATGTAAATGTATCAAAACCTCTCCCATTCATGTTAAATCAATCAACCATTCAATGAATAAACAAGTTGTATTGTGATTGGGCCTAGGGACTGCAATCAAAGATCATTGTCCTATTGTGCTTGGCACTGTACACTTATTACTAAAAAGATGGTCCCTGCCATCAAGGAGTTTACGGTTTTACCTGTGGTAAAACTTTCAGGACAGGGACCTTGGCCCATATGTCATAAACCCTGGGTGTAAGCTTGGGGGCCTCTTGATCTGCAGTCAAATGCTCTACTATGGAGCTATACGCCCTAACCATATTTATAGTGAAATGACCACTCTTCAGTGACCCCTACCAGCTCCTTAGTCTTCCCCACCCAAAAACAAAACAAAAAAGCCCTACAGCTGATCGTTTTCAAGGTTGCTTCACTCTTTGAAGCAGGTGAGATGAAGCCCAGGGAGTCAGCTCAGGAGGAGGGGACAAAACTGAAGAAGTATACAAAACATCCCCTTACTTTTCAGAGGCCTCACCTATCCTTTCAGTTTACATGGTCTGACAGCTTCAATTCAACCCCAGCCTTCAAGTGGACTTGTTCAATATTTACTCAGGCTGATAGGTTTGCCCAGAGCTTGCCTCCATCAGCCTTGCCCTGCCTGCTCCCCTTCCCCTCAGGGCCAGGTTCACAGAAAGTTCAGCCTGAAATGAATTCACCAAAGGATGGGCCCAGGCTGTCCTGAGGACCAGAGATGAGGTCAAGCCTAGGTCTCTGTGCCCCACTAGAGCCTTGCAAGGCCCAGCACTCAGCACTCCAGGCAAAAGGTCTGCTTTGAAAAATTATTTTGGGTTAAAAAAGAAAAGCACTGGCTGGTAAGAAGAGAACACCAAGCATAGCTGGGGTTGGCTTTCAGTGCACAGAGCAGAGGTCAAGCCTTCAGGGAAGGCGAGAATAGTTCATGAACATTAACCATGCCTGGAAGTCGGTATGATACAGGAGGTGTAATCTTGCAAACTTAATAAAACATATCTATTTCCGTGGGAGGAAAAGGGGAATTTTATTTTATTTTTTTTTTAATTTCAAACCAGAGTTGATTTCAAGCAGAATATTTTCTTGAAAGGTAATGCAACTTTGTGTCATGACAAATTTCAGTGCTTGTCAATTTTTTTATAAAATCTTTTGGTATTAAGAAATGTTCTGGACAACAAATCAAACTTGGTGTGTATAAAAACAAAAAAGAGATAGGAGGAGCATTTCTGGTCTGTTCAGAACCTCATGGTTTTGTGGGGCCAAATTTTCCAAAGTACCTATGCCCAAGCCTCACTAACTGGGGTCCCTCTGCTGGGGTTGGAGGCTCTCTCCCAGGTGCAGAAGAGACATACCCTTGGGGTCCTATTTTCAGAAGTCACTTAGGCTTTTTTAGGAGCCTAAGTCCTCTTGATCTGGAAGGATAGTGAGGAGCCTAGGTGCCTGAGCTAATTTTGAAAATGGGACTTGGATGCTTTTGAAAATTTTAACACAAGGCCAAATTTTCAAAAAGGCCACTTGCATAGTGACCCTTGGGTCTAAATTTTCAGAAGAGCTGAGCACCCAGTATCCTGAGCTGTTTTGAAAATGTGGCTACTCATTTTGAGGCTTAAATGGGGTACAGTGTAGGCAGAAATCATGAAGGTTAGACACTGGTGCCAAGATGAACTTTGGATCATACCCATCTTGGAAGTTGGGAATTCACTGAGAAATTTTATTCCGCAAGAGAGCTCCATCTAAGGGGGGAAAAAGAGGGAAAAGATAAAATAAAATAACGTAAGCAACAATACAACCGCAGACACTGACCACTGTGAGGCCATTATCCCCTCCCCCACCCCCAAAAAGAGGGGAAAAGTTGCTATTGGATTCCACTACAGGACCCTTCCATTAAGCTGGTGTAAGTTAAGAGGACGAAGTAGAGACTGGAAACAATTTGCTCTGGAACTGAGGACTGGGTGATGCTGCCATGGTCACTGTGTGTGCCTTTTGGGGGGCTCTGCTTTTCAACTGGAAAGTTTTACAGTTGTTCTTGGTAGCTTGGTTGTTTAGGAGGGGGGGAGAGGACATACCTATTTTTTGTGCTGCATACATTGCTGTGTGAGGTGGGAAGCCATAGGTAGTTAGGAAATTATTTTTGTTTTTTTGCCAAGGGCCTGATCCAAAATCTAATGACTTGAGTGGACAGTAGACCAGAGGGCAGTCACCTTGGGGCAAACTGAAGGTGCAGCAGTAAATGTGGAGTTTGGATAACACTTTCCAAGGAGAAGGACAGACGTGGGCTGTGCAATATTTCAACAATTTGCCTTGATCCATGACTCCATTCCTTCAGTAGGGCTCACAGGTGTCTACTGGGGGGAGTTTAAGGGACAGGGAGACACATCTGTCCTGCTGCCCCCTCCAGCCTCCCCTTTTCAAGCTGATGCCCTGCATAAAACCATCTTGTGTGGTGAGCCTGGTCAAACACCCAGTTAAAAAGAAGTCACCTGCCAGTCCTGGCTGGAGGAAACTCTTCTGCTAACGGCTTCTGGAAGGGAGATTTAATCATGCCCATCTCACCTGGGCTCCTATAGGTAAGGGGGGGGGCGACCTTTTAGAAGCACCAGGAACAAATATTTGGAGCCAGGAGGAAATAGAACCGAGAAGTATAATCAAACAAAAGACCGCCTATTCCTACTTATTGGCAAGGCCTTTGCTTGGAGGAGCCACACCTATGGTACCTCTCTATCTTTTCAACACCTGCACAGACCATCTCCAGGGAGCGGGCCTGTGTGTGTGGACCCGAGGCTCTTTTCTTTAGGGCTGTCCAGTTCAATGAGATTATAGGCGAAGGGTTTTTAGTTTTAAAGTCTCTTCGAACCTCACACACTAGGAAGGCGAAAGGCTCTTTATTAAAAAACGGCCATAAAGCTAATCCGAAGTGACACCGCAGACTTGTTTACGGCTATACAACCGCTGCGGTTATCAGGCTTCTGTTGGTTTAAACAACTGGCTTGATGCACTTTGAGGGCAGAAAAAGGGTCCCCCCATGTTTCAGAGGGGTAGCAGTGTTAGTCTGTATCCAAAAATACACAATCCCCAGGTTGCTCTGCTCCGGGCTCCTTCAGGCTTGGGATCCCCCGCGTTTCCTTTCCACGATTCCTAAGCGGGTTCCTATAATCGCCAAAAGAGTCTCTCCCTTTCCAGAGCCTCATTTGGCTCGAAATAACAAGAACACATTCAGAAGAAACATTTAACAATCGAAAAGAGAGAACTGAAACCAACCATTAGAGATAAAAAGCCGATGTTTTCTATTTTAGACGCCCCGAATTAACCCCCCAAAATACAAATGAAAGGCTTCTTCCTCTTCAGTAAGAAACAAGACGCTAAAATATAAAATTTTGCCTTTTTTATTTCTAATAATTGGTTTCAGTTCGTTCCTTTGGTTAGCGACGGGATACGAATCAGGAAGGAGAAGAAGAGTTTCCCTGAGTATGACTTTTATCCGTGGCAGGATCTTCCCCCTCAAACAGAAAGGGGGTTTAAATCGTTATTATTTAATGAGGCAGAAAGGGGGGAGGGGCTATTAACCAATTTCAAGTTGCTGTTGATTTGCTTTGATTATCGATTGCTCTGCTAGAACAAGAAACATCCCAAAATATCCCCAAGTATTAGAGTGAAAAGGTTTCCATTTCTAAAGTTTGGTTTCCAGTTAATTCCTTTCTTAGCTCCTTCTACACAAATAATGCGTCAAGTCCTCAACGATTTAGTATATTCTGTAGTATACAACCTACTATTGCCCGAAACAAAAACCCTATTAATTTATTATGGACAAGGGTGGAAGACAACCGCCTTATCAAATTCACGTTTGTTTGCCATGGACTGATCCGATGTATTTCGTGTTTAAATTCTGATAGAATGGAAGACAAAGAAAATATTGTTCTCTAAATAGCAGGAGATTTGGGTTTTGGCTTTCCAAAAAACCCCAATACTCCTGAATCCTTCTGATGAAAACAGTTTTGCCCTGACTGTAAATGCCTTCGGCGACTGCTTCCGAAGGCTGAACGAGTTTGTGTGTGAACGAAGATGTGTTTGAACAAGATGCTAAAAGGGCTGAAACTCTTTTCAAGTCCTCAAAAAGAACAGGAGGACTTGTGGCACCTTAGAGCCTAACAAATTTATTTGAGCATCAGCTTTCGTGAGCTACAGCCCACTTCATCGGATGCATGCAGTGGAAGCCTTTTTTCTAGGAAAGAATTTAAAAAAAAAAAAACCCCAACAACCTAAATTTACCAACAAATGAATAAGTCATAAATAATAATAACTCCTGGTGATAGACACACACTAATTTTATCACTTTATTTCATATGAAAATGTGCCGGTGTATTAAATGTAGTAATTTTGGCTCCTGAACAGATCAGTCTAAAAATCAAACTTTTAAGTCCTAGTGAAGAAAGTTGGATATTTGACTCCTATATTACAGCATCACAGAGTGGCTATTTACTCTGCCTCTGGGCAGTTGCAAAGAGTTTTAATTCTATACAGTATGTTCTCAACACGTGATTTTGTGTCTTCAAACTGCTCACGTTCCTCTTCTGTTTACAGGCTTGAACCGGCCCTTTTAAAGTGTCAGGTGTATGTGGTTTGCTCCCCCAGCTGTACATAAGTCATGCTTGAATGTACTGACACTAAATTATATGCCCAGTTTTCAGTTATTTTTATTTTTAAAAAGCAAAGAGAATTACGTGGCTATATTTTGAAGAAGGAAAAAATCTTTCCCCCACTGAAATGGATGGGTTTTTCCCCCCCCCCCCGTCACTTTCCCCTTTAATTTATTATTTTGTGCTATTTGAATGGGAAGATAATGTTGTTTTTTATCTATTAAAAATTGCCATGAGTTATTTCGTAATAGAAGATCAAAAGTCGTTAGGCCATTTGTCTTTCAGCGTTAGTTTGGGAGAGGGGTGTGAATCTGTGAAGGAGGAGACATTTATTAGAATAATTTTCTGAGTTCCCTTTGTCCATTTTCTTTAGTGAAGGCTTTCCCCTTACCACCACGCCCCCTTTCTATTTTCTTATTTCTTTTATTATTAATTAATATTTCTGATTCATGGATTTGGCGAGGCTTCCCTGCAGCGGGTAGGAATATGCCAGCAAATGAAAGCCCCGCTTTGATGAATGAAGAGCTGGGCTGTAAATCAGTCCCCGGTGATACAAATTATTTTAATATGCCTCGCGAATGATTTATCGCGATTTTATGAAGCAGCGAGTTACGGTGCCAGACTTAATCGTGGAGCTCGGTTGTCTTGAGGGAT
Organism: Caretta caretta; assembly: GCF_965140235.1. Classification (NCBI taxonomy): domain Eukaryota; kingdom Metazoa; phylum Chordata; order Testudines; family Cheloniidae; genus Caretta; species Caretta caretta. The sequence continues at coordinate 10,564,892 of NC_134232.1, forward strand.
GAAGGAGCCTGGTAGGGGAGGGTGTTTTTTCAGGGTACATTACACATCCAGAGAGTTCACTGCAGGTTGCCAAGCGCAAGACACACGCACCCAGCAAAAGCAGGGTCGTCTTTGCTCGTTCCAGTGAGGACGCTCCCATCGGCACATTTGCAGCCTAGTCTTGGGCTCCGTTTCGCCATCCAGAAAACAAATGTTTGGCGCAAAAATACAGTTTCCCCTCCAAAGACCGCAGATAAGGGGAAGAAGCCACGCAAAGGAGAAGGCAAGGCTATCTACCCCCTTTGAACATGCATTACTCTTTAGCGTATGTATAGACTAGAAGCTCCAAAAAACCACAGCCTCACTCTGCTAGGCACCTATAGCAAGAGGCGTGTCTCCACTGTTGGGTTAGCTTGAGGTAGAACCCCAGTGTTACCCCTGACCCCATTCCTGTCCACACAGAAAAATCTCTAGCCCAGGTTAGGTGGTACTTTAAACTCCAGATAGCTGGACCCTAACAGCCCCAGTTAGCACAACTCAACGGCTGCAAATCCAATCACCCTGTGTCGCTGGAGGGCTGTTGCGTGCAGCGCAACTGCTCTCACTTAAACCGGGCTAATGTTGCAGCGTGGAGGCAACAGGTGGTTTCAGTATTCCAGGTTGGAGGGGAGCACTAGGCAATAGGGAGACATTGGCAATTAAACTGATAAGAGGAAATACTCCTCTCCCCCCCCCCCCACGTGTAGACTGTGGAACTCATTGCCACAGGAAGTCATTGAGACCAAGAACTTAGCAGGATTCAAAGAGTGATCATTTGTTGACATGGAAAACAAGACTATCCAGTTATAAAAGTTAATACTTTTTTTTTAAAGCATGTATTTGAAGGGAGATAAAATCTTATATGTCAGGGTTTAAGCCAATCACTAATTATGATGAGATTATGCCACATCTGCCCATTGTGTGGCTTCTTTCACCTTCCTCTGAAGCATCTGGGTCTGGCCACTGTCATATCTGGCCACCTGTTGATCACTTTAGATAAGCTATTACCAGCAGGACAGTGGGGTGGGAGGAGGTATTGTTTCATGATTTCTGTGTGTATATAAAGTCTGCTGCAGTTTCCACGGTAAACATCTGATGAAGTGAGCTGTAGCTCACGAAAGCTCATGCTCAAATAAATTGGTTAGTCTCTAAGGTGCCACAAGTACTCCTTTTCTTTTTGCGAATACAGACTAACACGGCTGTTCCTCTGAAACCTGTCATATCTAGGATACTGGACAAGATGGACCATAGGTCTGATCCAGTCTGGCAGGTTCCTACTGGTCTGAGAAGCAACTAAAAGCGTCAAAGCTCTCTGTACTTCCAGACTGACAAGAAAGATTCGGGAGGATCATAGGCACAGCGGAAACATGATCAGAACCATGCAGAGACACAGGATGATCCAGTGGCCATCTGAATGGTAACCTGATTGGCTCCCAAGTGAGGAGTCAGGCTTGTTGGTTTTGTTTGTTTAAAAAGTTGTTTGTTTCCAGTGATTTTTAGAGAAATCTCCCCCTCTGTGGGCAGTCCCCAATCTAATGTGGAAAAGAAATCTACTTCCAAGACAGCCAGATTCCCACACCTCCTGGAGTTAGAGTTGGTCATAAATTTTGAACAAGGAGATAACCCAGAGGAAAAAAAAAAACGAAGACAAAACAAGAAGAAGGGAATGGGGGAAGAGGGAATATGGCTCAAATTGCCTTCCCTTGTTCGTTTAATAACCTATTTTGCCTGAGTTTCCAGCTAGATTAAGGACCAAATTCAAATCCCCATAGAGAGAGGCAGTGTGGCTAGTGCACTGGACTGGAACTCAGAAGACCTTGGCTCTACTTTCAGCTGAGCTACTCACTGGTTATATGGCCTTGGTTAAGTCACTTCCCCTCATTTACCCTTTCTCAGTTGTATATATTTAGACTGTAAACTCTTTGGGGGGCTTTAACACCCAGAGCAATGGGGCTTTGATTGGTTAGTGTCTCTAGCTGCTACTGTAATTCGAATAACAACAACAGTCTTCTTTTTGACTTCTGGGGGAGTTGGCCCTAGTTGAAAGGGTTGGGAGAGACAGTTTAAATGAGCCCTTGGCTCCTTCCTTCACCAATCCTGGTCTATTTCCCAACATTTCCCTTTGCAGCTGATGAGTATTATCAAGCCTTTAGCTCTGAGAATAGGTCTAAGTGTCAAGAGATCTGGGTTCTATTCCTGCCAGAGGCTGGGACTGGATGACAGGGCATGGATCACCCAACCATTGCCCTGAAGCATCTGGCACTGACCGCTGTCGGAAGACAGGATACTGGGCTAGATGGACCATTGGTCTGACTCAGTATGGCTGCTGTTATGGTCTCTTCCAGTGAATAAGCCCCATAAACTATGTCTCAGCTTTCCCACCTGTAAAATGGTGAGGATAATATTTACCGTCCTTTGGCATCTTGAGATCTAGCGATGAAAAGCACCATGTATGTGACTGACTAATATTCCTGAGGTGCCTCTCATCAGATCTTGTTCATTTAATACTTGGGCTTTGGCAAGAGGTGTCCACCTGCTGTGTTAAGTATTGTCCAGCCCCATACGAAATAAATCGAGTGCATTGTATTTACTGGTCCATGCGTTTCTGTCATCATCAGCAACTGACATAAATTAATTGCACACTCCCAGCTATGAAGGGTATGGTTAGAACCTCATCTGGCTTGGTTAACTGTCTCTATGTCCCTGGTGTGTTCATATTCCAAATGAAATATACTTGTATTAACTGCCTTTTGCAGTCATCAGCTCACCACCCTGAGAAATATTCAAAGCAGCAGAGAACAGAGGAATTTGTCACTAAGCAAACTCATTTGCTAGGTTGAAAGTATCTACTTAACTGGACTTATACACCCTCTTCCCCATTACCCCAGTAGCTGAGCACCTTAGCAGTGTCACTGAATGCATTTTCCACTGAATGCACCCGAAGCAGTGAGCTGTAGCTCTTGAAAGCTTATGCTCAAATAAATTGGTTAGTCTCTAAGGTGCCACAAGTCCTCCTTTTCTTTTTGCAAATACAGACTAATGCGGCTGCTACTCTGAAACCTAAGCAGTGTCAGTTTCACTTCTTCATCATCACAACAGCCTAGAGTTTGGCTTTCCGCACCGCCTTGTAAACAGGAGTTTAAGATTCAAGTAATGAGACTGGATCTGTGTCAGCCACTCAGATATATGAACTAAACACTTTTTTTCCCAGAGGTCAGCGGCATAGAGCTGGAGTCAATGGGGACTTTGCCTGTAGGTTCAGAGCAGTATATCTGTGACTAGCTTTCCTCTTTCTCATTGAGTGAATGGAGGGTTTCTGAAAGGCGCCAGGCCCAGAGACTGAGCTTTTCTGTTTATTCCTAAAAACAGGGAGTGGCAGTGAACACTTCTTGCACCCTGCCCTGCAATGTGCCTTCAGCTCCTGATTTCTAGGAGTGGGAGCATCGATGATTCATTTGATCACTGGCCTCTCTGCCACATACTGCCAGTTTTGGTGACACAGACACATGACCCTAGTGAGTGTACGGAGACCTACCATGCTCATTTCATATAGGACATCAAACAACCACAAGAAAAAGTTAACTTTCAGTCACCACCAGCTGGATTCAAGCAGGTGATTGAGCAATGAAAGTCTTCATCCTATCATGCTACCCAGCTCTCTAAGACATCCTGTACGCCACCATATCTGATTTTTGGCTTCTTTTTTATGGCAGTGCTAATATGTAATGGGGGGGGGAACATTCCAACAGGAGTTTATTTTTAAATATCCCAAATATGCTCTTTGTCTGGTAAATCCTAATGAGCAGAATGGATAGAGGTTCCTGAAAGTGTCACTTAATATTACTGCAAAGAGGAATTTAATAATTAATAATAAATCACATGCAGAGGCTCCCAGGAAGATAAAAATTCTCCTTGATCCAGAGATAGTAAGGAATCAGCAAGGGCTGCAGATAAAAGGATCGGGGAGAACAGAGGCAAATCCCTTGGATAACGAGAACAGTGCATTTCTCTCCTTCTCCATCACTTCCTTCTCATAGATATGTCATCTGTCTTGCGCTCATGGAGGTAAAGGAGCATCCTGTACAATACATTCCAGAAATGCAATGCTTTGAGATGTGCAATAGCCCAAAGAAAGGCAGGGGGTGTGCATTTCATAATGCTCCTAGGAGTCTCACCATCTTTCAATTTCTTATCAGTTTGGAAATACGAGGCATGAAGTCTCTACCACCACTGGGACCGAAAGGTTATCAGAGTGCAAATACCTGAGGCTGGAAAGCCATGTTTGAGAAAGAACAGATAACATTTTAAACATATTTATAGTTCCCATCCTTTCCAGCTTCCATACCTATTTCACCTGAACTTTCACAAGCAACAGTGTGCTTATAATAAACTGTTTTTATCAGTTTGATTATCTCGGAGCAAGAACTTTTGTTGGAAGGTGATAGTGACAGGACTGAGGATACCTACCTTTAGATGCAATTTTGCCTCCCTACAACCCCTTTCATCCTAGGATTTTAAAGAAATATGCAAACGTTAATTAACCAGCACGACAGCTCTGTGAAGTAGAGGCTTTATTATATGTGCTACAGATGGGGAAACTGAGGCAAACAGATGGGAAAGTGACTTGCCCTTTGCCACACAGAGAACACAGGAGTCCTGGCTCCCAGAAATAACCACAAGACAATGTCACTTCTTAGCTAGATTTTTAGTTCATACTGTCAGTTCCCATAGGGAAGGGGAATTGATCAGTCTAGATAAACCGGTTTCTAAAGGGAAGAGAAGATGTCCCAGTCTGTTAAATGTAAACAAAAGCTAAAAAAGCTGAGAATAATTTCACACTAGAAGCAGGTACCAAATAGCATAGGCTGGATCTTCCAGAGAGAACTCTGTCTAAATGACACCTTCCATCTAAGATCCTGGGTGGGGAAATGGCTTGATATTAACAACTATATGATTACTTCAATTAAAAAAGACAAGTTTGCAAAGTCAAGGTGGTTTTGAAATGAACATTCAGTAGAATTTGGGGGATTTTTTTCAAGGTATTGGTCATGCCATTCTATGGCTGATAATGGCACTAGGTCAGAGGGAAACCTCTGAATTTAGAATTACAGAGCACAGGCCTCCAAAGATCTGCTCCCACCAGCTGTAAGCAAATCCCATCTCATGCCTCTCAAGAACAGGAAGGTGGCAAGCATAGACAGGTGGCAACTGTGTATTCAGCATGTTGACCACCTTGGTTTAATTGGAGATACACTGATTGACACCAGCTGAGGATCTGGATCATTGAGATGGTGTATTCAGCATGCTGACCACCTTGGGTCAGACTGTCTGCCAGTGTAAATCAACATAGCTCTATTTATTTAATTGGAGATACACAGATTGACACCAGCTGAGGATCTGGGCCATTGAGATGATGACCTATAACCCCTACATGGTGCATGGACCTCCTCTAACTTACACTGGGAGCCAGGCAGGGTATTGGACAGCCCCAAAATACGGGGTGATCAAAGCTAGCTTAAACTCACCTCCGTCCCTTCTCTTCCCATCCTTGCACCAACTGCAAGAATGGAGTAACCGAGACTCCAACCCACAGGGGTTGGATTCGGATCTCACACTGGTGCAACTTCACTGATGTCATTTGCATAAACACTGATTTAACTGAGATGAGAACAAGGCCCATAGAATTCAGAGGAAGGAAAGACCTAGGCTGGATGCAACCTCATATCTCCCTGGGACCAGCGCAGAACTGGACCTTACAGCATCTTCTCCACACCTGTGCCCTGCCAGCTTTTATCTGTCTCACAATATACATTTTAAAAGGTTCTGCATCAGTCCTTTATGTACAGTAAAGTGTCACCTCCATGGTTCTCCCCGCTCATGGCCTACTAGCCTTGCACAGGTGGGGAGAAAAGAAAATATACATTATCAGGCAAGGGCATCAAATATTTAGCTGCAGAGGTTTCTGAGAGAGTCGGGACTGTTTAGATATCACATGTTCTCCTGCCAGGTCAAATGAACCCACTGTTGAATAATGGCTCCCTTCCCTGAAGCACCTTTTGCCATCAGTGCATTATCACCGCTGCCCTTTAACTTTCTGGCTGGCGCAACAATAGTTCCCTTAATCCAGCATCTCAGCCTAAAGCTGTTTCAGCTGAGACCGAAGATTGTTTACAGAAGGCCTGCACCTGGTTTCTGTCTGGGCCACATTGGTGGGGATGAGTGATACTTCATTTATCTTGGCTTCATTTCACAGGCCGGCCTTGCTGTCACGGTGCTGTTGGTATCTGGACGTACAGCCTCCCGATAAGCATGCTTCACTCACTGGCAGAGCATCCTCCAGCCAATCAACAGGTGAGCTCTGGCCTGAGAGATACCGCCCCCTCGCCCCCACACCATGCACTGTATGTCGCAGGGGCTAATGAGAGTTTATGCAAAAGGGTCAAGTGGTTCTTGTGTTCAAGGGGCCAAGAGATACTGAATATGGAGGGTGGGTGGTTTGGTTTTTTTCTCCTTTCTAGCATAGAAAGTAGGCCAATGAGAACGATTGGAAATTGCTGCTTTCTTGGGACCAAATTAATCCTGGTGTAACTCCAGTGGAGGGATGGATTTGGTCCTTTGGTTTTCAACTCAGCATCTCAGAGAGAGATGGCGAGGGGGGCTTGGATCACCGGATTTTTTAACATGAAAATCTGGAGTGGTTGTTCATGAAGGCAGACGAATAATAAAAATCCCTAGCTCTTACCATCAGTAGACCCAGAACAGCTTTGAAAAGGAGGTCATTATCATTAGCCTCATTTTACAGAGGGGGAAACTGAGGCACAGAGAGGCAAGATGACTTGCTTAAGATCACCCACCAGGCCAGAGGCAGAGCTGGGACTAGAACGCAGGTATCCTGAGTCCCAGTCTAGTGTTCTACCCCATTTTGATCAGTCTGAAGACAGATAAGTGGAAAGAGAGAGGGGAAAAACACATGAAACCTAAGAATTATAAATTCTCATGCTTCAGATTGTAAACTGACCTCTGGCTAATGGGTGTCGGGAAGAAAGTTTTCCTATAGGGAGATTATTCCATAAATGCCACCATGGGGTTTCTTGCACCTTTCTCTGAAGCAGCTGGTACAGTGCATTATCAGAGACAGGATACAGGAATAGATGGGCCGTTGGTCTAATCCATTCTGGCAATTCCTATATTCCCACAACATCCTGAAACTCTTGCATCATTTCCAGCCAATCTTTGCTCCTGCTCCTGTCTTCACTTTGTTGTAAGAACCCCTTACAACATGGGTGATCATTGGAAAACAAGAGTTAACATCCCCCAGTTTGTGCTGTATGTAGGATATCCTTTCTGGGGTGTAACATAGGCATAAACAGTGGGCGACCGTTTGTGTCTAAGAAAAACAAGTACAGTCATGTTTCAGAGTAGCAGCCGTGTTAGTCTGTAGTCGCAAAAAGAAAAGGAGGACTTGTGGCACCTTAGAGACTAACCAATTTATTTGAGCATGAGCTTTCGTGACTCACAAAAGCTTATGCTCAAATAAATGGGTTAGTCTCTAAGGTGCCACAAGTCCTCCTTTTCTTTTTGCGAGTACAGTTATGTAAACTGACGGGGCTTGATTTTGTCCTCCCCTTCTCTTGGCATCATGTACACCTCCTTAAAGCCAGCATCATGAGGATGCACCATGCTTCCAAATCAGAAAGCTTCACTCAAGCTGGTGTGGTAACGTTTGGCACCCAAGGAGGCACCATGTGACGGAGAATCAGGCTCAAGGACATTGATATGAATCAACCGGTATCTTAAATATACCTGCCTGTTTTGTCTTGTTGTTTTTCCCTTTTCCCACCAGTGCCCCTGGCTGTTGTGAAGTCAGCTGATGTTTCGAAAGTGGCAAGTGTCTGACGTATTCCTTATAGAATCATAGAATATCAGGGTTGGAAGGGACCTCAGGAGGTCATCTAGTCCATCAAAGCAGGACCAATCCCCAATTTTTGCCCCAGATCCCTAAATGGCCCCCTCAAGGATTGAACTCACAACCCTGGGTTTAGCAGGCCAATGCTCAATGTTGACCTGGCAACATTTTATAGAGGGGGGGTGGAAATATGGATGAGAAGCGGGAAGGAAGTCCAGACTGTCTGCTTAGGTTTTCAAAAATAGGCACATAAGTAGACGCACAAGTGGTGTGAGTGCTGTAACATAGCCATCTTCCTGACTTGAAAATGCAAGCTCAGCTTGTCCTTAGGACACCCATGAGACAAGTCTGGGTGGTCTCAACCTAGTCTTCAGCAGGCATTCGTCACCTACGTCCACCTCACAGCGTAATGACCCAGTTGGACGTTGGGAAGGCTCTGCTCACATGAAGCTCATTCGAATAGCAGGGTCAGGATCGAGGTTCCCTCTAATTTTTGACAGGCCGTGTGAGCAAAAAAATTTCTTCTGTGCAAATTGCTGTGTGCGCAGTGTTTCACGTGTGCACAGGGTTTAGGATCTGTGTGCACATGTGCACAGCTTAGAGGGAACAGGGGTCAGGATTCAGGCACATTAGCAGAGAGGTGGGAAATGGGGGCTGGACTAGGCCAGCCATGATGCTGCAGGTAAAGGGTGAGGCTCGCAGTAAGAGCTGGGTGGGGCAGGCCTGGAATAGCACAAGGGGGCGTTGCAGCTCTGGACTGACGTGCTAGAGGACCGGCAGTGTCAATTGTCGAGCTGCCTGGGGTCCTAGGACTATCGTAGGTTCAGCTTGAGATGCATTTGTAACGCGGCGGGCAGGATCGAACCCAGGACCTCTGGAGCTAAATGCATGAGCCAAAAGCCACGCGGCCCTTAGCTAAGACTGTAGCAGCCTCGTTAATCTCTAAGTGGTCTCTGTGCCATTAGAGGGGACAGAGCACCCCACCCAGGAGGTGTGTGGGTTAAGCATTCGCAAGTGTAATGGTGGAGTTTGCAAAGATCACGTCTGTCCCCGCTTTTAGCACTAGAATCTATCATTTTTCTAAGTTGTTATCCCCATCTATTAATTATTTTTATAAAAGGCCAGGAGGATGAGCCACCCTAAAAATTAGAGTCCCTTCTCAAGCTTGACACAGCTGCTCAGAGGAACTCCAGCACCCACCGAGCCCCTCAAAGGCCCCAGCCAAGATGAAGAGACAACAGAAAGACCATTTCTGTATTTTAGGGTTTTATACCATTGCCCATCACTGCAGTGTGTGAATCAATAGCCACAGCCAAGGCCCGAGTGGGCTGTGGAATCTCCGGTGCGTCTCTCTTTCTGGGCTGACAACTCTGCTTGGAGGAGGGGTTCTGATTTTTCTCTTAAAATATTAATTTTAATAATCGTTAAAGATATTAATTAATCGTTTTCATTTTTGTTTTGTTTTGTTGGTAGACGTTTTGGAGTGTCACCATTGTGAGTGTCATTCCTAGGGTATTTCTAAACCGGAGCTGGAGTGTAATTTCTAGCTGGGGTAGACACAGCCATGCAAACTCTCATCCAGCAAGTGCACTAGAAATGCAGTAGAGTGACCAGATGTCCCAATATTAGGGGCTTTATCTTGTATATGCAACTATTACCTCCCCCCCTCCAAAAAAAAGTTTCCTGACTTTTCACACTTGCTATCTGGTCACCTTATGGTGTAACCTCAGCTACGCTGCTATTTTTTAGCATGTTAGCTCTATCAGAGCTAGCGTGGGTATGTCCACCCGAGCTGGAAATGATGCTTGTCTAGCTCCAGAGCAGACATTCCCTTCGGCTGGAAAGGCTTTTGCAAAGAGGGAGGTTTTTGCGTGGTTTCCCGGAGACGGTCAGACGTTGGATTCGCCTCGTCTCCTCTGGACGTTTACCCCTTTCCGACCCTGATGGCCCGGCATGCTGACAGGATATAGAATTTGTTTTGGGAACACCTGACTCTGCAGACAAGGCGCAGACAAACAGCGACAGCCCCTCTTAATAAACGCAGCAACAGCTCCAGATAAACTGTCGCCACTTAGGTCACGCCCGGCTCCGGTCTCTCCCTGACGAGGAAGTGTCTCAAAGTTGTTTGAAATCAGATTTCTCCCCCGCCCACCCCTTGAAAATAAAAGCCCGAGAGGCCATCCCTGCCTCATCCCACAAAGAAATAGAGGTGAAGAGGCAACTTCCACTAAATGTATCCATGCAGCCTTAGGATTCACAAGCCCTGGCTGACCCAAACTGTGATATCTTTCAAACGACTCGTTTTTAAAGTGCAGGACAGCTCTGGAAAGTGACCCTGTAAAAATACCACAAGGGTTCCCGAGTTTGTTGCTTCTCACTGACATTCAAATCAGTGAAAAGATCCCCCGCCGCCGGCTCCCAAACTCCAGCGAGGGGGACAAACTCAAGCTGTGCCTTTCTGGCTTGTCCATAACCACCAGTGTACATTCTGCAGCAGGAATTTTAGTGTCTCTGGTTACCAGTCTCACCTACTATTGCAATTCCAATGCTCCTAATTAGCAATCGTGTTAAAGATGTAGGAGCTGGAAGAGAATCCAGCTCGCTTTCCCTTGGATGCATTATCTTTGCCAGTCTAAGAGGAGGAAAAAATTATCTGTTAAGTCAGCAGATATAACTATGAATATACCTAGGGGCCAAATGCATCTCCGGTATAACTCCACTGACTTCAGCAGTTACACCAGAGATTATTTTGGCCTATAGGGCAGAACCCTTGGGAAAGAAGATCTGCCTATTAATTAAACTATTTATTAATAGTAGGCTCTTATACTGCACCCATCACTGTGGCATGTGAGTGTTTAATACATTAAGCTATAAGCAAATATGGAAAGAGAGTTATTGTGTCCCAAGGAACTTGGAGATCCTTCCATTAAAGGCTTGATAATGTAATATATAGGTATGAGCTTCATTGTTCATGTCTGGAATTTTTAAAGATGTGTAAGAGACAAAAATCTCTTTAAAAGTCTCAGCCCATGCATATCCACACAGCACCGGCCAAAGTGCCCAGAAATCTTTTTCCCAGCATGCTCTTTGTTCAGTGTCAAGATGAGTATCACCTGGTTTTATTTTTCCAGAGTTCTGTGTTGTACTTAGACCTTAGGCTCTACTGTCTATGTGTTCTGTGTACAGAACCCAGACAAATGGGGTCCCGGTCCTTGGTTGGGTCTGCTATGTGCTACCACAGATTATAACAACAAACAATCACAATAACGGTCAGGAAATTTGGAGGTGAAGTCTCCAGACATTACAGGAACTACTGTGCATTCTGTTAAAGACACACACACACACACGTTAAGATCTGACATTTTTGGACTCAAATCAAGGAAGCTGAGCTGACCACATTTAAAATCCTCATCTGCCCGAGGAGACTCAGCGACCGGTTCTCATTTACACTAGGGCCCCTTTATATAAATTACTTTTACACCCACTTCAAGGTACCTTTGCCTAGCCAGAGCAGCATAAAAGGGTCTTAGTATAAATGAAAATCAGACCATCAGTATGAACATTACTCTTGTCTGCAAATATTTGCCAAGCTTTTGGTCCCTTTAGAACATCTGCTGACAAGAGGAACTCAGGAAGCTAAGCAGTTAAGTGTATTATTATTATATGTTTTTTAGCCCCATCAAGGTTCTGCTAAGCTTCCCGGTGATGGTTAAGCTTGTTGGCCATCGAGCGCATTTCTTTCGGCATCACAAGGAAATGTGAAACTGAGCAGAGATTAAAGCGCGGGTGGATTTTAACAAAATGCAGGTCTTGGTTTACTGCAACCTGATGGAAATTCTCCAGAGCACTGGGCTTTTTTAGGTCAGTTTATTAAATACCTCAACTAATTCCACTTTTTTCTTTAAAGGGAACTTGCCCCGCTATTTCCCACTGTTCACCAGAGGACAATAGAGCTACACCAATTTACACCAGCACTGGATCTGCCCATCTGAAAGGCACAGTGGTCTCTCATGCTGTAACATGCACTTGAGAGCCATAACATTTTACTGTCTCTGATGAACTCTCAAGGGCCTAAAGCTTCTTGCACCTGTGTCCTGGTTGGTTTAGTCAGTGGTTCTTCTCCTCCTTGTATGGTTCTCCCTTCACTTTGCTTCTCCCGTCTCTAATGCACTGATGTTAGAGTGTTTGGGGCCAGCATCCCTTCTAGTCTTTGGTCTCCTCCTAGCAGGGCCAAGAAAGCCTTTGTGGCAGGGGCCCCCTGATAATACAAGGATAGGAGAAAGTCCCACCATCTCAATGGGGTTGCCTCTCTCCTGAAGGACAATCTTAACAGGATCAACCATAGGTTTTGTGCAAGACCCCAGGCTTTCTCTCCTTTGCCCCCTCTCCACCTCAGGCCCCAGAGCCACAGTTTGTCTGGACTCCATGCCCATCTTTTTAGCATGTAGAGAGCTGGGGGGGTATTTTTACAGTGATTCTGCCTAATACCCGCCAGCTGCCTCCCTACCCTGCTTGCTACCTTCCTCCCGTTCCTCAGCTCTGCCACTGTGATTTGGCGAGCGTCTTAGTTTATGGAGAGGATGGGAGTATGGGCAGACAAAGGAGCCAGCTGCAATGCCCATCCCATGAGCAGCGTGGCTTTCCGGAGCACCTCCAGCTGGGCAAGAGACGAAATTACAAGGAAGGCAGGTATGTTACAGCAGGACAGCCCTTTAAACACTGGAAACAGGGCCTGTTCTGCTAAAATCTTGCTGGCCTTTTCCTTTTCCTCTTCATCTCACAACACAGCGCTCCTCAAGCCAGACAGTTAAGGCTGACCCTAGGTATGTGGCCTAGGCACTAACTCCAGGAATGCCAAGCACAGGTCCTTGGGTGGTCCTACACTCCATATATGGCTGGGCCAGCCCTGCACCCCTGTTTTCATTAGCCACCTTCCAAGCCTAGACAACAGTTCAAAGAATCCCTGAATGTATTTGCAAGCAACACGGTGACGATGCAGCATTGTGGTATCAACATCTGGTGACTGTTTTGTGGTGACGCAAGCATGGTGGATACGCAAAGGCTAGGTTTTCTGGCATCCCCTCACACGAGCATTGTGAAACAGGCCCAATAATTTCAATAATTCACTTAAGCTCCAAGGCATACCTAAAGACGGATTATCCTGATCAAGCCCCTTTCTTTGCTCTGTGGCGTGGGTCCAAACTTAGAGCATTGCAAATGAGCGTTTGCAGCCCATGTCTCTTCTTCAGATGACCCTTACAGGTGGGATTATCCAAAGGTGCCCTAAAGACAACTGGAACAGCGGCGGTGGGATTCAGAAAAGTATTGAGGCACCTAACTCCCACTGACTCCCCCTGAGTGCCATACTCCCTTAAACTCTTTCGAGAATCCCAGCCACTGTGTGTTTCGACATCACCTCCTTCAGAAAAAACCAAGGGCTCTCAGGCATTCTTGCCCCCCCTCCCCCCGTCCCATCCTTCTGTCTGGGACAGAGATAATGCAAACCCAGACCTTGCTAGCGGGTGCAGAGCTGTCCAGAGGCCTTCAAAGCATGCACACTGTTTGAGGGAAACCCTTTTAGCTCCTGTCCAGAGAGGGTACACTGCTGCCAACGCCCCATTGCCAGTGATCTTGTCTCGCTTTTTGGCACAGTCACCCACGTGAGCTGCAGCAGGCCTCCCAGCAAGCTATAAATACTCTGCTAAGGCCAACCCCCCCCCCCCAACCCATATCACCTGTAAATCTCCAGACGTGTTGAGTGAGACAGTGAAAAGAAGCATTAAATTAAACCAGAGAATGTATGTGTTGCTGCCAACGAGGGGCGAGCCCGTCTGTCAGTCCGTCTGCTGGGTGTCTCTTGCCTTTACAAATGTTTGCTGTGGATGTCCCCTAACAGCTTTCAATTCAGAAACGGAAATGAGGCAAGGGGTTCTGATTTTAAATGCCTCCAGCCTTTCAAGGGGGCGAAATCATGTCTCCCCATACTCCCTGCCGTGTGGGTGTCTAGGCAAAAGCACTTCTCCCCACACTCCTGGCTCTGTGTGTGGAGGGGGGGGGGCCTACACCATCTTTCCAAAGTTTAAAAAAAAACCCAAAAAACCCTCCACAACGCACAAGACATTTCAGAGGTGAAACTGACCAGCTGGCACTTGATTTATGAAGTGCTGAAAAACATCTCTGGAGCTGTCACTTATCTTAAAGCTCTCAGCCTCAATAAACAAAGAGTCCCTCCCTAATTCTAGTTACAGCAGAAATAGACCCCAAAGCCTAAGAGCCAACGTCGAAAGGAAGCATCCTCTGGACAGCCAGCCCACAGCTGCACCCTAGTGGATCCACACTTGCAGCCCAGGAGATCCGGCCAACCCAGGCCTTTCCTCCACCCGCCCGCAAGGAAAAAAAATCAAATCGAAAGCAGCAGAGCCATCTCAGCTGTTCTGAGGAATTGCAGATTAACAGCGTGATTCAAATGCTAGCAAGGAAACTTTGCCCTGTCACTAGGGTGACCAGACAGCGAGTGTGAAAAATCGGGACGGGGGTGGGGGGTAATAGGAGCCTATATAAGAAAAAGACCCAAAAATCGGGACTGTCCCTTTACAGTCGGGACATGTGGTCACCCTACCTGTCACTTTCATTGTATCCTATCCAAACAGCTTGGTTATTGGGTTTTTTTTTCTGTCCCCAGGACCTTGTTAATTTTGGCTGCTGTTTCTTTTTTTATTGCCCCTACCCTGGCTTCTTCTGACCTAGGGGAATTTCTGCTTCTATTTAGCATCAGTGCTATAGAAGTACAGAAGAAACTGAGTCTAACCTGATGGCTGGTTGTTCCCTAGGGTTTGGGGTGTTTTTAAAACTCATCTAATAGTTCCTGTAGTGTTGGGGTGAAAATCCACTCTAGAGGAATTCCACCAGCTATGCAGGAATAAATGGGATACGACAAGATGAGGGCAGCAGACTCTGTCAGTGACAGAATAGTTCTTTCTATAGTGGCCTTAATAAGAACCCCTTGAGATACATACAACTGAGGCAAATCTTCCAACACTGCTTCTGGGCCTGATTCTCCTCTTGCTTCTACCATCATAAACCAGGGGTAACTCCACTGAAATAAGGAGGCCAGGTCCTCACCTGGTGCCAATTGTCATAGCTCCATTGAAGTATCATGGAGAAGGGTCCATTGTACTCATCTAGTCTGATGTCCTGCATAACATACGACCTCTCTGAATTAATTTCAGGGAAGCATACTGGAGTTTAGCCTATAGTCTTCCCTACAAACTCACCACCTTTGACCAGCCCTTTCCTGTGTGAAGTTGATATGTCCCTGATAACATCTTATATAGTGCTTCTCACTCTTAGATCTCCAAGTGCTCTACAGAAGAGGTCAGTACTATTATCTCCATTTTACAGATGGGGAAATTGAGGCACAGAGCGGGGCATTGACTTGCCTCTGGCAGGCCAGAGCCAGGAATAGAACCCACATCTTCTGGGTTTCAGTCCAGTAAGCAAACCCAATAGGACACACTGCCTCTCAATAATTCTGCAGGGGGAAGTTAAAAACCTCCTAGACAAATACCGGAAGAGCTGAAATCACACAGTAACAGATAATTCTGTAACAAGGTTGAGCATTTTGGGAGTCTCCTCGCTGCTTTGGACGGTCACAAGAGACAACACCATGTGCTTTGTAGAAAACTGGAACCTTCTCCCATGCATAGATGGATGACATATACTTTTTGATTATGATTTTTGTAGTTACTTATTTGTATCATATGGTTGCATAAAGTCCCTAATTAGATTCAGGGCCTTGTTGGGCCATATAAGACCCAGAGGAGCCTAACACCAGTTGCACATGATATTCCCCTGGAGAATGTGTATTAAAACAATGGGACCAAAGATTTTCTGCACTGTTGCTATCTGAGCTGATTGGAACCAGCGCCCCGAATGGGTAGACACTGGTTGGTTCAGGAGACGGGTAGTGAGATAAAAAGGGCCAGTCAGAAGATTGTCCCCCTCTGGGACATTGATTCAAGTCAGATCCAGGTTGGTAGTGAGTCCAAGTGATGACCATCTGACCTGTGTCAGATGAAATGAACCAGTGGTCTTAATCCAGTACATCGGTGTAAACAACGTAAACTCTTTGTGGCGATGCTCATCTTTGCTGACCACCTCAGCAGAGACACCAAGGATAGAACAGCCCCTGGAGGCTACTCTTTCACCCAGGGCTTAAGGTGAGGAATCTCTTCACTTTATAGTTGGAGTGCATTGGCAGGGTAGTACAAGTTTACATTGCCATTAAACTGTAGCTTTTCTGTGGTTGAGTAAAAATCTTCAGTCTCCAGTGCTGGGAATCCAGCCTCTTTTCTGGGAAGTAACTGCACTATTAAGCTGTTTAAAAAAAAAAAAGATGGAAAGACAGATCATGCCCTGGAGTCATTCTTCAATGAGAGCCTTACCACCACACTGAATGATAGATAAACAGATCCATTACCTTAAAAGATACATGCAGGCTGGGGAATTGCCCCTA
Source organism: Caretta caretta (assembly GCF_965140235.1). Classification (NCBI taxonomy): domain Eukaryota; kingdom Metazoa; phylum Chordata; order Testudines; family Cheloniidae; genus Caretta; species Caretta caretta. The sequence goes on from NC_134232.1 coordinate 10,581,331, forward strand.
GATATTGTATAATGATCGCTATATGCCATCTTTTCCTGAGGCAGAAATACTGTGTTCTAGCAAACCTGTATTTCGGGTGTAAACTATCTGACAGCATCACTGGAATCTCTCAGTGCATCCCCATGCTCTCCTGTTACTGCTTAGTTTGAACACATTCTTATCCAAGCCTTCATGGTCCGCGTTTAGGGCCAGTCAGAAGATTTCTCTCCTCCCCCAGAAACACACGCCCCAACCTCCCACCCTGTAATTGCACTTTCTCCAAACTGTATGAGTTTCAGCTCTTTGGTCTATCAACATTGCTAAGACCTTCCAGGCCTTTGATCAATTTATAGCTTCTTTGTACCTTCTCCAGAATTTGTAAATCAGATAACTCAGTATCTAACAGATAAGTGAGTGAGACCAGATGAGCCAGACTCTCCAAGAAAGCACGAGAGACAGTCTTAGGGATCCCACATGCATGGAATCTGGATGCCTGGCTGCATCAGAAGATAATCAGTGGGTTTGATTTGTTTGTTTATTTGAACAAGAATTTTTTGTTCCAAGTATTTTCATTGATGAGCCACAATTGCATATGCGTTTGAGGGATGGGGACAAAGGGTATTTCGTAGATGTGGTGTATTTAAACTGTGTTAAAATTATAGGCTGTCATTTTCAATTTTGGGGTTTTTTCCTGGTCCTGCTTGCAGGCTAGGGGGCTCTGTAGGGAAGTGTGCAACCTGGGCCTAGCAGTCAATGTACAGACCGTCAGCTTAGAGCAACCTTCCAGAAAAAGTATTTATGTTTTTATCTAACTTCTCTGTGTGCATGGCGCAAACATCATAATGGATACAGAATAAACTCACACTGCTGCAGAATTTAGGGGCTCTTGTAGTGGACTTTGGTCCCGGGGTGCTGTGGGAGAAAGAAAGAAAGTCATTGGATTCTGCAGAAGCCATTCTGTGCTCTTTCGATTGCGTCTTCCTGTAGTTGTTCATGGTCAAGTCTAGTCTACCTATTGTTGCTTAGAGGAGAGGAACAGACTGCTTCTCTTCATCCAGAGGAACCAGTTATCCTGGGCGTGGTAGAAACTGCCGCCAGCTGAAATCTGTGTTTGGCTTCTCCTCCAGTTGTGAGCCATCTGTAGTTATGACCAGGGCTGCCCAGAGAGGAGGACAAAATCGGTCATTTGCCCCAGCCCCCCCCCCATTTGACAGGGCCCCCCAACTGAGTGGCATTGTGACCTGATGAGCAGGGTTATGCCACTCAGGTTTGGCGTGGCCACCCCTCTGTCATGATGGAGGGGCGGCCAGGCCAAACGTGAATGGTGCTGTAACCCTGCACACCTGGTTGCAACTCCTGGCATAGGGATTAGGGCCCAGCCCCACGGGACAAGAGCCACCACTGAAGGGTAAGTGTGGGTGCCCATCCCCCACTCCTTGCAGGGTCTCCCATCTATGGTATTTTTGGAAGGGTGCGGGGGGGGGGGGGGGGCTCAGTTTCAGATTTTTCCCAGGTCATCACTGATTTTGTATCTGCAATATCTTGATAGCACCAAGGGATGAGAAGTCCACAAGTCAGAGAAAGCCTATTTTCAGGCTGCTATCCAAGGACAGTGCAAGTAGATCAGACAAGGAGGGGAAGCTCACTGCTTCCCATGGCCACGGGGACGGGCCTTGGAGTCACATGGGGATGCGTCATTCAGGTCTTTTTCTGGTGATGGGATGAGCCATGGGGGAGGGCGTGGGGATATGAGAAGAGATGTTTCTGAGAGGAACCCCTGCAGGGCCTGAGCCAGCCAAGCCAGAGTGCGTGGGGACATGCTGTGCACTAGGAAGGGGATGCCAGGGGAAGCCATCTACTTACTGCAGGGTTCCTCTGAAGCATCAGGTTCTGGATACTGTCAGAGACAGGATACTGGGTTAGATGGGCCTTGGGTCTGATCCACTCTGGCGATTCCTATGTTCCTGGGGAAGCAAATCCTTGGTGCTCCCCAGCCCCTCCCTAGAAATGCTCCCAGTTAGGCTTGGTGGGCACCAACAGAAACATAATTTAAAATGGAGGGTCCAGGAGTTCCTTCCCATGGAAAACTCTCCTTCCTCTGTTCCCCTCATTTCCCCTTTTCATCCCCTTCCATTCTCCCATCATCCTTCCCCACTCACTCCCATTTAGCTCTCATGGTCTCCCCTTCACCCCTCCGAAATTCACTCTCCCACATAGGTGAGGGAAGTAGGGTTGCGGAGGGCTGCTGCAGCACCTCCAGGTTTTATGTGGGGCCACTTGGCCCCGCGCCCAGGGCTCCACTCCCCAGCTCAGGTCCCAGGAGCCGGCTCCGCTATGCAGCTGCTGGCTCCACGCCCGGGGCTGTGCTCCTGGCCCCACAGGTGGGGTACTGGCTGCCGGCCCCTGCCTGGGGCTCCTCTCCTGGCCCCACGCCCGCCCCCAGCTGTGGCCACGGACTCGGCACCCTTACTCCTGTCTGGGTTCCCCTATCCCGGAGACACAGCCCTGTTCCCAGCCTCAACCCTGGGGGGGCAGGGGACCATGGACAGGGGTAAGGGGGCTGGCTTTCAGCACCCCCACGGCTAAAAATGTTCCAGCGTCACTGCTCTCCCCAACCCCAACCCCAACTCCCCACAGAATGCCAAGAGGAGAGAAGGAGGTGACAGTTGCTCCCCACACGGCAAGCTGACATGTGGGAGGGTCTCTTCTTCACTTCGCTTCTTCCCTTGGAGCCTCCAGGGGCCTCCTTTCTTCCCATGGAGGGAAGGGGGAGCAGGTGAGAGGGCAAATCTTCAGATAAGGGACCCCCATCACATGCTGATGATGATCCTCAGACTGGCAGGAAGTGTCAGGAATCCGGGCCTGCAGCAAAGCCAGTCTCTGGACAACCTAATGAGTACAGCTGGCCTGTAGCAGGCTGCCTGATGGGCTACACAGCCTGATTGGGCGGAAGGGTCCGGCAGCAGCGGCAGTCCTGTGGCTGCTCAAATCATCACTCCATGGCTGTACTTGTTTCCAGCCCGGCTCTTGCCTTAGATGCCTGCTTGTTTCCAGCCCGGCTCTTGCCTTAGACCCAGCCTTGCTTCACTCTGGATTACCTGGTTTTGACTCTCCACTCTGATTCCTGACCACCTGACTCCAGCTCTGACCCTTGGCTCTGGTATCTGGCCTCTAACTCCAGTCCTGACCCTGGGCTCTGACTCCGGTTCTTGTCCCATGGTTCGGGCACCTGGAATTCTGATTTCTGGCTATTGACTCCTGCTCGGACCACTAGGCCTGACTGCCCATGCCACGGTCACTAACAATAAGACTAACTTTCAGGAGACTGTCTGGCCAAACACCAGCACCTCCTGCTGTTCCTCCACTTGATGAATCCTCACCTCACCAGGGGGAGAGGAGATGGGAGAAGAGCAGTGGTGTACTGGTAAAAAAATAGAAGTGGATTAACCAATCTCAACTAAACTCTATATTCCCCCAATGAGAAGTGGGTAAACTCAGTTCACTTGAACTTACCCTTGACTGCACTACAGGAGAAGAGGGATTAGTGCTCCCACAAACCAGGGAGAGAGAAAAGGAGATGGGGAAAATCTCCTTCGGCTTTTAGCCAAAGAGTGGATACTGTGCTCCCATTGCTTTCTCTCACTTTTAACACCTGATGCTTAGCCAGGATGGAAAATGTGGAGACTACAAACTCTGGGCCAGACTCTTTACTGCCTCGCACCTTGGGTGATCATTTAGCCTTGTGAAGAATAAGAATGGACATATTGAGTCAAACCAATGGTCCATCTAACTCAATATCCTGTCTTTCAAGAGTGGCAGGTGCCAGATGCTTCAGAGGGAATGAACAGAACAGGGCAATTTATGGAGTGATCCATCCCCTGTCGTCCAGTCCCAGCTTCTGGCAGTCAGAGACGTAGGGACACCCAGAGTATGGGGGTGTATCCCTGACCATCTTGGCTAATAGCCGTTGATGGAACTTATCCCCCATGAACTTATTTATGCTGACCTGGTAGCACCCACTTTGCAGTGGTATAAATGACAACACAAAGATGCAAGGCAACCGGGAATCAGGCCCTGAAGCTTTTCCCTGCAACAGAACTCAAAGCCATGGTATCTCCCCACCGGTGCAAACTTTGTTTGAGGGAATGCGAAGCATTTCTCAACCTGACACCTCAGGATCCTCCCTTTAGCTCAAATGATTGTTGAGCTTTTCCAGGAGGCTGACTCAGTCACTCCATGAAATCACTAATGCAGAAAGCGCGTGTGTTGACAGGCAGTGGAGTAGCAGTTTATAGACCTTCTGGCTCACTAAGAAAAACCGACAACCTTATCATCATCCGATTCTGCAGTCACTCTGGGCGAATGCGAGGCCTTTCCTAGGGAGGTGTGTGTGTGTTAATTATAGGTTTCAGAGGAACAGCCGTGTTAGTCTGTATTCGCAAAAAGAAAAGGAGTACTTGTGGCACCTTAGAGACTAAGGTGCCACAAGTACTCCTTTTCTTTTTGTGTTAATTATGTGTTTTGCTGAGATGAAAGATCTGCATCTCTCAGTAACTTCCTTTGCATTCCTTTTGTTCTCTAGAAGCCTCATTCCACCCCCCACTCCCACCCCCCACCCCCGTTCCCCACTAATATTTATTCATGAGGTTTTTTGCTTTCAGAGACTTCAGGAGCAGCTGCTCCAGGTCTGATGGAATTCACTCAGAGGCAGAGATGTCTTTTCATCTGTTCATCGGAGCCAGCTTCACCATCAACAAGCATCTGCTGCTCTGCACAGGACTCCAACTCCGGGAGCACTCATGTGCATTTTGTGGAGTGCAGTGGAACACATGTGTGGCGCATAGGCACAGCTTTGGATGGACACACACACACGCATGCACAGAGCATCTTCTTGCACCCAGATCCCGCAAGATTAACATGTATTGAGGAAGAGAAATGAGACGCCAGGACAGCGCGCAAACAAACATCCATACGTACGCGCAGACCCTGGGGGCAAATTCATTCTTGGTGTAACGCCAGTGTTCAGATTCAGAAGTGACTTTAGTTGCGGGAGGGGTTATATGCTGGGGTGGATGTAAACAGGTTTAAGTTACAGAAGGGGAAGGTGAGTTTGCTGCCGCTGTTTCATCTGGCACATTCTTGCATCCTCCTGGTGGGTGCTATTCCTCCTATATCCGATACCCCCTTTCTATCTCTTTGGTGTGTAAATGTCCCCTAATAATAATACCTCACTCCGATATTGTGCTTTTCATGGGTAGATCTACAAAGGGGATTCATATCATTATTCCCATTTTATAGATGGGGAAACAGAGGCAAGGAGAAGTGAAGTGACTCAAGATCACTCAGCATGCCAGGGGTAGAGCTGGGAAAAGAACCCAGGTCTCATGCATCCCCAACCAGTGTTCTATCCATTCGGCCACACTGCCCGTCTACTTAACCCCCCTCTATCAAAATATTACTCACACCGTCCTTTATGTCACTTTGTTGTATCAAATCTCCCACTGTAAAGAACCCAGGTCTCATACATCCCCAATCAGTGTTCTATCCATTCGGCCACACTGCCCATCTACTTAACCCCCCTCTATCAATATATTACTCACACCATCCTTTATGTCACTTCATTGTATCAAATCTCCCACTGCAGCAATATACTGAATATAGACAGAAGGATACATTTCCCAGATAAAAAAGAACAATATATGTTATAGTATAATGTTAATTATACCAATCACACCATTGTAAATTGGCAGTAAATCCACTAATGGCAATTCAGTTACACCAAGTGTAAAACCAACGTAAGTGAGATCTGATGAAGTGAGCTGTAGCTCACGAAAGCTTATGCTCAAATAAATTGGTTAGTCTCTAAGGTGCCACAAGTACTCCTTTTCTTTTTGTGAATACAGACTAACACGGCTACTACTCTGAAATCTGTCAGAATATTAAGAAAGACTCTGTGAGGAAGAAGTCTCTTATCAAAAGGGAACTATGTTAAGAATTCCATAATGGATACGGTACATAGTTCTATCAGTGTCAAGGAATTCTACGTCTTATCCTTCTGATTCTCTTCAAGCATTGACCGGATACAACCACAAGTGCTTTGTGGTGGTCCTTGGATCTTAGTATAGGCTAGTGCTTTTGGCTTTTTAATGAAATAAATGCCAAAGTGTGTGTGTTATTTAAGGACAAAAGATGCATTTAATGCACCCGATTTTCACATTTTTATTATAACCATTCAACTGAATTTTTAACCTGTTGTGATGAAACTGGAATAATTCCATTTATGCCATATTATTGCAACCAAAGGATATAGGACATGATTAGGCACAGAATGGTTTTCTAAACCCATGAGAATTTTTCGATTTTGAAAACATTTTCTCATCCCAAATCAGGGCAAAATGTCAAAATCTCAGCTGACAAACTAGAACAGTTTCAAGTATCAGAGGGGTAGCCATGTTAGTCTGGATCTGGAAAAGCGGCAAAGAGTCCTGTGGCACCTTATAGACTAACAGACGTATTGGAGCATAAGCTTTCGTGGGTGAATACCCACTTTGTTGGATGCACGTAGTGGAAATTTCCAGAGGCAGGTATAAATATGCAAGCAAGAACCAGGCTAGGGATAACGAGGTTAGTTCAATCAGGGAGGCTGAGGCCCTCTTCTAGCAGTTGAGGTGTGAACACCAAAGGAGGAAAAACTGCTTTTGTAGTTGGCTAGCCATTCACAGTCTTTGTCTAGAGACAGTCTAGAACAGTTTCAGTTTGAGGCAATCAAAACATTTTGTTTTGATCATTTCAAAATGTCTGGTGTCAATGTTAGAAAGATCAAGTGGGTGAGGTGATATCTTTTATTGGACCAACTTCTGTTGGTGAGAGAGACAAGGCTTCAAGCTACCCAGAGCTCTTCTTCAGCGTCAAAAGCACATAACAGCTTATTAACTTAACCAGGGGAAATACGCCCGTCCCTTCAAACACAGCACTGAGTTGGTTTACAGTAAAAATAAAAGACATTTATTAATAATAGGACATAGGATAAGTGATGCCAAGTCAAAGAAATAAAAATAGAGGTGGTTACAAGCAAATAAAAGTGAAAACATGCATCTAAAAGTCTAAAATAATCTAGCAAGCTGCAGGCTTTCTTCAAGATGATTTTCCTCACCAGTCATTTTTCTTCCCAGGCATGGCTGATGTTCTCTCCATTAGGACCTTCCACAGAAGCACAAGGGGCTGGTTTCCCTTGTCTTCTTAGGTGAAAGATCTTTGCCTAATCAGGTTTCTCACCTATATTCAGTTTCCAGAGACTTCAACCTTCCCTTAATTGAAGGATCCATCTTTCTCAGCTTGCTAGAGCTCTGGTCCTTTGGGTCTGTGTAGTGATGAACATCAAAGATAGCTTCTTACTTTACTTATATCTTCCAGCATTCAGTGACCTTGTTTTCAAGAGGCAGTATGATCTCATGCTGTTTTTCCCTCCCTGTGGGCTTTCCATCCTGCTGCTGATTTGAACATAAATGGGGTTTCCATTGTTTTTGGTCACACCTTGCTTAATTTCATTGGAGATAGGTAGATAGCTGTGAGAGTCCCTTCTGTCTGGGAGGAACCTGTTTCTCTCTTTGTTTGGGCATTGACTGTAAAGCCTAGTATCAATGAGTATCAGTGTTGACCTTTTCTTTTCTTTTTTTTCATAAATTTAGCAAAACTTCTAAATGAAAGGTCACTTTGACTCAAAAAAATAAAACGTTCCAGTTTGAAAATGTCAGAACAGGATACTTCAATCATTTCAAAACTTTTTTTCAATATTTTTTTCAAGTTGGGAGATTCATTGAAACTGACCTTGTTTCCCAAACAGCTTTGGTTTTGACAAATTGTCATTTGCTGGTGCAAAAATAGTTTGTTGAAAAATTCTCAACTAGCTCTACTTAAGGACCTGATAGAGCGCTGTATATTGTGTTGTTCATACTACATGCAAGAGAACATGGAGTACGTCACCAGAAAATTTTGGGCTAAAAAGTTCAAACTTTAGCATGTAAAGTTTGGTACCATTATTTATTTCTTTTGTCTAGAGGCACTACCCAAGACTGGATCCTCATTGGGTTAGGCAGTGTAAAGCACATAATACAAGACAGTCCCTACTGCAAAGAGGTTACAGTCTAAATTTCCAAGATATAATAAGGTAGGCAAACTGTATTACTATGTGTATGTATGGTTTCAGAGGAACAGCCGTGTTAGTCTGTATTCGCAAAAAGAAAAGGAGTACTTGTGGCACCTTAGAGACTAACCAATTTATTTGAGCATGAGCTTTCGTGAGCTGATGAAGTGAGCTGTAGCTCACGAAAGCTCATGCTCAAATAAATTGGTTAGTCTCTAAGGTGCCACAAGTACTCCTTTTCTTTATGTGTATGTATGGTACTGTGATTGGGTTTAACCCCCATCACTTGCAAAGGCAAGGGCAAGAACCCCAGTTAGTCATGCTCTGCACCTGGTGGGTGTTAACTAATTGACCAGACAAGGCAGAACTAGGCCTTATAAGTAGACTGAGGAATAGCAGTCGGAGGGACACTGTAGAGAAGACAGGTTTCTCTCGCAGAGAGAAGCCCTGGGAGAGGGTTTAACCAGGTAACAACAGAGGAAGAACACTACAGGGAATGGTTAGGCTGCTACAGGGGAAGCCCTGAGGTAGACCCAACAGGGGCAGAAAGGCTGTTAATCTGAAATTTTGTTTGGACTTGTTTGTGCTTCCCCAGAAGGGGTTTTGGGTGTTTATGAGATCTGGCTGGAGGGCTAAGCCACACAACAACCAGAGGGGGAATCAAGAGAAGATGCAAGGTCCAAAGGAGAGCCCAGTAGGGGGAGCCGTAGACTAGGATCCCCTGCAATGCCATGTCCAGGTAAGCATGCACAATTACAGGTACCTAACACATTGGGGTCCTGATCTTGGCTGGGTCTATAGGCACTACTGTAATAATATTTAATAATATAATAATACAGCGAAGTTTCAGCCCTGGCCTCTATTTTGATAGGCCTGGTTTTGCGCATACAATTAATTGCACCTGCAAAACTGGATACTCAGCTGTTTTGCACGTGCACCTCAAGCAGCCAGGTAACCCAACCCCCGCTGTGCAGACATGGCCGTTGTGCCACCCTGAAGGGGTGCATGCCCACTCTAGCAGCTACAGCACAGCAAACCAGAGACGCTGACTAAAAAGTTAGCCTTTTATTCTGATCTCTTTTCTGGGGAATGTACGTGCAACTCCCATTGGTCTGAATCGGTTTTCGCCTTGTCAGTCCCTTGTGCATAAGATCTCCTGATGGCAACCAGCAAAAGCCAGGAAATTCAGAGTTCAGGCCAACCGTCCTTTCCAATTCGACCCCATAATCTTTGTTATTTGGGCATGCATATGGAATATAACTTTTTTCCCCTGGTGCTGTGACCTTTGCATTATCTAGGTGCAAGGGGGGTAGGTAGAGGTTGGGGAATGAGGCTGGAGTGGCATACCAGCAGCTGTGAATTCTCAACCGCATAGTCTTCAAACGTAGGTAGCGCCTCAGACGACCTATATGATACACATCTCTCTTTTGGCTTGTCTTAGAAAAGTCCTGGGGTTTCTCTGACTCCAGTGACACATTTCCAGGACCTCACGAATCAGAGACTTTCACCCAACTCCAGGCTTTGCTTGATTTACCCCATGCCTTGGCTTTCCTAATTTTAGATAGTTGCTTAGGGTCTGATCCACTAAAAATCAGTGGGGGTTTGGGGGGGTCTTTCCACTGACTTCAGTGGGATTCAAAGCCAGCTTTTAAGGCCGGAGGTGCTGAGCATCCTCTGTCCTCATGATGTCAGTGAGGCCTGGGATCTCTCAGCACCATTTGGATAACCTAGGGAGGTTATGTACAAACACCTGCCAGGGATGATCTAGATAATACTTAGTCCTGCCTCAGTGCAGGGGACTCGGACTGGACTAGATGACCTATCAAGGTCCCTTCCAGTCCTACAGTTCCACAGTTCTATGCCTACCCTGTATTTGGGATTCAGCCCGGGTCCGCAGATTTGTGGCAGCGGGGCTCAGGCTAGAAATAGCTGTGTGGGTGTCACTTTGATGTTGTGGCTCAGGTAGGAGCTCGGTGTCTCAGCCCCGCACCCCCAGACTTGAGAGCCCCAGCTGCAACATCTATTCTTAGCACACTCGCACAGGTGTGTCACCCTGGACTGGGAGGCTTGCTCGCAGGTGCAGTGCAGACATACCATAAAGATCAGGCCATTATTGTGGAGCGTTGTTGAAGACAACGGCAAAAGTTCCATTGATCTCAGGGGTGCAGGATCAGGGCCTGCTTTCTGCATCTAAAAGTCATAGTCTCATTAGGCTGGGCCTGAGCCCTGAAGTTCAGATCCAGATTTCAACAGCCCCCTGCTTTTCATCTTTTGAAGTTATGGATCCTGGACTTTGGACTTTGACAAATAAAGTCAAGGCCCAGATGTAACATTTGGATCCGGATTCAGGTTTGGATTAAGGATCTTCTTCATATTTAGGGGTATTTGGAGTTGAAGGCCCATGTCTAGTTCCTGTATCATAACTGGTAAGGATATGATATGTCCCCCCACCCACCCAAATGCACACTGAAACCTCCATGAAGAAGAGTTTAAATGTCATTGGTAAATGCCTCTGTGCGGAGCTGATATCCATGAATCTAGCTGCCTCTGTTCCTTTATATTTGTTTATACGTGGGGGTTTTTTCCAGTCAGTCTGTACCAGACTAAAAGAAGGTGAGATTGAGCCGTATGGAACCAGACCTGAGCCTGACTGGACCTGATCTCACATACGCTGGTGTAACTGCATTGGGTTTCATTCTCCTCTCACTTACACCATTAATTTCAATGGAGTTGTTCCTCATTTACACTGCTCTGAGGGAGAGGAGAACTACACATCCAGGGCCAGATTCTGCTGTCTGCTACACCTATATGAATCAGAAGTAACTCCACTGAACTTAGTACCATTTCACTAGTAAAACTGGCCTGAGAGGAGAATCAGGCCCTTGGATTTTAACACAGTTTTAGTCCTGTGTATACATTTCTATGCACAACGTTTCTGGTGGGAAGGAAGGAATTTGCATTTGTCCAAAAGCTGCATTTGTCCAGGTGGAAGCTCTACACAGTATAATGGTTAAGACACAGGGCTGGGAAGCCCAGACTCCGGTGCTTTGCCATTGACTTGGGCTTTCTAAAGTGTTCCATATTGGCCTTACTCTGCTCCCATGTCTAAGTAGTCTCCCTTTGTGACTCAGTTTCCCCATCGGTAACATGGGGACAATAACACTTGTTTACTTCATGAGGGAGTTGTACAGCTTAGTGAATTATGCTTGGCTAAATGCTTTGAGATTCTTAAGAACATAAGAATGGCCACACTGGGTCAGACCAAAGGGCCCTCTAGCCCAGTATCCTGTCTTCCAACAGTGGCCAGTGCCAGGTGCCCCAGAGGGAATGAACAGAGCAGGTGGTCATCAAGTGATCCATCTCCTGTCGCCCATTCCCAGCTTCTGGCAAACAGAGGCTAGGGACATCATCCCTGCCCATCCCGGCTAATAGCCATTGGTGGACCTATCCTCCATGAATTTATCTAGTTCTTTTTTGAACCCTGTTATAGTCTTGGCCTTCACAGCATCCTCTGGCAAGGAGTTCCACAGGTTGACTATGCATTGTGTGAAGAAATACTTCCTTTTGTTTGTTTTAAACTTGCTGCCTATTAATTTCACTGGGTGACCTCTTGTTCTTGTGTTATTAGAAGGGGTAAATAACACTTTCCTATTTACTTTCTCCACAGCAGTCATGATTTTATAGACCTCTGTGTTATCCCCCCTTAGTCATCTTTGGTTGAGATGTTTTCCTTAATAATTACTTATGATTATTTATTATTATTAAGGGGTGCCAACAGAACTTTAAGAGCAAGGACTTGATGATCCCCTGAGAGCCCTGCTGGTGACGAGGTTTCCCCCAGAACTTTTGGATCTCTATATTAGCTGCATCCAGAGGAAATCTGCAGAGTTCCAGGGCTTGTACCTGGCCTAGCCTGCTGGGCTCTCCATCTGGATGTGTCAAAGAGCATCAGGGAGCTGCAGTGCCAGAGGCAGATGTAACGGAGAGGGAGCAATGCTTCACTATCCTGTCAACATGTCATTAAGGCTCTGGTGAGGGTACATAGAGCAAAGAGGTGTGGGGGGAGGAGGTATGGGATGGGACAGTGAGGAGAGAGAGAGAGAAGAAGTGCGGCAGGGTGGGAGGGGGGAATGACAGAGCATTGGCGAGACGGAGGGGTTGGTGCCAATGCCACGTAAATCACTGCCAAGGGGACAGCTCCATCACACACAAGGCCAGTCCTATAAATCAGCCCATAATTAGGTGCAAAGAGAAAGCTTTAACATCCTCATCAAATTGATTAATACGTCTCGCGGCTCGGGACAGATGTAGACGGTGTTTATGAACAACTGCAAAGCAGCCGAGGCAGCATTGGGGGGCAGGAGGAAAGGGGGCTGGGGAGAGAGGAGTGATGGGGCTGAGGATGGAAGCTCAAGCTCCCCACCTCTTCTTCCCCAGGTTCTCCTTTGTGGAAGCTGAGGTTCTCTGCCACTGATACGAGCTTCCTGGTGATGAACTAGCTAATGTTAATACAGCAGGAGGGCAATGCAAACCCTTCTTTGTTAAGAGCATAAGAACGACCATACTGGGTCAGACCAATGGTCCGTCTAGCCCAGTGTCCTGTCTGTAACATTGGCCAGTGACAGGGGCTTCAGAGGGAATGAACCAAACAGGAGCATATTGACTGATCCATCCCCTGTCATCCAGTCTCAGCTTCTGGCAGTCAGACGTTTAGGGACACCCAGAGCCCTTGCGTCCTTGACCATCCTGGCTAATAGCCATTGATGGACCTATCCTCCAGGAACCTATCTAGTTCTTTTTTGAACCCTGTTATAGTCTTGGCCTTCACAACATCCTCTGGCATGGAGTTCCACAGGTTGACTGTGCATGGTGTGAAGAAGTACCTCCTTTGGTTTGTTTTAAACCTGCCACCTATTAATTTCATTGGCTGACCCCCTAGTTCTTGTGGTTAGTGAAGGGGTAAATAACACTTCTCTATTCATTTTCTCCACACTGGTTGACATTTTATAGACCTCTGTCATATCCCCCCTTAGTCGTCTCTTTTCTAAGATGAACAGTCCCACGCTTTTTAATCTCTCTTCATACAAAAGCTGTTCCATCCCCTTCATCATTTTTGTTGCCCTTCTCTGCACATGGTCCAATTCTAATAGATCTTTTTTGACATGGGGCGACCAGAACTCCATTCATTCAGGGGCTGATCCATAGCCAATGGGAGTCTTTCCATTGTCTTCCTTCCGTGGGCTTGGTATCAGGCTCCTGTTCAGCATGGTTGTTGTAAGTGGCCCCTTGCAGAGGGCTGAGTGGAGGAGAGAAGTGAAGACAATAGGAAGAAGAAAGCTGATGATGATAAGAAAACAAAGAGAGCTGGGGAGGAAGGGACCGAGGGCCAGACAAGTCACGGGGAGTTTTGCCATTGATTTGGATGAGGTTAGGGTTCAATCCAGACAGTGCAGCCAGCCAGGAGGGACAGCAGCGGTGGTGGGAGGATCTTCCACTGCAGTATCAGAGCTTTGGGGGTGGAGCCCTGAAAAGGACAGGAAGGGGTGGCCAGGCCCTGTGCTGCCACCTCAGGCCATCTGGGCCAGTGAGATCTCTGAATCTGCCTCTGGATAGCCCGTCCCAGGCCGTCTGCCTAAGACATCTGTCAGCGAAAGTGCCTCCACTCTGCTCATCTATACTTGCAGGCTTCCCCACAAGGTTTTAGTCAAGCTGGGGGGCAAGGCAAGTGCTGTGTATCCCATTGGAACTCCGCAGTTTTCCTGTTTTTAATGGTACGAAGCTCCCTCTTCTAACCCCAAAGTGTAATGCTAGGAAAGGGAACTCACTGCTCAGAGGAAACATGGCTCTGGGGGGCTCTTTTGATGTACGTTCTTTTTTTAATGCTGGCTATTTGAAGCTGCGCAGAAATGTGGGATGGCGGATGCAGTCCCTGGAGAGTTGGATTATTATTTATTATTGTTGTTATTTCTATTACAGTAGCATCGAGCCGTCCCAATCAGAGACCAGGTCCCCAGTGTGCAAGGTGCTGCACAAATACAGAACAAAAAGACAGTCCTTGCCCCAAAGAGCTAACCATCTAAGGATAGCCTGGTCTACGCTTAAGAATTAGACTGAGCTAGCTACGTCACTTAGGGCTGTGACAAATTTCACACCCTGTGCACTGTAGTTAGGTCAACCTAATCCCCAGTGTAGACACGGCTAGGCTGACGGAAACTACTGCCTCTTGGAGAGATGGATTCACTTCATCTACGGAAAAACCCCTTTCGTTGATGTAGGAAGCGTCTACACTGTAGCTGTGACAAGACAAGAGACAACTGGTGGAGACAGACAGACAGGGGAAGCACAAGGGAACAATGAGACAACACTGGCCAGTATGACAGGCCATGGTCTCAGCACACCAGCTGTCTAGACATTGTCAAATTAGTGGGTAGAGTGCTGGTGAGGTTGTCAAAGGTGCATGATGCATACAGTTTATCACGTGGCTGTGCAATTTATAATTTCTCTGCGTGTGTGTGTGGCACTCATACACATACACACACACACATGTACAAACTCTAAGAATGTAGACCTGGATAAACAGCCTTATGGAGGTAACATTGTCAGAAAATCTGGTCTCCACAGATCCTCCTCCTGTCCTACTTTACAAAGCAGAGAAGATAAAATTGTGGGAACCCTGCAGGGAGTTTACTGCACTGAGGGGAACTCAGAGGTACCTCTGGATTTTAGTGTGAGATTCCCTGGCACAACAGGGGTGTGATCTTAGTAGAATGTGGGATCCCCTGGGCCTGCCAGGGATTTCTGGGGGAAAGCTTGGGGCTTTAGACTGAGGTGTCCCAACTGGCATGAAAAGATACCTAAACCCTCAACCCTTAAGAGTCACAGATGTGGTGTGTGTTGCAGGTGTCAGGAAATAATTAAGGGGTGAAGGGGTTAGAAGAAACAAAGATTCTCAGGGTCTGTCAAAAATTCATGCCTTATCTCCAGTCTGAGAAAGGCTTTTTTTTTTTTTTTTTTTTTAATGCTAATGCCTAGCTCTTATTTAGTGCTTTTCATCTGAAGATCGTCATTGGTTTCACTGAGGAGACTGATATCATTATCCTCATTTTGAAGCGGGGGAAACTGAGGCAAAGAGAAAGGCGGCATCTGGCCCACAGTCCCAGAGCAGCAGAAGCAGAAATTGAACCCGCACCTCCTGAGGCCCTGTCACCTAACCACTAGGCAACACTGCTTCCCTTTTGGAGATGTCTATGCCTTAATGGGTGGACCCTGAATTTTGCGTGACAGGGCTCTTTGTTTTGGCATTACAGAGTATTACGGGGTGGGGCCGGAGGAGTCTTGGAAAATCACCAAAACATGTATTATGTAATTTACGGCTCATCCCTCTTCACTACAGTGTATTATTCCAAACTGGAAACAACACAGGCCTATTGATTGGCAAGAAACAGACCCCAGAAAGAAACTCCTTACAGACAGGCTCCTCACCACTGCTTCTGAGGCTCTTTACCCCTGCCTGATTAATCCAGAGAGGTTAATTTTGGCAGCCAAAGGCCTTTCCCTACTTTATTATGGCAGAAGTGGGATGGGGCCCTGCTTGCCCGAGTGTCCCATACATGTGGCATACAGGCACCTGGAACCCTGCAGTTCTGCTCCATCCACAACAGCCCATAGACCCTGAAATCTCAGCTGAGCCACCAAAGCTGTTGTCATCCTTCTGTTCACCACGAAGCAGACAGCCGGAGGGGAAAATCCAGCCTTTCGGCATTATTCTAGCTCATATCACAGCTCACCAAATGTTATGGGCAAGCCAATAAACCGAAAAATAAAGGCATCTGGGTGTTAAACTTACAGAGACCTCAAATCGGGGGGAGAGCTTCTGGTGCCTTGTTGGTCAGTTGCACGGTACGCTGGGATTTGATGCCTTCCAACTCTGGAAGAGCAGAGAAACTGGGATGATTTCTTCAGCAGCAGAATCTCTTCCACCCACTAGGATGCCCTGCCCAGGCCAGGGAAAAACATCTACTTCTTAGCTAGAACCAGTCATCCTTTCAGCAGAAAACAAATGCTTCCAAGGTAAGAATAAATCAATTGAAACTAGCACAGAGCAGGGCAAAAAAATCCATGCCCTGCCACTTGGATATTTGAGGCAACGCTTTCTGCAATGATTTAAAGCCGTATAACTACAGGTCTCAGTTCTCATTTTGGAATTGGTTCTTTCCTTCCACTTAGTAAAGATTTTAAGGCTGAACCTGCGCCTACTGTCGGCAGTGGCAAAAGTCCCTTTGGATTCAATGAGATCAGGATCTGGCCTAGGTTGAAACCTTGTTGAGGGCAGGGGCTGCTGCCTTTTTCTTTTGTGTATGTACAGTGCCTACCACCACGAGACCCATGACTAGGCAGGGTCATGGGGGGGGGGTCCTAATCCAAATAAATAATAATCATTAATAATTAACTACATCTCTTCCCCTGAGCCTTAAAATGGGGTGTAGTAGTAGGTAGATTCTATTTGGCTTGCGGGTTCTTTCTCTTTCTCTCTCCCCCACCCAAAGGAGGAAATGATCTGGCAGAGACAGCTTCCAAATATCAAGCATTTAAATCCAGAATAACCCCCAGACTCACGCACTCCCAGCTAACGATGACAGGCAGGCAAAATAAACTCTGTTCAGGAAATGTGTCAGATCGGATCACCAGAATCATCATGATAGATCAGATCAGTGGTGCATCTCATCTCGTACCTCGTTTCCAGCAGCGACCAGGACAAGAGGGTTTATTAGAATGGTTAATTGTTTTTATTGATCCTGCTCCCAGAAGCATGTGAGGTGCCTCCCAGACAGGATGGAATAAAGACAAGTCCCTGCCCCAAAGGACCTACAATTGTAATAGACCAAACAGAGGATAGGGAAAAGAGATATCATGTACAAAACAATCCACACCTTTCTCTTTCCCCTCTTGCCATCTGTCCCTGGCTGAGCTCTCCCCTCTCATCACCTCCCTTCCTCATCCTCTTTCCACATCATAGATCTTGTACTGCAGAGGCAGGGATAAGAAATTCCATGATGGGCAATTCTGGAATAACCTGCTGCCATGGGGTGTACAGACCCCATGCTGTCCCAGTCGCTAAAGGGTTAACAGGGTTAACTAACTGCCTCCTCAACTGGGGCTGATTGGCAGCCTTGCAACAGCTGGGGTGGGGTAAAAAGGCTGTAGGTCGCACAGCTGGATTAGTTGCTAGAGCAGTGGAGGTCTCCCTGAAAGCAGAGTTTTTCAGCATCAGGTTGGTCGGAAGCTGCCCAGATACCTAGCCCTCAAGAAGAAGAGGCTCACAGAGTATCAATGTGGGAAAGAAGCTGACTAGCGAGGGGTGGTAGGGAGCAGTCCAGGAAAACAGTAAGGGACTGGGAGAAACTGGCTGTCCCTGGCTTGGCACCCAGAGGAGTGGGTGGCCTGGGTTCTCCTACCTGCCCCAACTTAGGGGTTATTACAGCCTGCAGAGCAAAGGGGTCTAAACCCCAAGAAAGTGGAGACTATTGATGGTTTGCTAGGGTTACTGGCCCTTCCTGACTCAGTAGAGTCTTTACTGCCCAAGAGGGGAGAGGCTATTAATGATGCAGACAGAAGACTGGAGTCACGGCGAGGAGCTACCTGGCCTGGGGTTAAGTGGTGAGTAGCTCCGCAAAGGGGAAATGGCGGCAGATTTGCCATAACACCTGCTCAACTGTGGAGGGGTTCCAGTGGTTCTAGACAATGTCTTCCTAATCTCAGGCTGTTTGTGGCTTGATGGGGCCTTGAAAAGAGGCAGTGTGGTTTAGTGGATTGGGCACTGGGCCCAGACTCAGGAGACCTAGGTTCTACTCCTAGCTCTGGCCTGCTGTGTGACCTTGGCTAAGTCACTATAGATGTGTGCCTCAGTTTTCTTACCTGTATATTGGGTAGGTAATGGTACTTACCTCCTTTACAAAGTGCTTTTGAGATTTATGGCTGTAAAGTTCGAGATAGGATTAAGAGGAACAGCCGTGTTAGTCTGTATTCGCAAAAAGAAAAGGAGTACTTGTGGCACCTTAGAGACTAACCAATTTATAGGATTAGTAACTGAATACAGCCCTTCCTCTGTATTTACCATCTTTTTGCAGCTTCAGTTCTCATGCAGTGAGAGGTGTTTTACTGTGAACACTCTAATGCTTGTAGTAAAAGCACGTAAGAATCCAGGGGCCAGCTGGAGAAAGACCGACTAGCTTTTTATTAAGAGCTAAAGTCAAACAGCCCAAACAATTGAGCTGGAGAGACCAGCTGGAGTCTGATTTTGTAGAACTCCATCCACGCCTTTTGACCTGCTAGGAGAGGCATTCAGGCACTGAAACGCAAGGCAGGAATATCGAAACACAGGCAGGGGGTGGACTAGATGACCACTGGAGGTCTTTTAGAATCAGAAATGTAGGGCTTGAAGAGCAGCATCAGTGGCCTGATTCTCCCCCATGCTGGGGCAAATCAGCAGTTGACTCCTCAGAAGTGAGTGGAGGTACTCTAGTATACAACTGCTGGGGGATAAGAATGGGGCCCTATGACATTAGGGTACTCCCAAGGGCTGACCCTACTGTACTCTGAAAGAAAGATACTGTGGAAAACAATGGGAATTTTGCCTAGGTAAGGACTGACCAAGGACTGCGGAATTTAACCTTGAGGAAATACATACTGTACGTGAGGAAAACGAACCATTCAGGAAGCAGACACTGGTTTTTACGCAGGCTCCATTGAGTGTTTCCTGACTTAGAGGCACATGAAAGGAGAATCAACTCTAGCATTTATAAGAGAAATACCAGCAAACTCCTCAAGTATAGCCCTGGACCTGTCACAGACTAAAACCTTCTGTAAAAACAAACACCGAAGCAAACGCTCCATGCCTGTCATTGCATTTGGGCGCCTATTTCATGTCATTGTCTCTCCTCCCCACCCTCAGATGAATTGAATTTTAGTCAATAGGTTTCAAACTTCATCATAATAAACAATAAAAGGTGGGGATTAGATCTCCTGGCACTAACTTTACACCAGCATAACTCCAGGGGGTTCAGCTCAGTTACTCTCTATTTACACAGGGGAAGGGAGAAGGGAATCCAGCTTACATTAAAGAAGAGAGTTTGTGGGTAAGAACTGCAAAGTGGTGCTCTGCTTCCCTAAAAGCTTTGGGATATGATTTGCCAGCAGTCTCCCTCAGCTGCTGTAAATTGGTATCGCTCCATGACTACACTGATTCACATTGCCCTGCTTACTCCACAGCATGAACAGAGCTTCGGGTGTCCCTCCAGATACAACTGCACAGTCCAGGTTCCCCCCCCCCAAGTGAACAGCAGAGTCCCGTTCCTCGGTGATGCAGCCCCTGGGTTACACAAGGGTTTTGAAATCCGAACAGGAAGTGAAAAGCTTTCTCCAGTGACCTGGACCGCAAAGTCCAGCTACCACCGGGTCCCTCTTGGATTGTTCCTCCGCTGAAGTGACGAGCCCCTTTCAGCCCTGTCATGGGGCTGTTATTGATGAGGAAGGGGGCCATTCTTAAGGACTCTGCTCCAGCCCCTTCCTTTAACACCCCTTTGTGGGCCCAGCTCAGGGAACAGTTCACGAACCCTGACCGTGAATGAGGAAAAGCGGCCTGTGAGGGGAGGAGACAGGGCTTAGAGCCACTGGGAACAGATCCCATCAGCTGGTCTAGAGGAAGTCAGATGCGGGCAGCACAGAGCAGGCCAGAAAATGAACCTCTGAAATGAAAGCACAAATATGACAGTGGTGCAGCTGATTTACTCTATAAACTTATCCACTAAAACAATAAAGGGCCCGATCCTGCAAGCTGCTGAGCACCCTTAACACCCATCAGCCCTGGATCTCCTCTTGCCTGTGCCAGCGACTTCAATGGAGTTAGTCCAGATTTACCCCAGTGTGAGAGGAGAATCAGGCCCATGGACTTCAGGGGCAGTTGGGGAACTCAGTCCCAGATTCTCAATGGAACGTAGGCACCTAACTCCCACTGGAATCAACCTAAATACCTTTGAGGATCTGGGCCTATGTCCCATTGATTGCAATGGGAGGTAGGTGCCTAAATACCTTTTGAGGATCTGGGCTGGAGCACTGTTTTTGTTTTTAGGGCCCAAATTTGCAATCAACAATTAATGCATCATTCCACCACCACCACTTCCAGGTCATTGACGCTTGTCGCAAAAGTGGTGGTGGGAGTTTCAGTCAGTCTTCTTCCTGGTCTTGATTTTACCCTCCCTAGTAAAGCACATTGAATTCTTTGGATGAAACAATTACTTGGACTGTAAAGCCCAGATCCTCAGAGGTATTGATGCCCAATGGGAGTTAGGAGCCGAACTAACTTTGAGGATGTGAGGCAGGGGTCATCTTTTTGTTCTGTCTTTGTACAGCCCCTAGCACAATGGGATCCTGGTGTCTGACAGGAGCTTCTAGGTGCTATTGCAATATGACTAAAAGCCTGCTCGTATCAGCATTCCTCTTTTCCGTAGGACACCAGAAACAGAAAATATTAAGATGTTGAACTTGTCAGAGGAACATTCAACAATAATGTCCTTCTTGATATTTTTCTGCCCCACGGCCACAAAAGTGTCACGTCTCCTTCGGTGGCCCAGTGCCGTGGAACTCCACCCAGGTGTTGGTCTCTTCAGTTTTCCCATCTACCAAATCTTGTCAGGTACAATAACAATACATCAAGGGAGCAGCTGCTGTGACACCAGTGAAAATCACAAGCCACTAGCCTGGGCCTTCAAGATTTCCCTGCAAGGATTTCAACATCTGGAGCTCATTTGGCTTGAAGTGATGACAATTTCCAATAAGTGTGAATGGGGGAATCCTGCCTAGTCCATCCTCTGTTAGCATAATTGCGGCCGTCTGTCCCTCTGTCAGGCTTTCTGACATCTAGAGTTCACACACATAGAAACAAACTACAGCTACAGGTTACTTAATGAGCCCATTATAAAGTCAACCTGATTCATTCATAGTGACTCAATTGGTTATTTCCCCCACGCCAGGCCCTTTTTGCCTGGGTTGCTGGTTCTCAATGCCATGAGCACTTTGGCTTTTAGTTGAAGGAGGAAGCCCAACGTCATCAAAGGGAATTCTGGGATAACAAGGAACTTGCATAGCTCTACATGCAGATCCTGATCCAATGCCCATTGAAGTTGTTTAGTAAGAGTTCCGGTGACTTCCCAGTGCTTTGTATCAGGCCCAGAATGAAACACTCTGTTTCTCTTGAACTGGCAAAGCAGACTGATGGGTTGGTGGTCAGGTTTCAGTCTTAAAGGAGATCCAGTTGCTGAGGACAGGATGCCGGGTTCTCCACTGCTTTGCACCCTGAGAAGCTTTACACCTGTATGCAAAATGCTACCATTCTGATATAGTGGCATTTTACATCTGCTTTGTACAGGTGCAAATGATGCCAAAAAGAACAAGGATTGCAGAATCAGGTCCCGGGAGCTGGATTTTCTTAGGTACCTAAGCTATGGAGTCCAGATCTGCATTTGAACATTCAGACCATCACATAGGCACGTAAACCAGGTCCCTTCCTGAAGATGTGAGAACCTCTCCAAGGAACTGTGGGACCTAGTTGCGACATCCAAGTGTTAACTTTGTATATCTGTTGTTCATCATGTGCTTTTTAATTTGTAAAGGGCATCTTTGTGCCTTTTAACAGATACATTCTCCGGAAGTTATGGTGCTTCCAGTCAGATAGTAAGGATGATAGTGCTCTGCCTCTGGATCTCAAACCGCATTGCAGATGTTAGTGAATTAAGCTTCACGCTCCCTTATGAGGTAGGGAAATGTCACTGCATTTTACTGATGGGAAAACAGATATAGCGAGTTTAAATGACTTGCTCGTCATCAGGAGAGAGCCGCTTTCAGAGCTGAGAACAACCTTGGTCTTTTGAAGCCCGGCTTTGTGCCAGAATCCCAAGGCTGTCCTCTTTCCCACATCCTTCTCTGAAGCCTCTGGTGCTGGGCTAGATACTGGGCTAGATGGACCTTGAGTCTGATCCACTCTGGCAATTCCTATGCTGTTGTAGCAATCTATTCCTCTCCTTTGGCTACTGCTGAGGTACGTGGCTGTTTGTGTCTAATTCCAAATGGATGGTAATCTATTCTGCAAAACGTCCAGCTCTCAGATTTTAGGGGCTTATTCATAGACATTTTCGGCTGTTGGCATCACGGAGGGTTTCATTCTGCGCTCAGATATGCTAGTGTAAACCCATTGGTATTAACCTGGAGTGACTCCACTGACTTCAATGTAAATAAGAACCTAACTGGACCCAGGATCTCTCCTTTCCCCCCCTCACCCCCTCCGCTCTCTCTGCAAATGCTCTTGCCATTCAGAGATACCAGTTGCTGAGGGATCTCAGCGGTGATCCATGTTATGACTTTCCTCACGGCTAGTGAATGAGCTGCTTTTATTTTGATTCCAGAGAGAGGAGCTTGGGGCTTCTCAGTGGAATCCCTCTAGTCTCCTACCGGTTATCAGAGGCTGTTCATCAGCCTTAAGGCTGCCTGGCAGATGTAACAGAGTACGGCTTTCTGCTTCTGAATTTAACTTACAGCACCTGAGGTAGCGAGTTCAATGGGAGTTTCTTTCCTGCCCAGTTAAAATGACAAATTGGTACATGAGTGTTTAATGAAAGATGCTGGAAACGTCCGTGAAGATCAGAAAAATCACCTCTTGGAGCTGACAGGCAGGCCATCTGCATTCCTGCATTCCTATTAATTCCTTAACAATAAACGACAGGAGAGCCTAGAGGGTTAAAAGCTTAATTCAATCTCCTAGATTCCTTCCAGGGGCCTGTCTGCATATAGAATTAGGCATTTATAAAACCGTTATTTGCACACTAGATTTTTCATGCCGCTGCATGCGCCAAGTATCAATCACACCCCTCGCAGCCGTGGTGTCAACATGCATCATGTGGCCCTGCAGAGACTAATGATGTGCCTTGCATGTGACATCTGCCACATAGATAGATGACATCATACCTACTGCAGATCACGTGACCCTACCCACAGGCCACCTGACTTGAATTAACCCCTTGATGAGAGATTTAGTAATAGTCCACCCTAGACTATGATACCTGAGGCAGGGCTTCATCTACCAAGTTATTGGCCAAAGGGGATTAACGCGCCAGAAGTCAGGCCCCACACCCAAACTTTGCGGAAGTTCTTGGCCAGGTTAGGATTTGAATTCACCATCACAGCTCAGATCTATCTTTGTAATGGGTGGGATGCAGGAGCCCCCGGTCCAAAAATCAAAACCAGGCTCTGTGACTTGGGACCTGTCTCTAGCATGGAGCAGCAGACTCAGCAGTGCAGCTCACACAGAAGTTACTCAGAAGGTGGGGAGGGTCACAGCCGTGGAGGGCGGGTTAGTCTTTGCAGGGAGACTCTGACCGTTTGGGTGGATGGGGGCACCCCCATTTCATCTCAATTCCACCCTGGCTTTAGCCACTAATTAAACCATAATCACTGAGCAAGTACAGGGCCACCTCTCCTGCGTCTCCACGTTGAAAGTGGGAAGAGGTGTGAATCAGTGTGTGTAACACAAGTTGTCTATCACAAGTTGTTGTACCACTTCAGCGATCCCAGTGTAGTTAAAGCAGTACAACTCCCCCAGCTCAGATGTATTTATACTGGTATAAATTTGCTTATACTGGAATACCTATTCCCTCTCTGGGATGGGAAAAAAGGACATTTATATCAGGATCACTGAGTCCACACTGCGGGTTGTACCATTTATAACTAGATCAGTAAAAGAAATCCCACCACTAATTGATATAATTATACCAGTACAAAAACTGGCTGCAGACCAGACCTCAGAGACGGGGCTTAACTAAAGCACCAGTTAAAACCTCCCCTGCCTGCATCAAACTTTGGGGAAGTTGAAGTCATTCCTTCTCTCAGTGCCTCATTTGGGGGTGATAACCTTTCTGTTCCCCCCCCAAGCTGTCTGTTTTGTCTCGATTGCAAATGCTTCACAACAGGGAAGGTCTCTTGCTAGGTGCTGTGTAGGGGCCCTGATCTCAGCTGGGAATGCGAGGCAGTACTGTAATGAAACTCATAAATAGCACGTTTAGAGGCACCTTCAGGTCCAGCGCCATGAATTGAGCCTGTTTTTATAAACGGCAAAGTTGGATTGTCAAATAAATCCCTGCTTCTCTTCTCCCCTCCGTTTCAACCCCTCCTTCCCATCCACCCATATCCTTCCTTCCTTCCAGCTCAGATTAGAATCTGCTTCTTGGTCCCAAGTTCACAACTTGGGTCCATGTCTCATTTTAATGAGGGAAATGACTTTTCCTTCCCCTGCCGCTGCCCCCCCTTGTCTCAATTAGACCCTGGACCCTGAAGTCACTGGGAGTCCTTCTGTTGAGTCCAATAGGCATTAGATCACGCTCAGAGAGCATCCAAGAGCCTTGTAAAGATGACGCAACCGTTCTCCCAAAGGTACGGTGTTCCCAGGAAGGTGGCTCTGAAGGCTTGTCTAAACATGAATGTTAATCCAGAATAAGGTAAGAAGTGAATTTAAAGTGGGCTGGCTATTCTGGAATAATTCCATGTGTGGACGCTCTTATTCTGGAACAATAGTGCCTTTTTTTAGTGGTTTAGTTTAATCCACTTCCAAAATGGATTGAGCTAATTCAGGGAAAAAAGGACTCTTATTCTAGAAACAGTGTCCACAACTAGAGTTATTCCAGTTTATCTATTTCAGAATAACTCGTGTGAAGACACGCCCTTAAGCTGTGGCATTAATTTCTCTGATGGACCATAGCACACAATGATCCTGCAGGCTCCCCTGGGACAGGGAGAGCAAATATTCCTATCAAAGCATGTTGCCTCTCAGTGTTGACTTTTAAAGAAGCTGCCTGATACCACAGGGATAAATGCTTAAACCTTGGAAAAGCCTTATGTCCATTAACTAATTCAGCAACCTGTCGCTAGCGAGCAAGGAGCTTTGCTGGAAACCTGTGGACGTTGCTGCTTGAGGAAAGATGAATGGAAGGAGTCTGCGTATTTTAAATATCCAGCTGGCCACAACATGGTGAAGCTGCTGCAGAGAAGGCTGACTTGTGCTCTGACTTGGCTCACCCACTGTGGGGTTTATACCTGCTGGATTATGGGAAATGGAGATATTATATTGCCATGGAGGGTGGCTCCCCTTGTACTTTGGCTCTCGTGAAGCCATCAGTCATACCCTGCCTGGTTTGTACAGAGCAGTTCTCCTCATTGGGAATCCAGCAGGATTCAAAGTCACGTGATGGAGATTGCAATAGGGCAGCTAGCGTCCCATCTCCAACACAAGAGGGAGCCATGGAGGCTAATGTCCAAGTGTGACGCTTTTAAGGATGTTCTCAGGCAGACGTCATTAGGGCTCAGATCCAGAGCCCAGCACCCACCTGTTCTCAGAAGCCAGGCAGGAGGCTGTCCAGGAGAATAAGATGAAAGAAATCCCTCCTCTAGAGGCACTGCATGGGGAATACTACCGCCCAATGGGTGGAGTGGCCTGTGCAGGGTTTTTAGACCGTTCTCCATGGGTTTTAGGAGGAGGATGAGAAGATTGACACAATGGCAAATCCTCTGGCGGTAGCTTTGCGATGCTCCCCGGTCCACCCATATCTCCCCATCCTGTCCTCCCCCGGCATGCAGCTGCATAGGAAGTGCACATGGGGCAGGCAGGGCATCACATTTCACAGGGAGTATGTGTCACATGTAGCCCCCTGAGTTGCAGTGGAATCCCATCAGTTCTGCTGCTGCCATGAAGGAAGACGGTGGATATATCTCTAGGCCACAGCTCTGGTTGTCAGTAGACATCTATTAATCTAAAACAAGGTGTGTGGGGAAGGGGGAGGGGACATAGCCAAATTAATTCACCAAATTTTCCAAAGGCACCAGTTTTCATTAATAAACCACACGTAGAATCTCTTGATCCAGCTGATTTTGTTAGGAAATGTTTGCAAAAGGGGAAATTCTATGACTGATCTAAGTGATGTGATCTGATTATTTCTAAACTTAGCCCCCCTCCCTCCCCCGCCCCAAAATAAAAAGTCTTTTCTGGCAGAGGCAACACACAAGAAATTTCAGCAGATTGGGTTAGTCTTGGTAAGGGTAGAGGGGTTGGGAAACGAGCAAAATCAGGCTTGTTCCATCATGTTAGTTGAAACCTTAACTATGGAGAAACAGTTTCTCTACTAGTGCATGATCTAAGACTCCAGTACATGTCAGCAGATGTTAGATCAAGGTCTATATCACCAACACACCAGGAAATCAAATATACTGGGACAGAATACCTGTATTTGGGGGAGTTCTCAACATGAATCCCTGAATTGGTCTCTTGTAATGGAGAGTGAGGATTATAGGCGTCATTAGCTCCAGCAGCATTAGTTAGGGACATAGAAAATTCTTGTGCCTGAAGTCAATGTGCTGTGCAATAGATTTTTTCCAAGACTAAGATACTGAATTCTGGTGGGAATACTTTCCTCCGTGTCCGCACAGAACAGAGCTCTGAGAGATGCAAAGAGTTTAAAAAGCTGGAGACCACGGACAGCCCTGTCTCTGCTAGTTCTCCCAACACTGTGATTGTTAGTGGAGCATCACCAGTGGGGAATTTTGGCCAAAAAAGCCCTCTAGTGTAGGTACCCCCTCAATTGGTTCAAGAGGCAATTTCTTTGTCTGATCAGTGGAGGAAGGGTTACATGCTTGAGTGTTGTTTATCGGCATAGTTGTAGCTGTGTCGGTCCCAGATCTGAAGAGCTCTGGGTGGCTCAAAAATGTGTCTCTTTCACCAACCGAAGGTGGTCGAGTAAAAGGTATTATTTCGCCCACCTTGTCATTTATCAGGTAGCCATCAAAGGGCTGGGGAATATTTATGTGCCTACTTCTCACGTTAGTTGCAGGAATGGCCGTGCATTTTGGGGTAGCCTTGAGTCCCAAGATTGGTACCCTAAATCTTCAACAACTTCCCTGACAGTGCAAACTCGGAGACTTTTGAATGTGTGATTGGCATATGGGAATATAGAAATCAGCTTCTCAAAGGCCTGTGCTCGCAAACCCTGTCCCACTGTTGAAGAAGATGGATGACCTCCTGTAGCATTAACATGTGGAAAAGGCTAATATTTCATCTGAGCGTTCAGTCTGTAGAAAGGTGTAGCTCTGGCCCAGAGCCTCCCAGTTGTGAACATCTTGAATAAAGCTTTTCTTAAATAATTTCCATTGGAACAATTTCTCCTGCCCCTTTCGTCAGGGGCCCATTCATCTCTTGGTACAGAATCACAACTTTGCCAAAATGTCCGGCCCACGGAGTATGAATGTTTCAGGGGGGGAAATGGAAGGCTTTCTGGGGCTGAGACCAGTTGAGAAGCACTTAGGCAGCCTTTGCTGAAGTAAAACATTTGGGCCATTTTCATTGAAAAGGATGTGAAAGCAAATAACATTTAGCCAAGCAAATTCCTCCCTTGGCACCAATGGAGTTAGGGGGGAATTTTGTCTGAAGACTTACAGGGCCTGATCTTCAGCTGGTCCAACTCAGCACTGAAGCCAATGGGGCTACACTGATTTATGCCAGCTAAGAAGGTGGCTCATTGGGTGCGATAAGTGCGCACACTTCATAAGAACATGAAGGAAGACAAGGTCCCTGCCCCAAGCAGCTTAAGCTGCAGGGGCTGAAGTCTGAAGTCCTTACTCAGGTTTTGCTCAGTGAGTTGGCCTGGGTAGGACCGATGATGGCCCTCAGGATTTGGCCCTCATATAAGATGGGACATGAGATGAAGCAAAAATATCTGGACGCAGTTGACAAAGACCAACAGAAGGAGGAAGTAGGTCTCAAGGAGAGATTTGAAAGAGGAGAGGACTTAGCACCCAGTGCAGAGCCATGAGTGGGAGGAGACTGGTCTCAGTTAGGAGAGAGGGCACTGAAGAGAACAAGGAGCACAGTGGAAGCAGAGAAGTGAGGGCAGAGGCGTGGAGCTGAGGTAGGGTGACCAGATAGGGTGAAAAATCAGGACAGTGGGTGGGGGGAGGGGGAGATAGGAAAAAGAAAAAGCCCCGAATATTGGGACTGTCCCTATAAAACTGGGACATCTGGTCACCCTAAGATGAGGAAGCCCAGGAGACTGGAATGATGCTGTATGGAAATACTGGAGCTCCAAAAACCCCTCCCAAACCCAGGGGAGTTTCGACAGGTCTGGGACGAATGTGGGAAGCTTTAGTGAGAGACTGAGAGCACGGCCTGGCGCCAGGCAGGTACCGTGAGCACCCATCTCTGCCCAGCCCTGTGACCGCAACCTTGACCTGCAGCATCTTTGGGATTCCAGCCCTGTGGATCCCACGCAGATCCATCAGCCATCGCCAGTTCTGACCCGCAGCTCCTCCTGCCGTTCCGTTACCAGGGTCCTCCCGCAGCTCTGCCGATGTGTCTCAATCCTGCCCTGTGGCATCATCATCAGAGGCTCATCAGAGGCTGCCAAGCATGCTGAATCTGTGCAGTGGGGTTTTTTTTTTTTTTTTAATGATGTGGACAGATGTCTGCTAGGGAGTAGAGATTTGAACAGCTGTCCTTCAAAGCCAGCACAGCACAAGAACAGCCCCACTGTTTCTGCTCTTCCAGGCTGCCTGTATCCTGTTGTATGTTTTGTGAGATTCATTTACTGACCTTTCTGGATACGGAACCGGGGAGGCAGGGGTGGGCTGGGGAAGGGGTAATCAGCTCTGAAGCGGTTAATTTTACTGGCTCCTAAATTGATCAGCAGTGGTACGTCAGTCTGAAATGAACTTGCCTTGTTCAGTGG
Organism: Caretta caretta; assembly: GCF_965140235.1. Taxonomy (NCBI): domain Eukaryota; kingdom Metazoa; phylum Chordata; order Testudines; family Cheloniidae; genus Caretta; species Caretta caretta. Next base: position 10,610,266 of record NC_134232.1, read on the forward strand.
GGTTCTAAGACAGCGGAACTCAATCAGCAACGGGCCACATGGTTCAAAGCCGCAATTCATCCTGCCGCGCCTCTGTAAAATGGGAGGTGACAGTTCATTTTGCCAGTGACAGTCTGTCGGTCTCGCTCACTGCTTCTCCCGTCGATTACGCTGCTGAGGTGAAGTGTGAGCTGAGAGACACCCTCGCTTTGTATTCCGCTCAGCTGAACAGGACAATCCGAGGATCAAAGGTGGAAAAATCTCCCTGAGCCCAACCCCATCCTATTCTATTCCCCCGACCTCCCTAAAAGGCTGGTGAGCTAGATCCAATAACCAGGAGCCTCCTAAACATCCTGCCTGGCTCTTTTGGGTTCGCATTTATCCTGAGCGGTCAGGTCTCTTGCCATCAATAGCTCGGTGTGTGCTGAGGGATCCACATGACAGAATGGCAACTCGAGACGCGCCGCTATGAAACGCTAAATTTGCTGCACGCTACTGGACAGGATAATATTTCAAGCAGTGGGGCTCTGTGAAATGCGTGGGATTCGAGCATAGGTTGCATTCTACGCCACCACCATTGTGTGGAGGCAGAGCTGGAAAGGAAGGAAATAGAGCTGACAGGCCGAGAGGATTCTGCTCAGAAGCTTTATCTTTAGCAATCATATAGTTCCTTCGACGAGCACTCACATGAGCCTAGTGGGTAAATCCCACAGCTCGGAGATGGCACTGTGGTAAGCACTGGCAGGCCATAGCAAATAAGGCCTTGTGAGTAGGGTACAGCAATAAGCCTCTGTTGATGTAGGTTCTGCTCGGGTACAGTCTGGCAGACCTAAATTCAGCTCCTTTCTCTGGCAGAGCCTTCCTGTGTGATCTTGGGCAAGTCCCTTAGCCTCTCTCTGTCTCTGCTCCCCAACTGTAAAAGGTGGGTGATAGCACTACTCTACCTTATACGGCTGTTGTGAAGATAAAAACGTTAAAAGCTCGTAAGGCACTCGGATGCTACAGGCATGGGAGCTGGTTCAGTGCCCTAGACAGTTCCGGCTCTGCCCCCTTCTTGCTGTATGACCTTGGGCAAGTCACTTGGATTCAAAAATGGATGCTGGTTTCTCAGTTTGTGGGTACTTAGTTTGAGACACCCAGGGCCTGACGTTCAGAGGTACCGAGCATCTGCAGCTCCTCCTGACTTCGGTTAGAGTTGAGTGCACCACAGCTCCGGAAATCAAGATGTCAGGGTCCCAAGCGGGACACTCTAAATGTGTGGATGCTTTTGATCTTGATCTTTCGATGACTCAGTTTACCCACCTGGGGAATGGAGATAAACTCGATCTGCGTCACATGAAGCTAAAATGTATTAATGTCTGTAAAATGTGCTGAGGTCCTCACCTGAGAAGGCCCTGGACAAGGGCAACATTATTAGTTGAGCATCAATGACCAAGGCAGGGCAATTATTTCCCTTGCTCTAAGGGAGGCCTTGTGGATAAAGCACTGGACTGTGACACAGTAAATCAGGCTTCAATTCCTGCATCTGCTGCTGGGTGACCACAGACCAGTCACTTCAACTCCCAGGGTCTCAGTTTCCCTATCTGTAAAATGGGGATAATTATACTGCCCTTACTTTGGGATGTACATATGCAAAGCATTAAACAGCTAGCTATTAGTATTATTCACCTTATTAAAACTCTTTTTTGTACTCTGATATTTATTCCTATCTGCTTGTAGGTCTCATATACATTGCCCTGCATCACCCTTTGAAGATTTTGTGTTAATCCTATCATGTGTTTTCACAGTAACATAGGAATTGCCACACTCCACCAGATCAATGCTCCATCTAACTGCGTGTCCTATCTTGTACTAGCTGTTTTGGAGAGGAATCCCTGCAAAAGGCAGTTATCTGCTAACCCCCAGTAGTTAGGGGTTGGCTTATATTGTGAAGCAGGGGAGTTTATATCCCTCCTAAAATTCTTGGTTATTTTTTTACATATTTATTATTATAACTGGGTGATTGTGTTATCTGAAAATGTCTAATCTTTTTCTAAATCCTGCTAAGCTTCACTGACATATTGTGGAAGTGAGTTCCAAAGGTTAATTGTGCAGCAGGTGAAAAGAGTCTCTCTTTCTTTACTGCTTTTGAACATGTGAGTTGTGAATCCACATCCCACTGCATGTAGGAGGGGATGAGTGGTTTTCATCCCAAACCACTTCACCATCCAAAGCACATCATACAGAACAACACTGAAATGGGCCCACCTCTGGGGTGAGATGGAAGCAATCAACCAGAGCACAGTGGCAGAGAGGAGTCATTTTAACCAAGGACTTCAGGGCTAACACCAGCTCTTACAAAAAGTGTCACGGGAGAGTTAATGTTCATTACATGACCTTAGTTTTTAAGGTCTCATTCTGCTTGTCTGTTTATTATTTTGAGAGTGTAAACTGTTTCGGGCAGAGAATATTCCTTTGTAGGTGGACAGTAGCTAGCACATTACTGAAACCAAATAAGCATAATAAAAAGAAAACCCACTTGAAACTGCATGGTGCTCAGTGTATGTACTTTGGAAAGTGAAAGTCTCAGTCAACCCTGCAAGGAGTAAAGGTGTAGTTCCAAGGAATAGAAGTAGGCCACAACGGATGCTTAGACAACTAAGTTATACTTCCCAACGCTAGTGAATCCAGCTGTGGGTGTGTGGATCTTACTGTATGTAGGGACTGGGAGAATGACCCTGAGTTAATGCAGTGATATGTGAATCCTACTACATAGAGAAACTGTCAACTTCCTTCTGGGGCTGATGGAGATACAAAAGAGAGAGCAACAATTGTTGTTTTTTTATTTCTCAAGTAACGGGCAATATTTTGACTCTCAGAAAATGTACCATTACCTGTCAGGTTTAAAATATTCAAGGTTTGGCTTGGTAGGAGAGGAAAAGTTCTGCCTTATTAACTACTTTGTATTGCTAGAACAGATGGGCCCTAACGGTTGCTGTTATCCCTTAAAAAGGGAACAACCCAGATCTTGTCCTGGAAGCAACCTCAGAAACAGGCAAGCTGGTGATTGCAACTGAAGACAGATATGCAGCTAAGAAAAGAAAATGAAAACAAATATAGTCCACCGCTTACCATAGGTACCCAATAGAGGCAGAGTCCATAAAGACACAATTTATGCATATGCCATGAGCACCCAGAACGCAGCAGTCCCACGTGCATATCCCACGAACAGCCCCCCCTAGCCTACCCAGTACACATACACATCCCGCAAACACCCGCCGTATGCATCAGTACATCCTCAGCACATCCCGTCAATGTCCATGCAAGCACGTCTCATAAGAACCCCCCCTACCTTAGGGAGGAATGGAGAAAGTGTTTGATTCATAGATAGCACTGAGGTTTTTGATACCGTTCCTTCGTATTGTACTATGGAGATAGGCCCATTATAATGTCATTGTTCGGTAGCTAGACAGAGAAAGAACGAGACCCCGATTAGATAAAGGGAGAGCAAGGAACAGAGGCCAACCAATGCCTCCAAACTTCAACCCATGAAAGCCGGCAACGTGTGGCAGGGGCTATAAACCAGAGCAACAGGGGTTAGCTGGAATATTATGAATATTCCAAGGTGGAAAACAGAATCCAAGATGGAATTCTTCCCTCTTGGTGCCTAAAAACTGGGGCAAATCCGCCGCTCTGGGAGGCTGGCACTGTGCAATCCTGAAGATAACAAGTTGTCTGTCAAGTGCAGCGCTCGGGTACATGTCGGACCACAGAGCTCCCACTAACGGAGGAATTAAAACTGTCTGCGCACACCGGTCCCAGTGCTCTGATTACATTTACAGAGGTTGTGACCTGCATTCTGTCACCATGGAAACCTCTCATGCTGCCAATGTACAGTCAGGTTGTTTCTGTGGGTGGCTGATATTTAAAGGTAAAGAGGACTTCGCTGCTGTAATATGGAAAGCCAGGGCACCAAGTTTACGAGCAGCCAAGTGGCAAAATTCATTACATTCCCCTTGACCCCGCAGAATCGCAAGTGGCAAGTAAGTCCGGGAGACAGATGGCGGGATAGAAAGAGAATCAAAGAAAGTTCACCTGTCTGTATTCAAGCCAATTGCCGTTTGTTGCACGGCATGTACGGAAAAGACAGAAGTTCTGATCCGTGTGCAGTGAATTCTTCATGCAACATGCAGCAGTTTCCCGGATCCATCAAAGTTTCACGTTCCCCACCGGGGGGGGCTGGAACAATTTGTAGGGGAAGGGGGGGCTGAGAGCCATTGACCCAAACTATAAACCCTGGATATGATGGAAGCCACTTCAAGACAGCACCCTCAGCAGCCCTAGTTTCAGCACTAATATCATCCCTGCTCCAAAAGGGACTCTGCTTCCGGGGGCCCCAAACACATTTTTGCTCCTTGCCTCCGCTCCTGCTAATTGAGGCTTTGATCTTATTCTCCCGCCCTCTCCAGTAGACACTTGGGGGCTCAATTGCATTAGAGTGGAGTTGCATTAGGGAGGCAGGTGGTCATTGGCGCTGTGACATGCTGGACCTCCTCAAAGCGTGGGCCCTTGCTCCCAAAGACCTCTCCTTCTCCTGTCAGCTCACATGCCATGTGTTTGAGCCACCTGGGGGTGAATGGAACACTGCACTGTCCTGCAGGATAAGGGGAGTCCCCAGTGGAACCCGTTACAAATACCGACACCGACTGGGGGAGAGGTTTCTGGGGCAAGAATTTGTATTCGGCCGTGGCTGGCAATGCAGCTGACAATGATGTCAGCTACTCACGCAGGCGACAGACGCTACCTGACAGGCAACTACTTAGCTTCCAATTTTCTCTGGTATAAAACTATTCTGTTAAGCATTGGAAGGGGATGAAGTGAAGGTAAATAAAACTGACACAGGACCCAGGCTCTGCTCTCTCTGCTCCTCTCTCGGACGTGATTCTCTGGTCGCTTGGTGGAAGACGGAATAGATCTGGGAGCTGGGTCTGGTGGTAGGGGATGAATAACAAGAGCAAGGCACACCTGCTGACAAGAGCAAGTTGCTGGGAACTGCCGCAGAGGCAAGTAGGGATGGCGAGCAATCATGTGGTTAAGGCTAGCCCTTTGAACGTATCTTCAGAGAGAAGAGATGCAGAGCCAGCAGGGGCTGTTCTTGTTTGTCTACCAGCTCAGAACATCACCCCCCCACCACCACCACCCCACACACATACAAGTCCAGCTCAATGTGACAGATCTATAGTTTGGGTACGGAAAGAACGATGATCTGGAGTAGTGTAGCCAGAGGAACCAGGAGTGGGAGATCAATCGGATCAGGAGGAGGCCGGGAAGAAAAGGCACGAGTGGGAATCCCACATCGGCTTGCCCTGAATTTGATATCTGGCCTTTGTCACTCTTTCATTTGGAATTGTAAACCCTTGTAATCCCGGCAGTTTACCTCTCCGTCCCCTTTCATGTGTGCATCCCCCCAAGGCCATGCAAATGCAGAGGGAGGAAGGGAAAGAGAGAAAATGGAGCAGGGGGAAACCCTCCTGAGATGCTAGGACACTTCTCTGCTGCCCGCTCTTTCACCTTTAATCACCTCCCTTTGCCCTGGGGGCAGGGATGAAGAAACAGGGATGGGAGTAATTTGAAAGTCAGGGGATGCACTACAAAGGACCAGACAAGGCAATAAGAGAGACGTGACTCAGCTGGAGAGAATGACAGAAGTGCTTTGGGTATGTCCATACTGCCACCACGGGGTCCGACTGCAGCTTGGGAAGACAAACCCGAGCCAGGTTCCATTTCGCTAGCTTGGGTACCAGAGCAATGAAGACACAGCAGAACCCAGCTTCAGCGTCCAGAACCCTGGGTAGTGACTTGGACAGCTCGCCTGCACCATAGCCAGGCTGCCACATTGTCATTGCTCCAGTACCCAAACTAGCTAAAATAAAGCCTGTTTGAGGATGTCTACCTGTGTTGCAATCAGCTAGGATGGCCAGGTAGTCCAATTTTCAACTGGAAAGTCCAGTCGAAAAGGGGACCTGACAGTATCCAATCAGATCTACTGACTGGTCACACAAACTCCGGTTACTACAGGCAGGGAGATGCCAGGTCATCACCCAAGCCAGCCGCTACTCAGCCAGGCCCACCAGCTCCCAGCCCCGGCTCTGCTGGTGAGTCCCTCCAGACCCCAGCAGACAGGAATGGGGGAAGAGGAGTGAACAGGGGCGGGGTCTTGGGGGGAAGAGGTTGGCCATGGCGGGGGTGGGGCCTCAGGGCTATGGGGGGGATTCTGGTGTGGGGGGATCCTGCGGGAGTTTTTAAATATTACAAATTTGTAACCCTAGCAATCACACCCCGTGACGGCAGTATGGACAGGCCCTTAGACTCTGTGATGATAGGCACAATTGATAGATTCCACTGTGAGTGCTTTACAGACAAGTCTTAAGCCAAAATGCCTGCCCCAAGTAGCTAACCTCACAATCCTCAATGGGAGAGATGCACAGATTAGATTAGATTAGATTAGATTAGATAAGGAGCACTGGAGGAGAGGGGAAAGATTTAGAGGAAAAATTAAAGAAGAAAGGTGGAAAAGGAAAAGCCCTTTAAAGAAGAAAGAAAAAGGGTGAAGGATCTGCACAGCCGGAATTTCTTTGACGAGGAAAGCCAAAGAGGTCGGTAGTACGATGCATATCACTGCATCAACAGGTCATTTATAACGCGCAAGCCAAAGAAGCCAACTGTGTAGGGTGCAAATTGGCTCTGGAAAGGGGATACAGCACCCTGCACTTCTAGATCATCAGGTCAAATCAAGCCCAGGTTGGTAGATCAAAAACTGTTGACCAACTCCAGTGGCCTAAGTGAAATGAGTTTGCTGAGCAGGTCCCAGGAGCCCTGTGACTGCATCACAAAGCCACCTCCACAAATATACACTCATTGGTTACCTGATAGAGAAGCTGAAGACCGAATGGGCCATGGAGACTGAACTTCCCTCTCGCTGCTAATGCTACCGGAGGTGACGTGTGGGGCATGCAGGGTCACATGCCCCCCTCCGACCCTCCGCCAGGATTTGCTGCCTGGCTTGTACTGAGCATGCTCAGTAACACTGCTGAAGCTGGCTGCCCTCACTCTGCGCCCCTCCACTATCGTCAGGCAGGAGTCATCAGGTGGCCCTTCCAAGTCAGAATAGAGTCTCATGGATAAAGTTGTTTAGGGGAAGCTTGCATTGTCACTACCCGTGGTGGAGCCATTTAGCGGTGGCCTATGGATACGTAGGAAAGGAAACACTGTCCTGTGGTTGAAGCCCTGGAGTAGTACTGAGGAGATCTGGGAGTTTATTTTCCAGCTTGGCTGCAAACTTTGGGCAAGGCATGCAAGTGGACTGGAGCCAAAGAATATGATGTTTAGTATCTATGAAAAAAGAAAAGGAGGATTTGTGGCACCTTAGAGACTAACAAATTTATTTGAGTATAAGCTTTCATGAGCTACAGGGCAAGAGGTGATCCAGGCACTCGGTGTGTTTGCTGTTCACTCACAAAGCGACAGATACACCACCATCCATGTCTACACACTCACATATTCCTTATTGTTTACAACGCACCCACCTGTGCACAACAATTTCTGTTTGCACGCACACGGAGCGCTTCACGTTCACACCCATACACACCCATCCTTGCAGCTTCCTTTGGCAGGAAGCATAGATTTTGGCAGAGCAGCCTGTGTACATTATCTCAGCCCACTATCCATTACTTATTATCCCTTGTTACTGCTGTTGGCAATCAACTCACTTTCCTTTTCATTTAGCAAATGTAGACAGAGCGGTGCTGCCCCCTGATTTCATTACAAATCACTTCCAATTCAGTGTCCACCCTGTGCTGAGGTGGGAAGCAGTAATTTGGTAAACTGGGGTCTTTTCTTTTTCAAAGTGCTATTTCCTTTGCGTCCTGCGACACTCCTCGTGTGCTTAAAGTTTGCTGGGTGCTTCAGTGCTTCGCGAGGTCTCGGCCAGAGTGCTCGGCACTGCAGAATGGAGCCCTTTTAGAATAATGCACTGCCGTAAGTGTCTCTAGGTGAGGACTCAAGCCAACTGTTTTTTATTTACTTGACCCAGTGGGTAAGGCACCGGGCTGGGACTCAGTAGCACTGGGTTCAATTCCCTGCTCTGTCATTGGTTTGCTGGGTGATCTTCGGCAAGCCACTTCCCCTCCCTGTGCCTCAGTTGCCCGACTGTAAAATGGGCATAATGCTATTGACCTCCACTGCAGAATGCTTGGAGATCTACTGATGAAAAGTGTAAGAGTTAGATATTATTATTGGATTAGAACTATCCCTGAAATGTGGCCTTAAGAACAGTATTGTACTGAACCTGGCTCTTATAACTGTTCAAATCGCCTGACAGGATGGTGGTATAATACCAATTGCACAAATCCATGGCCATTTTTCAAACAATGTTCTTTTGCATCTGCGGGAATGTTTATCCTTTGATTTCATAAGGTACGTGTTTTAATAATACTTTGCACTTAGCATCATTCATGGGAGGATCTCCAAGCACTTTACAAACATTCACTGATTGCTTGGCAAGCATGAAAAGGGAGGGACACCTGTTGTACAAAATGACAGAGAAGAAAGATACAAGCTCTTGGAATTTAGGAGTCTCCTGTACTTCTAGCAAATAAGATTGCCAATTAACCTCCCTCATTTTTGTGTTTAATTAATAGCAGAATCCATCCAATATCCAAGTGCACAGATAAAGAGCTTGTAATGCAGGGTAACTTGCCTCTCCTAATATTAAGTTTAACTGTCACAGTAAATATAGGGTTGTCATGCAACCTTGGCAGATCATCTTCCTTTTCTAGGGAGTGCTTCTCTAGGGAATGGCAAACTGAATCCCTGAGATGATGCCGCACAGCAGTGAAGAGAATGTGAGGGGCGAAAACAGAAATGAACATGTACTGAGGGGACAAGTGGCTTGCTCACGTCAATGGCTTTTGCCAGGGTGAAGCGAAAACTGACAGCGAACTGACCTATGATCCATGGTGGTGTATTCATCTCAAAATACGTCTGCCTTTAGAGCTGGTTGAAATTTTTTCATTTGAACTGTTTTTTAGTGGAAACAATGTTTTTTGACTAAAAACTGTTCATAAAAGGTGTCTGTTTTCCATGGGGAATTGAATTATTTATTATTATTATTATTGGTGAAAAACATTTCATGCTCACTACTTGAAATATCTCAGCAAAATAATTCAATTTGGAAATGCTGCTGTGGTGCATGGGAGCTGTAGTCTGGTTGCCTCATGGTTCCATTCTTTTCTATGGGCCAGACTCTCTGGCCAGACTACGTCCCCCATTATGCACTATGACCAAGGATTCCTATAATGTATCGCCTCCCCTCTCCAACAGTGAAGACTCTGGTGTATCCTGGGAGATGTAGTCTGACCAATGAGCCCATTTCATAGAAAATGGGAGCATGAAGCACAGTGGCCACATATCCGCATCTAAATATTTTAGACGAAATAGTTCTGGTGAGTACACAAGATATAGGGCAATGCTGAACTGGGTACTGAGGAGAGTGGGGAAAATAAAGTTTGGCCCAGATCAATTCAGCCCTTACTATTCTACTAAACTCCCCCCCGCACATCTCTCCAGCAGGGTAGCAACATCCTTCCTCTAGTGAAATATCAGGTGAGAAGCACTGTATCACTAGGACCAAAATGCTCATTGTCTGACCGGGTGGTACCTTCAGGGAATAACATTGCTTCCAGCAGCCTCCGAAAACTATCATTTCCAGATTAACCCTTTCAGGGGTCAGCGGCTTGCATACACCGAGAGAGGTCATTCTCTGGTGGTTTGTCACGCCCGTTCCTTCTTTCTGCCCCAGCATGGCTGGACGTGATTGTATCAGAAGGGGAGTTCTTTGGTGTGGAGCCCTGGGATGGATAACAGGGCCTCTGCCAGGTGAGGGAACACAACTGTGAAGCCTCCTAGCCAGGGACCCAGGGACTTGACTCTTTTTACAGCTGAGTCTGTGTGTGTGTACTTCTTTCCATTTAGTGAACGGTGTACAATTCAAGCTTAGATTAAGGTTAAACGGGCCTATCACCCTCCACCAACAACTTTTCCCCTCCTGCCTCTGTCAGGCTATTTAAGGAACTCCAATATAAAGTCTTTCAGCTCAACCGGGCCTATTCACCTGGGTCAGGCTCTCCCTCCCGAACTCCCGTTTCTCCCCAGATCAGAGAGAGTCTTGTCCTACATCCTTGTTCTGCCTCCTAAAGCACGGATCCAGACCCTCCTCAGCCACCTCAGGTCAGGTGCAGCCACCTGACTGCTCCCCCTGGGTTCTCCTCTCTTCCTGGGGTGAGGCCCCGGATCCCAAAGCTCCTGCTTTGATTGCCCCATCCCTGCCCGCACTGCACTCCAGGCAGCAGCTGCTGGTCCTATCTGTTTGCGGAAAAGCGGGCCCCTGTGCCTCCTTAATGAAGTGTGCAGCACCCCTCCTCATTAGGACTCAGCGTTGTCAATAAAAGACTCATTAAAGTAGCTTGACGGGGATTGGTGAAAGAGGCGGAGGTGCGACAGCCCATCCACAGGGCAGAGGGCAGCCGCCTCACACAGTGTGACCGAACAGCCAGGGATCAATAATGCCCTCTGCATTAAGCCAAAGCCCATCAGTCAGCCCCAAGAACAACAGGGGCTAATCTCACGTCTCATCTCTACCTGCCTGGCCTCCCATTCTTTGTACGCTTTCCCCTCCAGCACTGCTTCTCCTCAAGGCCCTGTCAAGGCTGGCTGCTTTACCCCTTCGCAGCCATGCTTTGCTTGTTAGATTTCCAGCAATGTTATTCTTTTCCCTCCCATGCCTCTCAGTATGAGCGTCCCTGTTCATACCAACCAGGGGGCCTGGACCGATTTGTATAGTGGGGGTGCTGAGAGCCATTGAAGCAAACTGTAAACCCTGTATATGATGGGAACCACTTCAAACTCGGGGTGTGGCTGAGCCCCTAGTTCCAGCATCTATGAGTATCTAGCTGTGTGAGCTTCCTATGTATCTAGAGACTTATATGGTCCCCTGTTCCCACAGTTATCTGAGCACCTCCCATTCATTAATGCATTTATTCTCATAATACTCCATGTGAAATAGGGAATTATTATCCCCATTTGACAGATGGGGGACTGAGACCCAGCTCCTTCAAGGTGTTTAGGTGCCTAATTCCCATAGGATTCAATTGAAATTAGGAGCCCTAAATGCCTCTGAGGATCTGCACCCCAGAGACTAAGTGAGTTGCCCAAGGTCACACAAGAAGTGTGTGGTGGAGAAGCTAATTGGTCTGAGGTCTTTTGGAGCATCTTTCCTCTCAGCTGTCTACACTGACCTGGCCAAATTCTGCTCTGACTCACACGCCATTAGTTTTTGTGGGGCTGCACAGATGCATATCCAGAACTCAGACTTGTGTCTTCAGTCTACAGATGCTACTAATAAAGAGGCAGGTAGACCTAGTACCTTTCTACCCATAACTGGAACTCATGCCCCGTCCTGGAATGCCGGAGATCTAGATGTATTAACTTTCCAAGCATGCCTCAAAACCCATGTTGGATTCCCCTCTGCAAAGACACAGGAAAGGGTGTGAGTTGAGGTGGGTATATATATGGGTTGTGTTTTGTTTCTGTTTATGGCATAATTTTTCTTTTCTGGAAGGCCACCGAACACTGGAAGGCACCTATCGATATGTTTTTAAAATTTGAATAAATAAATGAGTCTCCAGCCCCTTTCATTATTGTTATTAATTACAATAGCACAGAGAGACCCTGGCTAAAACTGGAGCCCTGCTCTGCTGCATATTGCATAAGCATACACACAGCAAAAGACAGCCCTAAATGGGCAAGAGGGATGTAAGGAAACTCATAGCGAAGACCTGCCAAAGATCTCCCAGCTGCAGATCCAGGTCTTGAACCCTGGTCTCCTGAATCCCAATGTGATTCTGGAATGGATCGACCGGTGATTTAGTGTAGTCTGGAAGGAACTGTGATATTGCGCTAGATCGGGGTGGCCAACCGGAGCCCGAGAAGGAGCCAGAATGTACCAATGTGCATTGCCAAAGAGCCACAGTAATATGTCAGCAGCCCCCCACCAGCTCCCCTGCCCTGCTCCCAGCACCTCCCATCCGCCGGCAGCCCCCACCGATCAGCACCTCCCGCTCCCTCCCTGCACCTCCTGATCAGCTGTTTCGTGGCATGCAGGAGGCTCTGGGGGGGAGGAGTGAGGGCAAAGCAGGCTCAGGGAAGGAGGTGGGAAGGGGTGGAGTAGGGGTAGGGCCTGAGCCAGGGGTTGAGCAGTGAGCACCCCCACCGGCACATTGGAAAGCTGGAGCCTGTCACTCCAGCCCCTGAGTCGGTGCCTGTACGAGGAGGCGCTTGTGGCTCTGAAACCACAGGCTGGCCACCCCGGCGTGTGGGCACGTACATCCTCACCTTACCTAATTGCACGAAATTTCAGATCAATTTCAGCGCAGCCGCTTGAAAGGACCGCTATCAGCCAGGGCTTTGTGGTTTAACCTTGTTACCCTTTTTGTTGTTAACCTTCAAGAATGGGCAGGGGGCAGGGAGAGAGGAAGGCTGAGATGCTGATGCGTTAGGGGGAAAGACCCGCAGAGCTACGGCTTTGTGTATTCAGTCCCATCTTCAGCTTGTGTGACAGGACAGCTGGCTGCTTACCTCCACTGACAGACACCTGGTACCCAACCACACAGAACAGCCCCTACGCAGGGACACATCTCCTGCCAACCTCTCTAGATCCTTTGATATTTCCGACAGAGCACTAAAGGACTCTGACTCTCGCATCTTGCCTTGCATCTCTCAGCTCCTCAAAGGCTGCACGGCTTGGTTTCCATAGCTACCCCCAATCAGCTCTGGCTTCCTGTGAAATTGGATTTCAAAGCAAGCCAAGCCTTCAAAGGGATTTGTCCAGTTAACGGAATATCATTAGGAGCGAGGTTGGCTGTTGAACCTGGGCCCGAAGATGATTAAGGCGGGGCTGTGATCGAGTAGGAAGGCATTTTGCATCGACAGCCTGGAAACCTTGATGCTTCGTGACAATGATGCAGTGGAATGTGCCCGTCATCAATGCCAGCCTCCTCTTCCCCAGCTCACCCACCCTAAAATTGTATCTGGTTCATACATTAAGGAATGGAAGTGGCAAAAAGGAAGGTGGTATTTGCTGTTTATCTGAGAGTCAGGACTCTTGGGCTCTGTTCTCTGCTGCAGAAGCTTGAGGGGTTAGTGCAGGGTTCTGGAAGGTCTCCTCGGTTCTATTCCCGATTTACCTGCTGACCTTGGGTAAATCACTTATGTCTCAGTTTTCAGAAATCAAGCTGGTACGCTCTCTGTGCCTCGGTTTCCCCAACTGTAAAATGGGTTTAATAATAATACCTACCACACAGGAAAGTTGTGAATCTCAATCATCATACCAAAAAGAAAAGGAGTACTTGTGGCACCTTAGAGACCAACAAATTTATTTGAGCATAAGCTTTTGTGAGCTACAGCGAAACCAATCATCATACCGTGTGCTAGTTCATTGCTGGTAAAGTGCTTTGAGATCTCTGAGTGAAAGGTGGCAATAGAAGTGCAAATGATACTCAGGAGACAGCCCTCCTATTCTTTGCAGTGCTAGGGGTTACAGTGGACGAGAAGCTGGATATGAGTCAGCAGTGTGCCCTTGTTGCCAAGAAGGCCAATGGCATTTTGGGATGTATAAATAGGGGCATTGCCAGCAGATCGAGGGACGTGATCGTTCCCCTCTATTCGACACTGGTGAGGCCTCATCTGGAGTACTGTGTCCAGTTTTGGGCCCCACACTTCAAGAAGGATGTGGAAAAATTGGAAAGAGTCCAGCAGAGGGCAACAAAAATGATTAGGGGACTGGAACACATGACTTATGAGGAGAGGCTGAGGGAACTGGGGATGTTTAGTCTACGGAAGAGAAGAATGAGGGGGGATTTGATAGCTGCTTTCAACTACCTGAAAGGGGGTTCCAAAAAGGATGGCTCTAGACTGTTCTCAGTGGTAGCAGATGACAGAACAAGGAGTAATGGTCTCAAGTTGCAGTGGGGGAGATTTAGGTTGGATATTAGGAAAAACTTTTTCACTAGGAGGGTGGTGAAACACTGGAATGCGTTACCTAGGGAGGTGGTGGAATCTCCTTCCTTAGAAGTTTTTAAGGTCAGGCTTGACAAAGCCCTGGCTGGGATGATTTAATTGGGGATCGGTCCTGCTTTGAGCAGGGGGTTGGACTAGATGACCTCCTGAGGTCCCTTCCAACCCTGATATTCTACGATTCTATGATTCTATGTAGGATGAAAATTTTGTCTTTCTGGATTTGCACTGATCAGGTTTCACTGGTGTTGCTGGCACAACTGAAGGCATTTCACCAGTCCAGGGAACATAGTTCTCTTCCTGGCTCACCCATTTTTTATCACCCGCAGGAAGCAGTTGCTCTTTATTTGTGTATTGTAATGAACTGGCTAGTGACTTTATATATACACATATGTACACATATATATCTGTCTATCTACACACACACACAGACACACTAATACCCTCTTCTGCATGCTGTGAGAACCACTCAAGTGTGTGTCAAAGGCCTTATACTGCTTAAAGCTCATGAAGAGTCTCCTTTAGTTCAAGTGGTCGGGACCAATGCCTTAGAAGGATCTGAGGCTGCTGTGAAGTTACACATGGGTATGAAGTACAGCTTAGTGACAGATCTGCAGTCCTAGCTGATTTGTTTTCCCGGGGACACAGAACAAATCCAAGACTCTTTGAGCGAGAGAGCACAGGGTGCTCCTCACGCTGTAACTGAAGCACAAAATGGCAGCGGTCACTGCAGCACCCAGAGAGACCACATTTAACGGCGCAGCACGTAGAAAACCAGACAACAACATCGTCCTTTTAGTTAGATACTATGTACAGTAGGTGGCCCATGGATTTGTTAAGCATTTTCTCCCTCTTTTCCTTCCTTCAAGTCATCTCTTTTGGGCACGTGTTATTTCTTTGTGGGTATTTGCAGTGTTGTACTTTACATCTAATATTATTTATAGTTCAGTTAAAAAAACCAACACTACAGCTAAACATTGTTCTGGCTTCCTTCCTTTGATGCCACCAACGTACACACACACACAACCCCACAGAAAACAAAACCCCTGCAATTAATCTGACATTCTTTCTTTATCTGAGTTTTACCTAACTTAGGGTGACCAGATGTCCTGTTTTTAAAGGGACAGTCCCGTTTTTTGAGGACTTTTTCTTATATAGGCGCCTATTACCCCCCACCCCCATCCCGTTTTTTCACAGTTGCTATCTGGTAACCCTAACCTAACTTAAACACACCACATCCTTTCTTTCTTATTTTGCATAACCGGTCTCAGAAAGTGGAGCATCACAATTCTTCACAGTCATTACAGTACTCATAACACGGACATGTAACCGTCCCTGTGCCGTCGGTACTTTTGTGGCCCTCATTACCACAGTATCTGAGTGCCTCACCATCTCTGGTATATTTATCCTCACAGCCCCCCAGTGTGGCAAGGCGGTGCTACTTTACAGATGGGAAACTGAAGCATCGAGAGAGGTGAAAGAACTTGCTCCATAACATATGGTGAGCCTATGTCATAATAGGGAATTGAACCCAGGTTGTCTCTCCACTCTGAAGCCAGCCCCCTAACCACTGGATTGTTGTTCCTCTCAAGTAATACGTGTACATGGCAGCAAAGTGTTGATAATGCAAAAAACTATCGTAATTCCTATTGAAATAAAGGGAGCATCTCACAGTAGCAAAACTAAGCAGGGGCGTAAGTGTTTGCAGGGTCGGGGCCCAACGCATCCCCCTTCTCTTCTCTTCTTCCCAGATTTTTGCCTTTCCTACCCTACGATAATTCGGCTTCATTCGCTGCCGGTAGGAGCATGCCCAGCGGCGCTTAGTGCCGTCTTAATGCTGATGCACGTGGCCCAAGCACTCAGCTTTGTTGCCACTTTAAGGGTATTTCCTGTGTCAGGAAAACAACATTAAAAAAAAACCATGGGCAGGCACTAAAAATTGTAGCAAAATGAAAATAACAAGATCACAGAAACGTATCTTTGTTACATAATAATAAATACTAACCGGGACCACTGTTCCCTCTAAGCTGTGCGCGTGTGTGCATGCACACGGATCCTAACCCCCGTGCACACGGCGAAACACCGCACGCACGAACATTTGCCCAGAAGAAATTTTTTGCACACACGGCCTGTCAGACATTTGCCCAGAAGAAATTTTTTGCACACACGGCCTGTCAGACATTTGCCCAGAAGAAATTTTTTGCACACACAGCCTGTCAGACATTTGCCCAGAAGAAATTTTTTGCACACACAGCCTGTCAGACATTTGCCCAGAAGAAATTTTTTGCGCACACGGCCTGTCAGACATTTGCCCAGAAGAAATTTTTTGCGCACACAGCCTGTCTAAAATTAGAGGGAACATTGACTGGGACGCTGGCAGACCTGGTGCCAGCTTATGACAAGGCCACTGGGCCACACTGACCACTGCAGAGCTGGAAACCAATCTGGCTCGCCTGTGTGGTAATATTGTTAAAATAGATCTTAGAGTTCTAAGAATGTGTTTAGATTTTCTGGAATGCTTGGAGGAAGCTGCATGTATTCATCTTACTTCTTACATCTGTATTCCATGTTATCAGGTAATATTTAAGTAATATAGCTCTGGTAACAGCTCACCTCACCTGATCACTCTCATTACAGTGTGTATGGTAACACCCATTGTTTCATGTTCTCTGTGTATATAAATCTCTCCACTGTATTTTCCACTGAATGCATCTGATGAAGTGAGCTGTAGCTCACGAAAGCTTATGCTCAAATAAATTTGTTAGTCTCTAAAGTGCCACAAGTCCTCCTTTTCTTTTTGTTGATTTGGTACAGGTACAAACCCTCATCCCACCACAGCTGGAACGCTGGGGGAAGGGAATAGAAATCCCTGTTAAGGAGCAATTGTTACCCCCTATGCTGCTTGAACTCTGAGGGGTGAAGATTTCTAAGCAGAAGCAAGGGGTCCCCAGCTGTTTAGCTTGAGTTAGCCCTAATGGACATATAAATCTTGCATATTATACAGCTACTCTTATCTTCTGGAACCTCAGACTGTATCTCGTGTGTGTGTGTGTATGTTTACATGCTTTAACCTTGTAAATAATTCTCGTTTCTTTTCCTTTCATTAGTTTATTATAGGATTGGCTATGAGCGTTGTCTTTGGTGAGAGATACAGGGTGCATTTTACTGGTGCTTTGGGACTGGGATTAACCTAAATATTGTTGTGATTTTTTGGTGTAAGGGACCATCTATCACAAAGGCAAGCTTGCCTGGGTGGCAAGATAGCCCGGGGCGCCCAAGGAGACTGTGACTCCATGTTAAAGCTGTTACAGGGCCTGAGAAGTTCACAGTTGGTATTTGGTTGGGGAAATCTAATCACAGAACACACAACCAATTTGGGGTTCGTGTATGGGCGGCGCTTACACTGCCCATTCAGGGACGATAGCCCCCTGCCCCGCATCTTCTGCCTGAGGCCCTGTTCTGCTTCCACCTGAGGCCCCACCCCAACTCTGCCCCTTCTGCCCCCCTCCCTCCTTGCCTGCTGGTGCCTGGAGCAGCCCCGAACCCCAGCTGGCTGGGGCTGAACCCTGAGCCCGGGCTGCCCAGGGGAGCTCTGAGCCCCACCACGGCCCGGCCCCAGGGCTGTGGTGGGGAGCCTTAGCGAATGTTTGGGGAGGCTTTGCCTCCCGCAGCCTCCATTACCTGGGTTTGTGCCCTGGTTTACTCTGAGGTTGGCACCCGCATTAGTGAGCCATTCCAGATAGCTTGACACTAGTGATATTCTGTTTCTCCAGTGCCTTTCACACTGAAGGATATCAAAGTCCTGCACAAAGTTTGGGCCTGATCCATGTGATTAATCTAACTTGTGTGAGTCAAATCAATGGGGCCAATTGTGCTTATAAAATTAGGGAAAGATGAATTTTTCTGGTCCACGCGTAGCCTGAAAGTTCATAAATGCAAGTTAAGAATCATTCTATACAGACACGGCAGGGATCCCTACAGTCAGCCTAGGCCAGTTCATGTTTCAGAAGAGATGTAGGCTTGTGAGCAAATATAATTCAATGGCCACTTTAGTTATGAGACTGTGGAAATGCAGGAATGGGATCGAGTTGGCATTTAGGGCAGTCAGTAAAACTGGTTTAGCGGGATGGAGATGTTGGAGCATGTCAACTAGTTCAAGCCATCGGAATAGGAAAGTGCCTTGCACCTGTTGGGATTCTGGAAGCGGGCGGGCGGAACATTGCAACAAGGCAGAATAGACTTCCCTCCCTCTGCAGGATGTAGGGACAGAGGAGGCTGCACTAGAATTCAGCAGAGTCCAGTTCCCTGCCCCTGCAAGATGCAGGAAGGATAGTCTGGGTTGCACGGTAACATGCACCACTCAGTGCTCCCCTATGCAAGGGCCAGACATAAGAGGCTAAATGACAATGCAGAGTGCCCGCACACACAGCCCCGTGTTCTCTCTATGCAAGCGGGTAGGTGCATACCCACCCCACAGCTCTCCCTGACTACGGGGCAAGTCCAGGGGCTTGCATTGAATTTGCAGTTGCATTTCTCCTGCTGCAGCATCATGCAGGTGTTTGCAGGCTGCAATCCTGAGGTAGGTGAAACAGGAAGCACCTGAGGTAGTCCCTCTCCCTCTACAGTGCAGGCCCCACCCTCCCTGCTTCCTCTCTCACTGGATCAGTCAGCCTCTGTGCCTCAGGGACAGCAGCAGAGGCAGCCTCTGGAGATTTGCACTTGGGACTCTTCCCTTCTTTCTTCCCGATGCAGATGCCCCCCATCATCCCTGAGGAGATTCAGAGGCTCCTTGAAGGTAACCCAATTCCCTCTGCCCCGTCTCGGCTAAATGGGGAGAATTTGCTAAAGTTGTTTGCTAAGTGGCTCCGGGAGGAGACAGTTGTGTTGGTTGGAGTAGGGGTTGCTCCTTCTGAGGAGGGGAGGGGTTCCAGGCTACCAGCTTGCATAGGCCTCCTGTTTCCAGCTGAGGATGTTGAGGGGAACGTGGCCTGACCTGACCTGGTGCTTCTGGGATTATTTTAGTGTGCCTTGGAGTGATTCCATGTCCGAAAGAGGGAGGGGAATGTGGCCTAGGGGGTGGAGTACTGGAGTAAGATTCGGGAGGCCTGGGTTCTATTCCTAGCTCTGCCACTGACCTACTGGGTGACCTTGGGCAAGTCACTTCACTTAATTGCTCTGTGCCTCAGTTTCCACATCTGTAAAATGAGGATTGTGACACCGACCTCCTTTGTAAAGTGCTCTGATGGAAAAACACCATATAGGAGATGGGTGTTACTGTTGCATATGAGGAGGGCTAGTTTTGGAGGGTAATGGCTTTGATGTTCCGATGTAGGGTGAAGCTCCCCCAAAGTATCCCGCAGACAGGTTTGGATGCAACTTCGGCATGTCCCGGCATGACGGCGGCTTAGTGCAGCGGAGTAATGCCTGTTCGGCACATTGCAACATTAGGGTGTAATAAACAAGGTTGGGACAAATTCCCATTAAGTGGCAACTCTAATGGAAACAGTGGGCTTTCAATCCTCCCAGGAGACTGTGAAAATGGCACTAGCTTTAATTTCTGCTTCTGGTTACGTACATGGTGCTAAACTTCCTACTGCTAAGTATCCTAACTGATGAACCTACCGGGGGATGCAGCTGGCAGCCTTGACCTTGTTCAGCGCATAACTGCGGCAGCGTGATGTGTGTGGGTGTTTTTAAATCTGTTTCCCTTTATTTCTTCACCAATGTCAAGGGACGCTTATTCTTGTGTTTATTAAAACCGATGCGTAGACTGAGCAGTTATAATACTAACCCGTTCTATCCGCAGATCCCTAAACATGCTACAAACGTGACCTGGTTAGCTCCTCACCGACCCTTACAAATATTAGTGATAACTCTGTTATAATCTTGATACTGTAATATGGTGAATAAAGGCTATGGGAAATTTTCCCACATCTACAGGTGTCTGTTTCAGAGCCAGGGATGGATCTATGTTGCTTCCAGGCTTAGCTATGCCTAATGCCCCTTATTCCCGACTTATCTCACCTGAGTTGTTTGGGGCCTGGGCACTTAACTTGAAATCAGAGGATTTATTCTTTAACGGCAATTAAGAGCGGTTTCCAACCTTACACCCGCCCCTGAGTTCCCCTGCCAACTTGTATGGTGTAACAATCCCTTTCTGTGATTTCTCTCCTCCGTTATGCTGTGACCGGGGGTGGTGAGGCTGGAACAATTTGTATAGTGGGGGTGCTGAGAGCCATTGAACCAAACTGTATATAATAGAAACCACTGCAAGCCAGGGGGTGAGGCTGCACCCCTAGTTCCAGCACCTATTGCTGTGACAGACACACACACACACACAGAGAAACTAACGGTATGCAAATTTTGATCCTGTCCCTTTAATCCAGAGCACGGCTAACAGGCCTCCCCTGCCACGCTCACTACAGTACATTTCCAGTGCTGGACCCTGTCTGAGCAAAACCTGCTGTAGCCCGTACCTCTCCGTTCCAGTAGTGGCTAGGAGCACTGACTTTCTCCCCTTCTGGGACATGCAAAGCTTTCAGCGCTGAGATCTGTCACTCTCTCTCTCAAATGTAACATGCAGGCCCATCAAAGCTTGCTTTCAAATGCTTTGTGTCTTCCCCCAGCTGTACATGTGAATTTCCTGTTCTTTATTTTTAATCATGAGGCTGCAGTGAAGTTCACCCCCTTCGCATTTTTGATGTGTAGCACTTTATTGTTCAGAGCTGACACTTTGGTAAACAACTCACTTCTGCACCTGCCACCTCCCTTTAACTTAGATTATTTTCTTGTTAGCGGACTCCTTTTAATTGAAGTCTTCAGATCTCCTTCTAAAGCAGAGCCTTTGTTTGCTGACAAGTATAGCAGGCTATGAATGGAGATTAATTGCATGTCACATACTTCTGTATCAAATTTGCTGCATCTTAACAATCTGTACAGTGGTTGGGCCTTTCCTGTACGTAAGGAGGATTCCAGCTTCCTAGGTGCTCAGGCTGTTTCTATGTTTGCAAAGTGCATCACCAGGAGAGTTTTTATTTAAAATCAAGATCTGAAATAAGACACCAAGAACGTACACAGCGTAATGTCCATTTTCTGATATTAAAGGCATACGCTCCTGCATAACTTAGGGATGCCTAGGTGCCATACGTAGTACACAAGAATAGCTAATGAATGGCTTGTTAGTGACAGCGGTGTTCTTGTGATAGCTAATAGCTTTGAGCCCACAGCGGTTGAAAGTCTATTTACTAGCTTGCATTCTCTCTCTGGAGTTCGGCACCGATCCTGCCAACGCTTAAGCATGCGCTTAACTTTGCACCGGTGAGTAGCCCCATTGAAGCCTTACTCATTGTTATCATTGAAGCATCACTCATGTGAGTCAAGTTCAGCATCGGTGTCTGCAGATTTGGGGCCCCCAGTTTTACTGAAGGGCTGGTGCCCGAGTTGATTGGCTCAAAGCCTAAACGCCCTCCACAAAACCTTTTTATCTTGACATTTAAAAGTTCCTTCCCCATGCGGGTTTTTTATTTTTGACTCTGCTTTCAAAGCAAGATGGTTTAAAATAAATAAATACATTTTTAAAAATCCCTGTTTCTCAGCAGGGTGACTAACCCCGAAAACTCCAGAGTGCTGTTTGGTTTGCAGACATGCTGGTGATGTGGGTAAACCATGGCACACCCCCCCCCCCGGCGCCCCTGCCTGCTGGTCCTATTCGTGTGAGCTGTGGTGTCCTGTTTCTGCTGGAGTGCGGCTCCCAGGCAGAACGGAGCAGCTGGTTCGGTGCTTGTGCTTTGCAGGTGCATTGACACAACAAAGCTGGTGGGGTCTAATTTCAGGACAACTAGCCTTGATGCTGTTGTCCCCTTTACAAATACTCTTTAACCCTTCATCCTTCTGAAGGAGACTAAGCCATGGACAATGTGGAGATCACATCACTGGACTCTCACACGTCAGGGAGTTCAGGGATAAAGCTTCAAACGCCGTGTTAAAGCTGAAAATTCAAGGCCGAAGTTTCTGGCTCCACCCAGGCTGTCCTGCCTCAGGAGTATGGAAGCAGATGAGATGGGTGGTGTATTCAGACCACTGCAGCAGGGCAAGGTGAAGACATCAAGGTAACCTCCGTTCTGAGGTTCAGCTCCCTTGTGGGTTTGAATCAGACTTTTGCCCAAACCCTCCTGTCTTTGCTCATGGCTAAATAATCCTTTCGGTGGAACCTGCAGATTTAGTTTCCTTATAATCCTCATGTTTAGGGGAGGCGAATCTGGCCCTGCAAAATTGTGGATTCCCCAAGTCCTGCAGATCTTGAAGCATTCGTGCCAAAGCTCAGTGCGTCCACGCTGCTCTCTGGACCCCTGGGTTTCTGTAGTCCCTGAAAGAAAAGGAGGACTTGTGGCACCTTGGAGCCTAACCAATTTATCTGAGCATAAGCTTTCATGAGCTACAGCACATCCGATGAAGTGAGCTGTCGCTCACGAAAGCTTATGCTCAAATAAATTGGTTAGGCTCCAAGGTGCCACAAGTCCTCCTTTTCTTTCTGCGAATACAGACTAACAGGGCTGCTCCTCTGAAACCTGCAGTCCCTGTGTTAGCAGCTGCCTCCGATTCCCTTCTGCTCCAGGGTGACGGGAGTGGTGTGGGAAGGGGAAAACACTACCCAAGAATGCTGATGCGATCAGCACTCACCTGCATGGGTCAATCCCTGCAACTCTTTAGGGAAACCCATGCCTCTGAGTCTGCGAGTAACGTCTGGGTAGGAACTGTAGCTGGATTTAAGTGCATTGATACAAGTGCTGTTATGTGCCCTCTGATATCTAGTTCCTGGGTAGCAGAGAGACACACCCATGTGGTATTTTAAAACCTTTCATCCCCCTCATTGCTGAGTGCTGGTTAGCTCCTAGCATTTAGTGCCACCATTCTAATGTTCTTTACTACCTAGATGTTTCTAGCTGTGACCTAATTTTATGACCCTGTGCATCTCACGCTGGATTAACCGCGATCTCCTTTGCAAACTCCATGGAAGCACTTGATGAAATTTCAACTTTTTTTAAAGCAGCAGGAAATGAAAAGGAGAGTCCTGTAAACTTTCAGAGTGGGTCGCGGCTAGCAATCCATAAACATCAAGAATATTCCATTACAGCTAAGCAGTGAAACTAACATCGGTGTGTGATTTACTCTAGAGCTACTTACATATTGCTCTTCCTGATCCACTTTGAAAGTTTATGGTCAGGCTTTCTTTTTCATTTCCTGGTGCTATAAACCTAGCAGACGGTGCAGAAAGGGGGCTCGCTGTAGCTTGCAGGTTTTATTATAATTTATCCTGCAGCAGATCCACACAGACTTCCTAGTAAGTAAACCCCATATTACAGCTAATCTCATACTCATGGAGTTAGTCAGCCTTTAAAAATGGCAGAGGGATGCAACTTGTATTTATATTTTTATGAAGGTGGCACACGCTTTTCATTTTTTGTCTCCACGTGTGTTAGCTATGGAAATATGGTCCATACAATCATTTTCCCTTAAGTCCCTCTTTATGACCCGTTTCTGCTGTGTTGCTTACAGGGAAATGAGTTGACTTGTATATAATAAATTGCCTGCTTTAGTGCCCGTCTCTTAACCTTTGTCTGCTGGTCTGTCCTTAGACTGTGAACTGCTCAGAGCAGGGACTGTCCTTTGTAGTGTTTGGAAAGCACCTAGCTGGCATTACCATAAGTCCTCCTTCAGTGGCTTGTGCCTAGCTTCCCAAATGGCATTATTGGACTTCTCCTGGGCCGGTGGTACCATGCCTCTGTTTCGCAAGCTAAATTCCTACAGATGTAGGAAAGGAAAGATGGCCCAAGGGATAGGGGGCTTGCCTGAAACTTCAGAGACCTAGATTCAGCTACCTGTTTTCCCACATGCCTCCTGTGTGACTGTGAGCAAGTCATTTCATCTCTCTGGCCCAGATCCTCAAATGTATTTAAGTGCCTGACTCTCACTGATTTAAATAGGGATCAAGCGCCTAAACACCCTAAGGATCGAGGCCTCAGTTTCCCCATCTATAAAGTGCAGACAACAGCACTTCCCTACCTCGAAGGGGTGTTCTGAGGCTGTACGTAAGCTAAAGATTGTGAGGGGCTCAGATAGTAGGCTAAAGGGGGCCGTATACCTAGGGCAGCTTTCCTATGTCTGCCTTAATGAGGGGTTAACAAGACACAGCTGCTTCTCGGGACTCTAATTGTGGGATGAAGGAAGGCAGCTGTGCTCTTGTCAGGACACAGGGAGAGCAGGTGGGTCATGTTAAGCCTTGTCCTAATAGAAGTGCCTGCTCTGTAGAAGGGGGCGCGGGGAGAGAGGGCTGTGATAGAAAATGAGGCGAAAACAGCAAGCCAGAGAAGGCGGGAAGAGCCTGGATTTGGCGTAAGTGTATTTGTTAACTTGAGTATTACTTTGGTTGGCAACTGGAAATGGATGACTTCAGTTGAAGGAATCCAACCCAGAAGGGAACTCTCTGCTTCAGACACTAGAAGTGATGTGGGCTGAGACCCCTTGTTTCTACAAATTGTTTTTGTACAACTCCCAGGCTTCCTGAGTCCTGCTCGCTGGATCCTTCGCAGGCCAGGCAGGACTAGCACCTGGTCTTCTGGCTGCTGGTATGTGCCCAGCGCCTCTTCCTCTAGAATTGGGTACCCCAGGCGGCGATTTCCAGTCTAAAGTGTTCTGGCAACTTCCACATTCTTTTAGTGCGCCTTCGAATGTCTCACAGAGCAGATGGTCGAAGGAAATTAAGATTGATACGAGAGACAGAAAAGGATATTCCTCTCGTGCCATTTTGATCTTGAGAACATGCTACACGCTTGCCGGTGGAGTAGTTAATGTTTTAAAGAGTTGTGTGAACTCCTAGGGTGTACTAAAGAGAGAGCACTCCTTTTTGGGGGGTGAACTGTCACGTAGCGTCGGTGTAAAAATTTGGAAGCCTGGCAAGCTGGATATTAAACTCTCATTAGTGTCACAGTTAGGGGCATGCTAGAACTCGTGTAGGCCGAAACACTGGCTACTTACATCAGTGTGGCTTTGATTCTAATCTCTGCTTCGCCAGCATAAACTGGCAGCAACTCTGTTGTAATGTGTGGCATTATATTGGCATGAGATCAGAACTGGGTGTTGGGAGCAATCGTTCATTTTCTTGCTCTCTGGAAGGAGAGCTGATATCCATGCAAATAGAAGATGTTTGATCATAAATCACAAAACAGTGGGAATAAGTATTATCAGAGATAATTTTTGCTTGTGAAAGTATTTTTTTTTCCAGGTGAGTTATCCTAGCTCATCTGAAACAAGAAAATACAGTTCACTGGGTATTGGAATATTTCACATGAAGCAGCTTGGCAAATAGTGCAAATGAGCCCATCTAAATGCGTGTAGTTTGAGGTTTAACGCTCATTCCGTCTTTTAAACCATCTTTTGTGCCTACCATCCCAAGTCAGATAAACAAAGGATACAGTTCATCTTGTGTTTGAGCTATAACTGTGAAGAGGATCATACGCTGTGATACGAATATATATTGGACTTGACCACAAATAACCCATTGTTTGCTGCTGTCCCTTTAAAGAGAAGCTTGGTTCTGTGTTTTTTTCATTCGGTTGTCTCTCTATTTCCGTGAAGCATAGGTGGTTACCCAGCCTCTGCGTTTTGGGTCTGAATCTGAATAATACTGCAGCTCCTCCTTCCTGTCTGTTTACCGCTGAAACTCAGATGCTCTGTAGATCCATGTGGTCCAAGACAGGGCAGTTTACGTGGATGTCAAGCAAAAAACAGGTTTCAGAGGAACATTCATATTCTCTGTGTGTATATAAAGTCTGCTGCAGTTTCCACGGTATACATCTGATGAAGTGAGCTGTAGCTCACGAAAGCTCATGCTCAAATAAATTGGTTAGTCTCTAAGGTGCCACAAGTACTCCTTTTCTTTAAGCAAAAAACAGATGCGAATCCATGCAGTGGGACTCGGCATCCCACACATGGGGGCCTTTTCCAAAGGAACAATGGCTTGAGGGAGTGGGTGTGGCATTGGGTCAGTACATGGCATGAATACGGGTGGCCAAGAATTGGATTGGGGCCTAGTGCTGGGCGTTTATTAACACCTCCTCTAATCCTGCAATATCCAGCACTGGACAGGCTGCTTGGAGACCCTGTGCCAGCTGGGGCTCTGGAGTCTCTCTCCTTCAGCTCTGTTCAATTGCTCACAAGCTCATTCTTCTTGCTCATGCTCTGCTCTGCTTTGGGACTGATCTTGTTCTCATTGACCTCAATGTTGTGTTTCGCCGTTGATTTCAATAGGAACAGAACTGGACCCTTTGTGAGCAGTGGGTCCAAAACACTCGTATTCAGCTTCCTACTTCATTTTCCATTCTCTTATTTTTTTTTCCTTCTGCACTTTTCTTTCCATTGTGGCTCTTTCTCTTTCAGCCCCTCCCACACCCCCAATTTCACTTTGTAACCTTGGGTATGTCTACCCAGTGTGCTAACTTTGGTAGACATGTCCTTTGTTTATGCTGATCCTTGTCTTGTTTCACTCCCTCCCCCCCCCACACACTCCCTTCTGTTTTGGTAGAGTTTCTTCATGGGTCCTTGTTTTTTCCCCACAACTGTCTTGACTTATATCAATGCAAACCTAGTTCCAGAGGCTGCTCAAGAAAATCTGCTGCCTTGGGCAAAACTTCAGCGTGCTGCCCACCGGTGTGATTGCTTTTAATAGTTATGGACCCTCTCCAATAGAAGAGCCTTCAGGCCGACTGTCTTTAGCTTAGGCTGTTTGATCACATGCTCCCAGATGCTGTCAGTGCACCGTTACGCATACGTTTCTTACTTGAAAGCAGTCTTCCTCCTAATCTAATTCTTGCTCCCCACCTGTGTAGTTTCCTGACGGTTGTAACTTTCTTCCCTAACAGATACTGAAGGTTACCTGGCGGACGGGCTGCAGAATGAGAACCTGAGCGCGAGAGCGAGAGACCAGAGAGAGGCGATTCTGGTCGGCTTCCGGCAAGTCAAGGCCAGGTTTGTGGTTTTCTGCACTACGTTCCAATGGGAGCAGAATTGCCAGGGTTCAAGGTGCAAAGTAGCAGGAATGCAACGGGTAGCCCCACGTCTCGTTGAACCGGTTGGGCCCCCACAGCAGGACTCTGAAGGATGCTTCCAAAAGTGCCATTAGCCTAATGAGCAAGTAGGCCCGGATCCACAAAAGGTATTTGGTCTTTGAACTGTCACTGATTTGAAATCCGTGAAAGTTAGGTGCCAGATATCTATGTGGGTCTGGGCTCAGCCATGCCTGTTCTCTGAAGGGGTGGTTGTGCAAGCCTATGGGTGTCTGCTGCACGTTGCATTGACAGATGCTGCATGGGCGTTTAAGCTATTCACTTTCTGCAAGGATGTGTGTATGAGGCGAGCGACTTCCTGCCTGCATTTTTCAGACTACCACCCATTTTATTCTCTTTAGGGCAGGGATGAGTCCTTGTTTTGTGTTTGCGCCACTCCTATAATGATACCTAGCTCTTGCATAGCTCTTTTAATCTGTAGATCTCAAAGTCCTTTACACAGGAGGTCAACAGCATTAGCCACATTTTACAGATGGGGAAACTGAGGCATGAGGAGGGAAATGACGTGCCCCGGGTCATCCAGCAGCAGAGTCAGGAATTGAATCCACCTCTCCTGAACTCTAGTCTGTGGCTCTATCCGCTAAACCACACTGCCCTTCCTAGGACACTGGTGGCATCAGAAATAAATCGTGCAATGAATATTTGTCCTTCATGGAGGTTTTGAAAACAAGCCTGAATATTCAGACCTGTGAATAAGTTGCTTTTCCTCATTCCAAATTGGAAGAGTGAGCATCTGTCCATCCTGTTGCTAAAGGCGTACTTGAGAACGGCCATAGTGGGTCAGACCAAAGGTCCATCTTGCCCTGTATTCTGTCTTCCAACAGTGGCCAATGCCAGGTGCTTCCGAGGGAATGAACAGACCAGGTAATCATCAAGTGATCCATCCCCTGTCACCCATTCCCAGATTCTGGCAAATAGAGGCTAGGGACACCATCCCTGCCTATCCTGGCTAATAGCCATTGATGGACCCATCCTCCATGAATGTATCTAGTTCTTTTTTGAACCCTGTTATAGTCTTGGCCTTCACAATATCCTCTGGCAAGGAGTTTCACAGGTTGACTGTACATTTTGTGAAGAAATACTTGATTTTGTTAATTTCATTTGGTGAGCATGTGTGTGTGTGTGTGTGTGTGTGTTTTAGAGATGCAGCCCAGGCCTTAGTGCTTAGGGGTGCCTACTCCTGGGTTTTGACCTTTTACAGAGATGAAAGTACCATCTGTAGAGTTCAGGGCTAGCTCTCAATTTGGATTCCAGGATTCCCAAAACTTTGAAGATACTTGGGTTCAGGACTCTGGCACAGGGTCAAAGTGTGAAGTGAATTACTCTGTTTGGGGTTTAAACAATTGTGCGCTGTGCTGATGTGCTGGGGGAAATTCTTCCCCTGGCAATCGCACAGATGGAAAAGAGTCAGCGAGGGCTAAGATAGATAAGGCCATGGAAGATGAGTTCTGCCTGTGGTTTTCAGCTGGAGATGTGCTCCAGAACTTGGTGATAGTCATGTCTTTATAGGATGTGAACCGTGGCATGTGGGGAGTTAAGATCGAATGATAAAACTCCGGGGGGTGACCGGTCTAAGCATCCGGTTTAAATAAAACTATGGCCGAGTCCCTAAGACGCAGAGTGTTTTATGCTTTGGAAGGGCACAGCCGGATTCTATTCCCCACAGTCCCACTAAAGAACTTTGCAAGATGCCCTGCTGTATCTTAATCGATCTTTCCTGCTGGCTAATTAAGCATCAGTTTTATTCAGCAACTCGGGACTGTGTAATTATCAGCCTGGGTTGCCCTGAATAATTGAAGCAAGCTGAATGCGAGAGAAGAAGGGAGCCTTCAGAAAAAGGGGCTACAGCATCTGCAAGGGAAGGGTGGTGTGGACAATGATGTCCCCCAATATTGAAAAGAAGGTGCGTTGCTCCCTGTTTCGTCTATCAGTGTAACTGGCTGGCAGTGTTCACCTGAAGCACCTCCACCCTGTTAGCAGATATTCATCCTGCTGGGAAGGAGACAATTGGGGTAGGATTACCAACCTAAGCATTCAGAAATCATGAGTCAGGTGTCACCCTGGAGGGGGGAAAAACCCTGTGAGATTGGCTTAAAATATGGGATGTTAAAAATAATAAACGTGGAGTCCTTTTGTTTGGCTTCTGAGGTGAGCGTCTTGAAGTTTCACATTGCAGAGTGTCTCTTTGCAACCCTTCGGGCAATAAACTTTTTTTTTTTATGAAAACTGAGGTTTTTGCGTAATATAATTCCAGGGCCCTGGGGTTTGAAAAATACCAAATAGCTTGAGACTCACGATAAAGTTGTGCGAGTTGGTAGTACTGGATTGTTCTGCTCATTTAGCAAAGCAGGAGGCTTGCTACCCTGCCTAGACCTAAAGGAAGCAGGATTAGGGGAAGAGAGAATCTAGACTGTGGGCTGAGCACAGAATGTACTTTGTGGTAGGGCTTAGAAGAAAGTATCATATCAACGCGCTAAGGACTCTCTGGTGCAGCCTTTGCAATATAACGGGGAACGTGCAGGGTGT